>NC_138303.1:44795000-44910000 GCF_965601325.2 Salmo salar
AGTGGAGCGAACGGAATGGCATCAAACACATGGAAACCACGGAAACCATGCGTCCGATGCATTTGATTCTATTCCACGTATTACGCTCTAGCTGTTACCACGAGCCCGTCCTCCACAATTAAGGTGCCACCAACCTCCTGTGGTGTGTGTGTGTGTGTGTGTGTGTGTGTGCGTGCGTGTAGCACTAACGAAATATAACATTAATGGAGCAGATCTACTCCAAGGTTTTTGGATGAGGATTGTGGACCAAAATGGCACCCGATTCCTTTAACAGTGCACTACTTTTGGCCAGGGCCCATATGGCTCTGGTCAAAAGTAGTGCACTGTGTGCTAGGGAATAGGGTGCCATATGGGACAGACCCTATCTGTTCTTCGGGTCGAGCACTACAGTAGAGCCTGTCAAAGAGAGAGGAGTGCCAATTTCCTTGTCAGCTTTTTAACAATCTTCCTCTCCTTCTTCCTCTTCTACCACTATCAACCCTCCAGATACGTGACACTAGGCTTGAAAGGTTTTTATTTTCACCCCCCCCCCCTTGCTTTCACAATACAATTCTCACCCCTCCATCCATCTCTCCATCCTCTGTCTATATTCAACACTTTGCTCTGACCCTTCCATCTCTCCATCCTCTAATACACTCCTCTGACCAAATTGCCTTGGACAAAACTGATTCCTTCAATATCATCCAACTTTATTGGAAAGGGGGTTTCTTTACAACATGAAGAACCGACTCCAATATCTCTTTAATATGCCTGTGCTTTCCGCTGCATTTAAAGGGCAATATAACATATGGCTGAAGAACAGCAGGTTTGACAGTTAAATGTAAATGAAAGGTTCCAAGAAAAAAAGAACACACTCTAAATGACGTATAGAAGCTTATCTAGAAATAGACCGGCCAACAGTCATGTAGATAAATAACACGGTTAGAAGCTCAACACACATTCAGTTGGCCTTCCAGTTGCTGCTGTTGGATGTCATACAGCATGATTATATACACTCTCTCTCCTCTAACTATCTCCCTCCCCCCTCTCTCATTTTCCCAATCCCTCTCTCCCCTCTAAAAGCCTGTACCCCCTCTCCCTCCGGCTTGTCAGGGTTAAGGGCTAATACAGGAGTGACAAAAAAGCTGGAGAAAATAAAGGTTGTCAGGTGGGACCCACTTCAGCCCACTCCACCCACTCCTTCCATGTTGTCATGACAACGGGGTCTCTCTCCACATAGCAACAGCATCCCCCCCCCCCCCCCCCTCCTGACTCCACATAGAAATTCAGTTATTCATACACACGTACGGACAACCAACATACTCCCTCCCGGTTAGCAGTTATCACTCATAGTCACATGTACACACACACACACACACACACACACACACACACACACACACACTCTTTCAGTCTCTTTTACCTCTCCCCAACTCGCTCCGACTTTCTTTCTTTCGTTCTCTCTCTCGCTGTCTCTCACCCTCCATCCTATAGTCTATACTGTCTGTCTTTACTGCAGAGAGGGGGAGCTATTGCCGGCTGGTTTGTTTACTTATTGATGTTTCCCCCTCAAGACAATATAGGGGGAGCAGAGGAATGGAGAGAATAAAAGAAGGGATGAATAATTAAAGTGAAGGAGTGGACTCCTTTAGAGAACAGTGGGCTTCAGAAAGGAGGAGAGGAGAGGAGGATGAAAGGAGGGGGAGGAGAGAGGAAAGGAGAAGGGTAGAGGAGAGTAGGGTTGTACATGTGGATGGGGTGGATGAGGAGAGGAGAGGAGAGGAGAGGAGATACATGTTGAGCACGGCCTGATGGGAGAGAAGAAGAAAGGAAAGAAACAAGGGAAGAAATAAAAGAGAAAGAAGAAAAAACCCATCTAGAAACAAGTCAATTCATCAAACAACCAAGAAATGTTGAAAAAAAAGAAAAATAAAGAAAAATCTATAAATCCTAAATAAATCATGTTTCAAAAGTCATTAGATTGCATAAAAGACCTGGGTTGACTGTACTAGTGTCTATCATGTTCCCTCAATGTATCTTTATGTATTAGCTAGTGTATCATGTCTCTCTGTGTCTTCATGTCTTTGTGTGTCTCTCTTCATCAGTATACACGGAGTGTACAAAACATTAAGAACAGCTTCCTAATATTGAGTCGCACTCCCCCTTTTTTACCCTCAGGACAGCCTCACACTGTATATAGACTTTCTCTTTTTTCTATTGTATTATTGACTGTACGTTTGTTTATCCCATATGTAACTCTGTGTTGTTGTTTGTGTCGCACTGCTTTGCTTTATCTTGGCCAGGTCGCAGTTGTAAATGAGAACTTGAACAATCCATGTCTCAATTGTCTCAAGGCTTCAAAATCCATCTTTAAACTATCTCCCCCCGTTCATCTACACCGACTGAAGTGGATTTAGCAGGTGACATCGATAAGGGATCATAGATTTCACCTGGATTCACCTGGTCAGTCAGTCATGGATGTTTTGTACACTCTATGTATGTGTTAACTGTGTAGTGTGACTCCATGTCATATAGTGCATCTTAATCCCTAGACGTGTCTCTGAGTAGGCCTGGTGCGTATCAGCAGATCAGCCATCAACGTGTCAGTCAGCTAGTCACCGGGTCAGACAATCCTCTGGTCAGATAACGCAGAATTCTATAGATGGACACCGACATCCCTTGATCTCTGGTAGCCCTGTTAGTCGTACACTTTGGCTCAAACGGACTGGAATGTACTGGTAAGACTATCGGTCTGGGCTCTAGAGTGATAATTGACCACGTGACAGGCCAAAAGGTGACATTTGGCGGTAGTCGGGAAGGATGAGGTAGTTATAATAAGATCGTCAGGGGACAGGCAAATTGTTGTGCTTATCAAAACTGAGGAAGAGCTTAATAAACATGCATGGAAACACTGTGATTAAAATGCATGGGATGTGGAGGCAAAATAAAAAGCTGTCAAGGCATGGAACAAACCAGCCATTTACAGCCGGGGGGTCTCGTTAGTGTCATCATCAGAGAGACGCTCTGCCGGCGTCGCAAATGGCACCATATCCCCTAGATAGTGCACTTCTTTTGACTAGCGCCCTACGGGCCCGGGTTAAAAGTAGCACCCTCTGTAGGAAATAGGGTGCCATTTGGGACGTACACGCTGCCGTAGGACACGCTCTCCTAATTGCAGACTGACACACCCTAGCTGCCATGGAGATGAGGCACAACACACATGCGCGCACACACACACACGCGCTCGCACACACTCTGCAAAACATGAATCCAGAAAGCACATCCAGACTAAATGGCTGCTCATATGATCGGACCGGGAAACTAATCTACATGACCTGCATAATGAATGGGATAAAATACAACGAGCCAGGTAGACTAGTGCAGTACATACACAGGATTAAATAGGGAATATGTAAAGCTCCATACAACAGAGATAGTACGGCCCATAATAAGGTGTAGAGATACATTATGTACTGTGGAGGCCATACAGAAACCCGTAACGAGCGGTGGAGACAGGCCATTAATATGTGCAGTCATAGGCCAGGAAGTACAGCACAGAGAGATGGTGGCATACAGAACATCCAACCCATCCAGTAGCCAATAACAAGCCGTAATGAGACCTACAGATAGGCCAGGACCGAGGTGGGTGGCACACTGAACAAAACAGGCCTCATCCTAACGCCTGGGCCTTTGTCAACATTAGCCTGGGTAAATAGGAGCAATCATGACATTATGAAATTAAGCAGAAAACCCATTACCAGTGACCTTCTCTCTCCCTCTCTCTCCCCTTCCTTCACTCTTTCTCTACCTCACTCTACTTCTCCTCCTACTGACGCTCCCCCCTCTCCCTTTCTCTCGCTCATCCACCCTCTACTCTCCTTCTGTCTCTCCCTACCTCCCCCTCTCTTCCTCCCCGGTCGGAGCAAACAGCCTAGTTGTTTGTCTGGTTCAGATGGTAACCATGACCTTCAATTCTGTTTTTGATTCCATTCTTAAAAAAGACACACACACCCATTGTTTGTTGAGACACAGGGTTGGGGGGGAGTTGAACAACAACACAGGGTTGGGGTGGGGGGGTTGAACAACAACACAGGGTTGGGGGGGGGGATTGAACAACAACACAGGGTTGGGGGGGGGGGGGTGAACAACAACACAGGGTTGGGGGGGGGGGGGTGAACAACAACACAGGGTTGGGGGGGGGGGTGAACAACAACACAGGGTTGGGGGGGGGGGGGTGAACAACAACACAGGGTTGGGGGGGGGGGTTGAACAACAACACAGGGTTGGGGGGGGGGGTTGATCCCCGTGTGTCTCTGTCCAATCCCTCCGTCTCTCAGAGTGAGAGAACATGAAGAGATTGGAGGACTACCCACGAGAGGAGAGAAAAGGCTATGGGAGGAGAGGACAGAAGGAGAAGAGCGAGGGAGGAGAGGAGGAGAAGAGGGAGGGCTGAGAGGAGGAGCTAAAGGTAGAATCAGTAGACAGAGTGTCTGTCAGAGTAGGCCAGGGAGAATAGCTGACATCGGCTTCACCGTATCTCACAGCGTTAGTACTGACACCAGCTGGACAGACAGCACAACAGTGGGAGAGAAGGAACAACGCTAAACCAACCAACCAGACACCGAAACCATAAATAACACTGTCATTTACAGATGAGCTCTTGCATAGCATGACATGAATGCGTTATAGACATGCTATGGATATATTCCATTACCCTTTAATAATGTGGTTTGGACCTGTGACGATACGTTCATGAAATGCTTATAGATGTGTAATGAATAGATGCGTCGTGGATATATAGTCAAGGTAAATTGTTACCATACTCACACAGAATACCATAGAAAACATTAAAGACCCGAAGAACAGGAGCTGGAAGAGCAGTAACCAACATCACCACGAGATGAAGGACCTGTTACCTATATTGAACTCATTTAGCTGAGAATTGGGGTTACAGCGCTGAGCAGTGAGAACAGGCCGTGAGAACAACTAGCATTGTATAGTGTGAGTGTGTGTACGTGTAGGTTGCATGGTGTGTGTGTGTCCCCAGGGTTAGGTGATAAGTGGCCCGTGGCGTGGAACAGAACACACAGCTGCCACCGCCACCACCTGGTGTGACACGCAAGGCGCGCGCACACACACACACACACACACAACACACACACACAACACACACACACACACACACACACACACACACACACACACACACACACACACGTTTCCACAGGGACCACCGCCACGCCAGACACGCCCTGAGGAGAGGACTAGGCAGTGTGACGGATGATGTCACCCCTTAAGACTGTGACCTGTAGCCTTTAACCCCATACACACAACAGGTCAGCCATCTGAGACACTCTGAGACACCAAGGTCACGTAAGGCCGCCCAGCTGCCCCGTAATCACATCACCCATATAGAGGCAGACCAACTATCAGCAGCAACACTGGGGTGATGGGAGGGGGGTTTGGTTTCTCGAGGAATATCTGCAGGATTCTCTTGCAAATGATATCTAATCCCAGTGGGACTAAACCTTATAGTGTAAAGGTTAAATAGAAAAATAATTGATGTAATCATGCATTTTGATCATTCTTTTCTTACCTTTAGAGAGTTAGACATTTTGGGGGGGAAATTTATTCAGTGTGAATTTTTTTTTTGTGCTTCGTATGACCTTGAAACTGCTCTATTTCACACAGCTCATTGTCAAGCATACGCTTCCCCTCCAGCTTAACTCTTGGACGATCGTACGTTGGTAACATTTGCAAGGTCTAGCTAGATTAGACATAATCGCAGTCAATTCCCCCTCAACCACCACATGGAAATGAGCTGTAGGCAGGACAAGGTCAGGAGGAGGAGAGCTTTTCTGTAACATTTGCATGGAGGCTCAGTGGCCAAACTACCAGGAAAATGACATGCACGGACAGGCACGCACGGAGACGCAAGCCGTGCGGCGCATGGGCATGCCCGTCTATCTGACACACATACGCATACTCGCGCGCACGGACGTGCACCAAGGTATGCAGGCACACACAGGAGACGACTCAACATAAATGATTACATGATCACATGATTGCAATCCCTGTTTATATACCTGGATAAGTAGAGACACAAAATGGAAGGGATACTTATCAGGGAAGATTCATAGGACCAAAAAATCCCCCACCCTTCCTTAAACTACAATTTAAAATTACACTCATTACAGTAGCTCCAGAAAAATTACCCTATATAATATGATTATTTCAAAGAACAAATCTCCATCCTGCCTTTAATAGTCTCTAGAATGACATTAGCTAAAGTAATCCCAGAAAACCTACAACCATATCATATTAAGCCAATAAACCCTTTCCCATCATCCTACCTTTCAAAATGTCTAGAATCGCAGTTTTTTGTAGTTCCACTCAGAAAACCTACAACCATATTCCATATATACAGTATATTTCCAGAAATCACATTAGACCAATAAACCCAACAGGAGTGTCACGTCCTGACCAGTAAAGGGGTTATTTGTTCTTATAGTTTGGTCAGGACGTGGCAGGGGGTATTTGTTTTATGTGGTTCAGGGTGTGTTTGTGTATGTGTTCATGTAGAGGGGGTATTTAGTTTATATGGTTCGGGGTGGTTGTGTATGTAGAGGGGTATTTGATTTATTAGTCCAGGGTTTTGGTTATTGTTCTATGTTAGTTTATTTCTATGTTCAGTCTAGTCGTTTGTATTTCTATGTTTAGCTAATTGGTGTTGGGGCCTTCAGTTGGAGGCAGCTGTCTATCGTTGCCTCTGATTGAAGGTCCTATAAATAGGTATGTGTTTGTCATGGGATTTTGTGGGAGATTGTTTCTTGTTTTGCTGTGTGCCTGTCGAGACTGTCTAGTTCGTTTGTGTTTGTATACGTTGTTTGTGTTTTTCCTTCTTCACTAATAAAAAGAAGATGAGTGTACATTTTCCCGCTGCGTTTTGGTCTACACCCTACGACACCCGTGACAAGAAGGATATCTAGAAAAGCTGCTCTGGCTTGACTTTCATCATCATCACATAGCGATTAACCAGGTCAGACAGATAGTACTTGTCCTCTGCTAGCCCCATTGACTTTGTTAAAAGTTGCACTAGCAGCACTTAGTGCTTCTGATCTAATCTCATAGACACGCCTGGTGGGATTAGAGAGGAAAGGAGGAGATATACCTCCACTTACAGATGTAGAAATACGGATCAAATTAAGATCCGACGGCAGGAAAATAATCCTGCAGCAAGAGGAAATATTCATTATTATGTGGATTATAATTCATTACATTTTTTTTGTAGGGTTTGATAATTTTTTTCTTAAGGGAAATTAAGTCTGACATTTCAAAGTGGAAATGTCAAACTTCAGAAGCCTTTTTAAACCTCAAACACACTACACGCTTTACATTTCCTGCATTGCAGGAAAGTTTTCCAGCAACAGGGCAATCAAATTAAGATCCTACATCTGTTCAGGCAGTCTATTGAGAGAAAGATGGAGGGAGGATGGGAGGGAGGGAGAGAGAGAGATGGGTGGAAAGTACAATGTGTGCGAGCGTATGCGTGCCTATGTGTGTGTGTGACGGCTCAGAGGAGAACGCCCCACCAGAACTATTGCCTCTCTCCTCTCATTCATCTTCATCTGCACCACAGAATATTACGCTACAGCCTCCCGAGTGGCGCAGTGGTCTAAGGCACTGCATCACATTGCTAGCTGTGACACTATAGATTCTGGGTTTCGAGTCCAGGCTCTGTCGCAGCCGGCCGCGACCGGGAGACCCATGGGGCGATGCACAATTGGCCCAGCGTCGTCCGGGTTAGGGGAGGGTTTGGCCGGCAGGGATGTCCCTGTCCCATCGCGCACTAGCGACTCCTGTGGCGGGCTGGGCGCGGTGCACGCTGACACTGATGCCAGGTATACAGTGTTTCCTCCGACACATTGGTGCGGCTGGCTTCCGGGTTAGGTGGGCATTGTGTCAAGAAGCAGTGCGGGCTTGGTTGGGTTGTGTTTGAGGATGCACAGCTCTCGACCTTCGGCTCTCCCGAGTCCGTACGGGAGTTGCAGCGATGAGACAAGACTAACTACCAATTGGATACCACAAAATTGGGGAGAAAACAGGGGTAAAAAAATATATATATATATAGTTGAAGTCGGAAGTTTACATACACCTTAGCCAAATACATTTAAACTCAGTTTTTCACAATTCTTGACATTTAATCCGAGTAAATATTCCTTGTTTTACCTTGACTTTGTTGTCCTTAAGCCGTTTTGCCACAACTTTGGAAGTACGCTTGGGGTCATTGTTCATTTGGAAGACCCATTTGCGACCAAGCTTTAACTCCCTGACTGATGTCTTGAGATGTTGCTTCAATATATCCACATAATTTTCCTACCTCATGATGCCATCTATTTTGTGAAGTGCACCAGTCCCTCCTGCAGCAAAGCACCCCCACAACATGATGCTGGCCCCCCCTGTGCTTCACGGTTGGGATGATGTTCTTCGGCTTGCAAGCCTCTCCCTTTTTACTCCAAACATAACAGTTCCATTTTTGTTTCATCAGACCAGAGGACATTTCTCCAAAAAGTATGATCTTCGTCGCCGTGTGCAGTTGCAAACCGTAGTCTGGCTTTTTTATGCCGGTTTTGGAGCAGTGGCTTCTTCCTTGCTGAGCGGCCTTTCAGGTTATGTCGATATAGGACTCGTTTTACTGTGGATAGAGATACTTTTGTACCCGTTTCCTCCAGCATCTTCACAAGGTCCTTTCCTGTTGTTCTGGGGATTTGATTTGCACTTTTCGGACAGAACGCGTCTCCTTCCTAAGCCGTATGACGGCTGCGTGGTCCCATGGTGTTTATACTTGCGTACTATTGTTTGTACAGATGAAAGTGGTACCTTCAGGCGTTTGGAAATTGCTCCCGAGGATGAACCAGACTTGTGGAGGTCTACAATTTTTTTCTGAGGTCTTGGCTGATTTCTTTTGATTTTCCCATGATGTCAAGCAAAGAGGCACTGAGTTTGAAGGTATACCTTCAAATACATCCACAGGTACACCTCCAATTGACTCAAATGATGTCAATTAGCCTATCAGAAGCTTCTAAAGCCATGACATAATTTCCCAAGCTGTTTAAAGGCAAAGTCATAGTCTATGTAAACTTCTGACCCAGTGGAATTGTGATGCAGTGAATTATAAGTGAAATAATCTGTCTGTAAACAATTGTTGGAAAAATTACTTGTGTCATGCACAAAGTAATGTCCTAACCGACTTGCCAAAGCTATAGTTTGTTAACAAGAAATTTGTGGAGTGGTTGAAAAACGAGTTTTAATGACTCCAACCTAAGTGTACTGTATGTAAACTTCCAACTTCAGCTGTAAATATATTTAAGAATATTACATTGCCTCTCAGTTTTTTTTCCCCAGCACAAAATACAACCCCCCACATGCGCGCAAACACACGCCACTAAACCGACGTTAGATCATGTGGTTTGAGTTATTGTCTGACAGCTGAAGTTGGTTTAAGGGGATTTGCCTGCCATTCAAATGCTTTTCAGAGAGAATAAAAGAGGAGGCAGGTAGTTTGCATGGTGGTGAACTGAACTAGCTAGGCTGCAGGGCTAGGATCAGGATGATGCTGTTAACTGGTTGGTAAGCATGGGAGTGTGTGTTGACTTAAAGGGCTGGTGGAGATCTGTAGCGCACCATCGTATGACTCATTCTGTTTGTTTTAGTGTGTGTGTGAGTATGTGTGCAACTGTCAGTGTTCATTTCTGCACTGTGTACCAATGCAAGGAATCAATACCGCCCTCCCCTTTTCTCACCCCGTCATCACCATGGCAACCCCTTGACTCAAGCCACAGCATGCAGCAATATTTCACCCTTCCCCCGATCCATCCCCCACTCCGAATCTCTCTCCGTTAACTCCCTCTCGTTCGTCTCGCTCTACTTCTTCTTTCTACCTTCATCTCTCATCGCCTCCATCTCCCTCACTCTTCTTCTCCATCTCAGTCTCCTCCCGCTCCTCTCTAATATCTGTCTTCATGTTATCTGGAGTTGAGAGATCTCCTTTTTCTCATGTCTGACATTTTCCCCATCTGCTGTACATCTCCTATTTGCTCTCTGTCGCTCTCTCAGCATAATTTCCCCTCTCACTCACTCCCGCCCTCACTGCAAAGCTCACTCACTCCTTGCTTCAACTCCTACAGCGAGCCACTCCCTCTCTCCTTCTCTACGCCGCTCCAGCCTTCCCACCATCTCTCTCTCTCTCTCTCTCTCTCCCTTCCTCCATCTCTTCTTGTCTGTAGAGCCCGTGGAACAGCATGTGGTATTCCACGGTACATTCCATCTTCATTAAGACCAGAGAACAGCTGATTCAGAGCTTTAATCACAGGTAACATCATATTAACCCCAACCATCCACCCCTATCAAGCTTCTCTCACACCATCCATCCAGGCAATTACAGACAATTCATTTCCACAGCACACAGCAAATTTGTGATCGGAATTTTAACAACCACATGGTTAAATGTAACACTTTCTTTGAAATTATACGTGACCATTTCAAATAGTGTTAAAGTAGAATTTTTCAAAGTGTTGATAAACTAACACCCCCGGAGTGTTGGGTCCCTAACACCGTGGGTGTTGCAAATTCCGACTTAAATGGACACTTTATTAGAGCTGATGCTGTAACACTTTCTCAGTGTTAGGGAATAACATATGTAGTGTTAGTATTTATTAGAGTATAACGTCTTATTTGCATATTTCCCAGGGTGCCTTTCGAGTGAATGTTTGAGTAACCCGTCCATGACTGTGTTTGTAAGTGACAGAGACGAGGGCTGCGTTTCAGACACACCCTCCTCCTCTTACCCTTGGGGGAATCCCCGTGGCCATCTTCGTCGTTGGTCCAAACGATTAGCCAAGCAAGGCAAGTTGGCAATGTGAGACCCTCAACCCTTGTTTTTGACAGAGTTTGCGAGTGTACAATTATGTCCACTCCTGTCAGCTACAACTTTAAACCAACATTAATATGGGGAAGTCAACATACAAGTGTAAGCACAAACTAATGTAAATCATTTCGAAATGGTGCTACTAATTAAGTTTTGTTTGGTTAGCTGTTGGAAAAAAAACTTTCCCTGACACACATTGTAATTTTCGATTTCCCTGATATAGTAGGATGGCTAGCATTCGATGTCTGCGGAGGCGTTGTCTTCTAGCCAAGATATGAAATCCAATCAGAATTGACCGTAGAGCATATAAGGCACACGCAACAGTTCCACGATGACTGAAAACACAACTGTGGTATGAACGAGTGACACATTTCCGGGCAAGAGCGGTACATTTCAAATGAAATCATTCTTCCCTCGCCCCCTTGCCCTGCAAGTGTACACTCGTCAGACGTCATGATACGTCATCAGAAGTGTCCACTTCATTTGAGGGCCGAGGGGAGAGGGTGTGCCTTTTAAGTGTTTGGACCGCAGCCGTGGTTGTTGCATTCATAAACGTTCGGTCCTGAAGCCTTCACCAACTGACTGCCGAAGTGAATGTGTTTGAATTAAAAGCAAAACCTTTATGACCGTGCATTGTACATTTCATGAGGCCTTTAGTTAGGACCTAGTCTTCCCCCAACATTGTGGTCTGAAAATCCTGGCCCGTGGGCCATTATCAGACCTGCAAGTCACAATATGCTGGCTTGTGAAGTAATATTTGCTATTGGAATCCAGCCATAACTTTTTATCACCCCACAATCTGCATCCAGAATGACTGCTTTGGTGAAGAACTCATCAAACAAGACTACCTAAACCATATCAACTGGAACAACCATTTCAGTAACGGGTACAATAATCAATCAATCAAATTTATTTATAAAGCCCTTTTTACATCAGCAGATGTCACAAAGTGCTATACAGAAACTCAGCCTAAAACCCCAAACAGCAAGCAATGCAGATGTAGAAGCACGGATTAGTTTACAATTGAATTGGTTTAGAATTTTTTATTTATCTTGGATCAAATAATCGATGTGCATGCAGAAACATAGATATTAAAACAAACTGTTCTAAAAATCAACCTGCAACAAAGCATGCTGGGAAATATAATAATGAGGACCCTCCCACGGAAATAAACTCAACACAGTTCAGTAACAACACCAGCAAGCGGTGCTGATTCCCCTGTGATTCAAATGACTCTTCATCTACTCACTGCAGGCGGCGTCAATTTCAATCCCACTGGTGTTGACCCCACTGGAATCAACACTCAACACTTTTCACCTCAACACCGAGGTGCTGAGGTTGCTTCGTAGGTGGCCTCATACATGCGTGCGGAAGTGTGTATATCTATGCATGCGCCCGTGTGTGTGTCAACACAACCTCAGCTTCAGCCTATAACTCCCATAATATCTGTTATCGTTCTCGTCATCAACCACAGTAAGTGATGAGCGCCGCAGCAAATTCAATCATTAACAGTAGAGACCGCTGAGGGGAGTCTATTTGAGGCGAAGCAGTCTTGTCCTTTCCACAGTGTTAGACCGAGTCCCAAGTGGCCCCCTATTCCCTTCATAGTGATAATCTCTGGTCAAAAGTAGTGAATAGGGGGCCATTTGGAACGCAGCCTTAGACTGGGCCCCCCAAAGACACTGTGTTATCTTCACACAGCAGCACTGCCTTGGTCCAGGGAGGGCGGCGGGCAAATCCCTGTCCGTGTGTGTTCAAATCCCCCCTCTGTTCACCTCCACCACAACATTAGCTACAGCTCACGTCACTGTTGTTGTGAGGATCAAGGACGTGACATTTCGCTTCACTCACACCTATTTCAATAAAGCCAGTCAGTAGAGCAGCGAGTGAAAGGCGGAAAACGGAATCAACAGACAAAACCTGTTCCACCATGTCCATCTGTCTGCAATTCTAGTTGTCCTGTGTGTGCGCTTGTGTGTGTGTCTTTTTTTACTTTAGACAGACAGTGAAGGGATCTAGAGAGTATCTTTAGCCTGTCCCATGTGTATACAGTGAATAAGCAGAGTAGGGATTTCAGGCTCACTCTTATCATTTTCAGTGTGCGGTGTGTGGCTGCCTGGGCTAGTCTCTCTATCCCTCCTACCCTCGTTGCCTCTCTCTCTCAGAATCACGCCGGACAGAGAGAGAGAGAGGACAGAGAGAGAGAGGACAAAGAGAGAGAGAGCGGACAGAGAGAGAGGACAGAGAGAGAGAGAGGACAGAGAGAGAGGACAGAGAGAGGACAAAGAGAGAGAGAGCGGACAGAGAGAGAGAGGACAGAGAGAGAAAGGACAGAGAGAGAGACGACAGAGAGAGAGGATAGAGAAAGAGACGACAGAGAGAGAGGACAGAGAGAGAGACGACAGAGAGAGGACAGAGAGAGAGGCGACAGAGAGAGAGGCGACAGAGAGAGAGAGAGAGAGAGAGGACATGGAGAGGACAGAGCGAAAGAGGACAGAGTGAGAGAGAGGACCAAGCGAGAGAGAGAGGACAGAGAGAGAGGCGACAGAGAGAGAGGACAGAGAGAGAGGCGACAGAGAGAGGACAGAGAGAGAGGCGACAGAGAGAGACAGAGAGAGAGCGAAAGAGGACAGAGTGAGAGAGAGGACCGAGCGAGAGAGAGAGAGGACAGAGCGAGAGAAGAAAAAGAGAAAGAACGAGAGAAAGAATCGATACTGACCTTTCGCTGAGGCTAGAAGACTAGTTGATGAGCCTGAGATGAGGAGTTCTGCCGACAAGGTCTGACACTGTTCATTCATACACACACACACACACACACACACACACACACACACACACACACACACACACACACACACACACACACACACACACACACCACACACACACACACACACCAGGGTGAAAGGGCAGATGGGTAGAAAGCGTACACCACCATAAAAGCACTCTGTAATGGCTGCTAACTCAATTGAATATGTCCTGATTAGCTGTAATGTAGCTCTAACCATGTTAACCATGCTGGTTAGGAGGAGTAGAGTACAGGAGAAGGGGTCAGCAAGCACTGCCAGGAGACAGCTAACATGTGTCCAGTCATCACAATGTCAATAACAAGGGGCAGTGGAATAGGGACAGGATTTCTTCCTGATCACGACTAGGGCTAGTTATACCCAATCAGCCAGAGATATTTCCTGTTCAGGTTTATAGTCAAGAAAAAGCTAACAGAAAAACTGTCTCCAGGCATTACGACAATAAAAATTATTGACTACTTTTCCACCACGAAAGGAAAACTCCACCCAGTGGTCATCTTTTTGGTACTTGTTTCATTAGTCCATTGTTGATATAGTCCCAAAATGTATTGCATGTCAGAAATCAAGTTTTGCATCATCTGATGCTGCGTTTTGCATCATACAGGCCAGATGTCTGTATTTTGAAAGTTACATATCTTGAAAACTTGATTGCTGACATGGCAAAATAAACTGGGGCTATATCAACAATGGACTAATGAAACAAATACCAAAAGATCGTTTTTGGATGGAGTTTCCCTTGAAGTGCAGGTCGCCAGATTTTTCACCTAGTCAGCTTGGGATTTGAACTTGCGACCCTTTGGTTACTGGACCAACGCTCTTAACTGCTAGGCTACCTGCCGCTTGTTGTCTAGTGCACCACAGGCTGATAAAGACACCATTCACACTGTCCATAAAGAAAACACACGGTCACACTGTCTCTTAGCGAGGGAGGGAGGGAGGGAGGGAGGGAGGGAGGGAGGGAGGACAGACAGACAGACAGACAGACACATGCAAAGAAAAGGGAAATATTGATGTATCATTAGTTGAGTCACTACAGTATGTTGTCTTATCTCCTAGTGCTGTGCTGTGTTTCTGTTGCTCAGTAATTAGTGTCATAGTGTAATTGTGTATACAGCCAGAACGGAAGCAGGTGAGCTGGGTAGCATTAGGAGCTGTGTCTGTGTGTTTAGATGCCAGGTGTGTCTCAGCCTTCTGCTCTGCCTCTCTGTGCTCTGTGACATTTCCATCGCTGCAGGCATCTCTCTCCCTCGACTCCCACCTGTCTGCTTTGTGTTCTCTCTCCCCCTCTTCTTTTCTCTGCATATCCCACCACATCGACTCCCCATCTCTTCCCCCGCTCTCCCTCCCTCTCTGTATCCCACCAGCCACCACATTGTCTCCCCATCTCCAGCCCACGCACTTTCCACTCTCTCTCTCCTCTGTTTTGTCAGGCCCTGAGCGGATCACTTCCTAATAACCCAGTCCACACTGCTAAAAGGTTACTGGGTAATGGAGTTTCCGTTCTTTAGTTCCTCTCCTCCACCCTCCTCTCCCACTCCTTGCCCCACCCCAGCCATGGCTGAGTTAATTAACACAGTGACTCCTCTCCCCCTGTCTTCCCCTCCTCACCCCCACCGCCTGTAAACCCACCCCCAGCCCTGTAGTTAACACTCCTCCCCCTGTCTCCCCTCTCCATAACCCCGGCAGCCCTGTAGCCTGGGGGTCACCCGGTTACTTAACTCTGTAATTACCTCATTAGGCTCGTTAGTATTGGCTGGGGCCTCTGTCTATTCTCTCCTCCTCTGATGGCTTTGTCTACCCCTCCTCTCCCTCATCATCTCCCATCTGCTCCTGAATTTTAGTCTCATTGGCTTCCTCTCCCCTGCCCTCCTCCACTGTCCTCTCCTCTGAAATGAAAACGTTCCCAGACCCCCTACAGTTTCCCCAGTTCCCTGTATCCATGCCTTTCAATGTCTTCCTACAGTTCTTGTTCCCTCCATCTCCTCTCCATCTCCTCTCCTCCCTCTTCTTGCTTTCCTCTCCTCTGCCTTCTTCTCCTCTCCTCTCCTCTCCTCTCCTCTCCTCTCCTCTCCTCTCCTCTCCTCTCCTCTCCTCTCCTCTCCTCTCCTCTCCTCTCCTCTCCTCTCCTCTCCTCTCCTCTCACTGCATTCCCTCCAGTATACAGTTAACTTTTCACCTTGCTACAGTTCAGGAGTGAGTGAGTGGACTACAAATCTAGACTCTGTCGCTCCACTTAAGTGAGACGGCATCATCCAGGCATTACCCCAGCTCCTTGCTTCCTCGTAACGTTTGTCAAACAAGAGTTACTTCTTAGCCAAAAGTTTGCACACAAATATGAAGTCCAGTTATCGTTCCTTCCCGCTGCATGATGAAGTTTGATGTTGATATAAACAGACAGTTTAATAGGTGACTACACACACAGCAGTGGTGGCAAGGGTACGGGACACACACACCCACACACAGCTTCATAGGAGGATACACACTGCCTCATTATTTCAGCTTCAGCACTGTTTCTTACTTCTACACGCCCAATTGAACTCGCTCTCATCCTTCAGTCTGAAGGCTCTGCAATGCACACACACACACACACACACACACACACACACACACACACACACCACACACACAACCCCGCTGACCCCAGGTAGCAGTGCAGCCTGAGGTACTGTATGGTAGCTATCTGACCTCATTCACTCTGGCATTTACTGTACAGTAAATGAAGCAGGAGAAGACGAGAGAGAAGCAATATAAATTATCTCTGTTAGAGTGTATTACATAAATTCAAATGCAGTGCACTTGCCTGGCATGTTATAGACGTAATGCACAGTGCTCAATGTGCTCAGTTGGCATGCTATAATTAACTGGATAATGTATGTCTATATTGCGGTGAACATGGCATGTTGGAGTGTATTACATAAACTGCACTTGGGATGCTCTAGACCTAGGATGGAGTTACACACACACACACTTTTCCAGTGGTTGTAAAGGGAAGTGGAGGTAGGATAGGATAGTTGTTCATAGTTAAGGTGGGTGGTCCGACACGGCCCAGCGTACACCAGCAGCCACTCCCTATAGCATTAGAAATGAACCACCGTAGTACCACGCATGTCGAACTGTAATGGACGCAAAATATATTCAACTGTCTCTGTCTCCGTCTCCAGAATGACAGCTGAAGAGGCTGACTGACTAACTTCCTGCAAGCTTTCCATCTCCACCTCTACTCCACCCTCGCTCTCCATCTCCTCTCCTCTCTCTCTCTCAACTCAAAAGACAGTAGGACAAGCACCAGAATGCACGAGCAGCCTTTCAGTCACAAAACAAAGAAAAACTGTACGACCTGTTGTATCAACAGGAAACGTTTCAACGTCAAATAGAACAGGCATGACTGTTGTCATTCTCTCCCCCTCTGCTCCCCTCTCTTTCGTCTCGTCGTGCGCTACCCCCCCTGTGCGCTACCCCCCCGTGCAGTATTCGGGGGTGGGTGGGATAGATGTAAGAGCGTTTTATCAACATGGAATTTTTAACAGTACTGTCAAATAGAATAGATGCCGAGGTTGCCATTCTCTGTCTCGCTCTCTCTCTCTCTCGCTCTCTCTCTCTTTCATCATTATCTCATATATGTATATATATATCTCCGCCCCCCGTCCCCCTCTGTCTCCTCCTGGGTGGCTGGTATAATGGGACTGGCACAGTAGGTGAGATTAAATTAGCACCCGCGTATAGGGATTATGCACACTATACAACTGATCCCCTCCTCCGCCACCTAATCCAAGCCTAATGAATATATCATGGCTGACATGCACACAGACAGACACTTGGAAGGAACATATTATGGCTCTCACACACACACACTGACAGGAGCAAAGTGGCCCTCTTACCCTCCTCCTGTAGTCATAGGATACAGACAGAGACGCTAGGGTGTACTGTGTGTACTACAATCACAAGACTGGACGTTACGCGCTTATTTATGGAGTTACATTTTCTAATTCAATGAGAATGTGAGCTATATCCATTCCACTTGTTCCTACTTTTAGGTTCAATGGAATGTGAGACGAGAAAGTCTGGCAACGTGAGACTCCAGTAGGTTCAATAAAACAAGAGACGACAAGCTACTTAACTTCAATTGAAATTCATGATGATTCGACACCGTGGCATTCAATGATCCTTTGAACGAGAATCATTTGTGTCAGTCATTTGATAGGTCAGTCATTCAATGCCAAGCAGTCATGTTCCATAAATTACACTGTTCCAATCTCCCAGTGAGCTCCAGACAGCCAAGTCCCCTAA
The DNA here is from genome assembly GCF_965601325.2 of Salmo salar. NCBI lineage: Eukaryota > Metazoa > Chordata > Actinopteri > Salmoniformes > Salmonidae > Salmo > Salmo salar. Next base: position 44,813,001 of record NC_138303.1, read on the forward strand.
CTTGTCTCCCAGAGCCTCAGCACAACCCACAGATCTGGGATCAGTTTTGTATTTTAGATTATAATGAATACGAGGGGGTACCTGATCCTAGAACAGCTCTGCCACTGAAACTTTTACAACCCACTACTGTACAATCAAACACATTCATTGATAAAGCCCTATTTTACATCAGCAAAAGCGTCAGCAAAATGCTTATACACTTCCCTTCTTCACATCACTTGAATCATCGACATGACAATAGGGACATCCTTCATCTCTGCCTGCCTGCCAGCAGCAGTAGTAATATATTCTGGTAGTCAGTATTATGCATAGTACAGTATACTTGTATAGAGTACAAGATGTGTTGGCGTCAGACAGACACAGTGGAGGATTGAGGAGTTGTGTAAATACCAATAGGACGGAAGTCATTTATTACGTACTGGCATGTAGTCATGAGACCCATACACTCACACACACACACACACACACACACTTCTAAAACTTCTTTACTTTGACAATGTGACACACACACACACACACACACTCTCTCACATGCTTACACACGCATGCACAAACACAGACACACACTTCCTCTACAGTTAACAGACCTCTTCATCCACCCACAGTGCAGACTGTCCAGGACAGAGGGGCGATTCAGCCTAATTTTAGTCAGAGATGTGCCCATAAAGCCTCTTTGATTGGAGTGGCATGTGGTGAAAGGGATGGGAGGTTGAGGATAGGAAGAGGGGAATTCTTACGATGACTCATAGACAAAGACATAATTTTCTCGGAGTGACAGAGCAAGAGAGAGAGGGATGAAGGGTCAGGGTCTCAGAAAGACAGAGAGAAGGGCAGACGGGGGAAGACAGTTTCTCTTCACTTCTCCCCTCTTTTTATCTTTCTCGTCTCCACTTCTCTTCTTCCATCTCCTCTCTTATCTCTGTGGTTTTCTCTCTCCGTTACGCATTCTGTCTGTTTCTTGTTTTCCTCTTTTTGTTCTGAAACCATTTCCTTTTCTAAGGTTACAGGAACTCTATGTTTATGGGAGATTCCAATTATAATCTTGTTATGGGTTGGTTTGAGCTTGTGTGTGTATGTACAGTGCCTTCCGAAAGCCTTGTCTTTTTCCACAATTTGCTGTGTTTCAACATGAATTTAAAACGGATTAAATTGAGATTGTGTCACTGGCCTCACACACACACACACACACACACACACACAATAATGTCATAGTGGAATTATGCTTCATCTCTGTGCCTCACACATACAATGATCTGTAGGATCCCACAGTCAAGCAGTGAGCAGTGAAGCACAGAACTGAGGATAGATCAACAACATTGTAGTTACTCCACAATTCTAACCTAATTGACAGAGTGAAAAGAAGAAAGCCTGTACAGAATACAAATATTCAAACACATGCATCCTGTTTGCAATAAGGCACTAAAGTAAAACTTCAAAAAATGTGTTAAAGAAGTGAACTTTATGTCCTGAATACAGTGTTAAGTGTTGTGTTTGGGGCAAATCCAACACAACACATCACTGAGTACCACTCTTCATATTTTCAAGCATTTTGGTGGCTGCATCATGTTCTGGGTATGCTTGTCATCGGCAAGGACTGGGGAGTTTTTTAGATAAAAAATAAATGGAATAGAGCTAAGCACAGGCAAAATCCTAGAGGAAAATCTGGTTCAGTCTGCTTTCCAACAGACACTGGGTGTCACGTCCTGACCATAGAGAGCCCTTGGTTCTCTATGGTGTAGTGGGTCAGGGGGTGACTAGGGGGTGATCTAGTATGTTTATTTCTATGTTGGTGCTAATATGGTTCCCAATTAGAGGCAGCTGTTTATCGTTGCCTCTGATTGGGGATCATATTAAGGTAGTTATTTCCCCACCTGTGTTTTGTGGGATATTGATTGATTGTTAGTGTGTTTGGGCACTACGTCCTCACGGTCTTTGTAAGTTTTGTTATTTTGTTTTGTTAGTTTCACTTAAATAAATATGTGGAACTATACTCACGCCTTGGTCCGATCATTTTCAAGAACGTGACACTGGGAGATAAATTCTCCTTTCAGCAAGACAATAACCTAAAACACAAGTCCAAATATACACTGGGGATGCTTACCAAGATGACATTGAAATGTTCCCGAGTGGCCTAGTTACAGATTTGAATTAAATAGGATTGAAAATTTATGCAAAGACATGAAAATGTCTGTCTAGCAATGAGCAATAACCAACTTACCCTGATTAAGACAGCTTGTTTGTCGAAACGTTGGTTATTAGGTAAAATTATTGCATCTGAGCTCCTAGTGTGCAGCTCTCCATTCATTTTTCAAGTGTTCTACTCCGCTAGCCAGCACCTCTCCTAAACAGGTGTTCTACTCCGCTAGCCAGCACCTCTCATAAACAGGTGTTCTACTCCGCTAGCCAGCACCTCTCCTAAACAGGTGTTCTACTCCGCTAGCCAGCACCTCTCCTAAACAGGTGTTCTACTCCGCTAGCCAGCACCTCTCCTAAACAGGTGTTCTACTCCGCTAGCCAGCACCTCTCCTAAACAGGTGTTCTACTCCGCTAGCCAGCACCTCTCCTAAACAGGTGTTCTACTCCGCTAGCCAGCACCTCGCCTAAACAGGTGTTCTACTCCGCTAGCCAGCACCTCGCCTAAACAGGTGTTCTACTCCGCTAGCCAGCACCTCGCCTAAACAGGTGTTCTACTCCGCTAGCCAGCACCTCGCCTAAACAGGTGTTCTACTCCGCTAGCCAGCACCTCTCCTAAACAGGTGTTCTACTCCGCTAGCCAGCACCTCTCCTAAACAGGTGTTCTACTCCGCTAGCCAGCACCTCTCCTAAACAGGTGTTCTACTCCGCTAGCCAGCACCTCGCCTAAACAGGTGTTCTACTCCGCTAGCCAGCACCTCTCCTAAACAGGTGTTCTACTCCGCTAGCCAGCACCTCTCCTAAACAGGTGTTCTACTCCGCTAGCCAGCACCTCTCATAAACAGGTGTTCTACTCCGCTAGCCAGCACCTCGCCTAAACAGGTGTTCTACTCCGCTAGCCAGCACCTCGCCTAAACAGGTGTTCTACTCCGCTAGCCAGCACCTCTCCTAAACAGGTGTTCTACTCCGCTAGCCAGCACCTCGCCTAAACAGGTGTGCGTTTCTTTCGCCTCTAGATCAATAACCAACTCGACATGGCTTGAAGAATTTAAAAAAGAATGTGCAAATATTGTACAATCCAGTTGTGCAAAGCCCTTAGAGACTTACCCAGAAAGGTTCACAGCTGTAATCACTGCCAAAAGGTGATTCTAACAATGAGATGAGATGTTTCTGTATAACGTTTTCAATACATTTGCAAAATGTCTAAAAACATGTTTTGACTTTGTCATTATGGGGTATTGTGTGGAGATGGGTCAGGAAAACAATCAATGTAATCAGTTTTGAATTCAGGCTGTAACACAACAAAACGTGGAATAAGTCGAGGGTATTGAATACTTTCTGAAGGTGCTGTATATGCAATTGTCAATTACAGAAGGAGACTCTGACTTCTAGTATGATCCTAGAAGGGTTGGATAGGAGCCATCTGTCTGGAGTTGGAACGGGTTCTGCAGAATAGGATAGAATCTCTCTGGGTCATGGTTTAGGTACCGTCCAACAGTCTCGTTTCTGTGGGAAGCGAGGAGGTTGTCTTCAACGTCAAAGTTGGGGAGCGGAGTGAGAATAACAGAATGCAGTAGGAAGAACAGAGCCAGACAGTCATCCGGCCCCTCATTTGCTCCATACGCTGTATTTAAAGAAGTGTGTGACTGTTCACTATGCTATTCAGCTGAAGCATCCAGTTGGGTGAATACATCTGGTTTGTGCTTTCTCTGTCTCCGTCTGGGTCTGTAGCTGAGAAGGACCTAACGATATCATTTGGTAGAATAAATACAGGATTCGTGCATTTCCCAGCTTTAATCGAACACGAGGCTCTCTCATTGACACCCACTGTGCTCTGTAAATGACTTGATTGTTTGAGGTAAGGCATACTAGGCATTCATTTCTCTTATGACTTCAATTTAGTAGTCATAACACTTGATGAGGTTCCTGTTGAATGATTAAACAGGTGCATTTCCTGTGTTTTTCAAGGGTTATTACCCTCTTTCACACACACACAAACACACACACACACACACACACGGACACATGCGAGCGAAAGGGGTGCCACTGACAGAGATTTAATAAAGTAATCCACTCAAATGAATTCCATAAAATCTCCATATTTGCCAGCAGTGTTAATCTTGAACCCCATCTCTAAAATCAGTTTTCCAGATGGCACCCTATTCCCAATTTAGTGCACTACTTTTGAGCAAGGTCCTACCCTATGGGCTCTGGTCAAAAGTAGTGCACTAAACAGGGAATAGGGTGCCATTTGGGACCTAGCCTATGGTTCAATTGTATAATTGGGTTCATTTTATTGGCCTTTGTGTCAGCATTTCTGTAATGTCTAATAATAATCTCAAGTAGACATTATTATGATTAAGGCCTGGAGTGGAAGGCTTTGGTTTGGTTGCTACCCGACTATGCATGAATCCAGACATGACATATGAAACCACACTTTGCGCAGAAACGAAGGGAGAAAGATATGGAAGGAGGGAGGTGAGAAAAGCCGGTAAAAAGGGGAATGGATTCCAAATTTGGCAGGTCTCCTCTAGATGTGTAAGGATAGAGAACAGGGTTGGTAAGTGATGACTGGCGTTTGGTGGTGGTGTTGTAGTAGAGGTAGAATTGGCAGTAGTGGTAGTAGTAGTAGTGGCAGTAGAGGTAGTAGAGGTAGTAGTCTTGGCAGTAGAGGTAGTAGTGGCAGTAGAGGTAGTAGTGGTAGTAGTGGTAGTAGTGACAGTAGAGGTAGTAGTAATAGTAGTGGCAGTAGAGGTAGTAATAGTAGAGGCAGTAGTGGTAGTAGTAGTAGTGGCAGTAGTAGTGGTAATAGTAGTAGTGGCAGTAGCTGTAGTAGTGGCAGTAGTAATAGTAGTGGTAGTAATAGTAGTAGTAGTAGTAGCAGAGGTAGTAATAGTAGAGGCAGTAGTGGTAGTAGTAGAGGCAGTAGTGGTAGTATGGGGCAGTAGTGGTAGTAGTAGTAGAGGCAGTAGTGGTAGTAGTAGTAGAGGGGGTAGTGGTAGTAGTAGAGGTAGTAGTGGTAGTGGTAGCAGTAGAGGTAGTAGTAGAGGCAGTAGTGGTAGTAGTAGAGGCAGTAGTGGTAGTAGTGGTAGTGGTAGTAGTAGAGGCAGTAGTGGTAGTAGTAGAGGCAGTAGTGGTAGTAGTAGTGGTAGTAGTAGAGGCAGTAGTGGTAGTAGTAGAGGCAGTAGTGGTAGTAGTAGATAGTGGTAGTAGTAGAGGCAGTAGTGGTAGTGGTAGAGGTAGTAGTGGTAGTAGTAGAGGCAGTAGTGGTAGTAGTAGAGGTGGTAGTAGTAGAGACAGTAGTGGTAGTAGTGGTAGAGGTAGTAGTAGTGCTTCATAGAGTACTTGTCTAAACCCAGACCTACAATCTACGCTGTCTTGTTTCATCACTGGGAACTAAACTGATGTTGACAACAGCCCCAGATCTCTCCCCTTCTTAAAACCACCCATTATCTTTCAAATAACGCTAATCTTTCCTCTCTCTTTTTTGTCCATTATTATATATTCATGCATTATTATTTCCATTTCTCAATAAAGTATCTATAGTGTGCTATTCTATTTCATTATAAAATGCCCCACTTCTCTCTCTCTCTATAGATTCAGGCGTCCTTTTCCCTCCCTTCTCCTCTTCTCTCTCTCCCTCCCTTCCCCTTCCCTCCCTTCTCCTCTTCTCTCTCTCCCTCCCTTCCCCTTCCCTCCCTTCTCCTCTTCTCTCTCTCCCTCCCTTCCCCTTCCCTCCCTTCCCCTTCCCTCCCTTCTCCTCTTCTCTCTCTCCCTCCCTTCCCCTTCCCTCCCTTCTCCTCTTCTCTCTCTCCCTCCCTTCCCTCCCTTCTCCTCTTCTCTCTCTCCCTCCCTTCCCCTTCCTTCTCTTCTTCTCTCTCTCCCTCCCTTCCACCTTCCCTCCCTTCTCTTCTTCTCTCTCTCCCTCCCTTCCCCTTCCCTCCCTTCTCCTCTTCTCTCTCTCCCTCCCTTCCCCTTCCCTCCCTTCTCCTCTTCTCTCTCTCCCTCCCTTCCCCTTCCCTCCCTTCTCCTCTTCTCTCTCTCCCTCCCTTCCCCTTCCCTCCCTTCTCTTCTTCTCTCTCTCCCTCCCTTCCACCTTCCCTCCCTTCTCTTCTTCTCTCTCTCCCTCCCTTCCACCTTCCCTCCCTTCTCCTCTTCTCTCTCTCCCTCCCTTCCCCTTCCCTCCCTTCTCTTCTTCTCTCTCTCCCTCCCTTCTCCTCTTCTCTCTCCCTCCCTTCCCCTTCCCTCCCTTCTCCTCTTCTCTCCCTTCTCTTCTTCTCTCTCTCCCTCCCTTCCACCTTCCCTCCCTTCTCCTCTTCTCTCTCTCCCTCCCTTCCCCTTCCCTCCCTTCTCTTCTTCTCTCTCTCCCTCCCTTCTCCTCTTCTCTCTCTCCCTCCCTTCCCCTTCCCTCCCTCTCTCCCTCCCTCCCTTCCCTCCCTCTCTCCCTCCCCTTCCCCCCTTCTCCCTCCCTCTCTCCCTCCCTTCCCCTTCCCTCCCTTCTCCTCTTCTCTCTCTCCCTCCCTTCCCCTTCCCTCCCTTCTCCTCTTCTCTCTCTCCCTCCCTTCCCCTTCCCTCCCAGTAGGTTTCGTAATCATGTCCCCTGCCTTTCAATCACTCCTTTCCTGACCCTTCACTCCTTAAATCATAGTAACATATTCTAGACTCCACCCCGACACGTCTGCCTGATCCCCCACTTGACACACACCCTGTCAGTTAGTCTAGCTCCATCTGCAGAATCTAAATCAAACAGGCTTCCTTCATCACACAGACACACACACCACAGGGCAACCAGGGAGAAACCATCACGTCAACCATCAACCCTTACAGCAGCTGCTCTTTAGCTCAGCAGTGTGCTAAAACGACAAACACAGAGGACCAGACTCACTAAGAGTGAACCTGTCTGTGCATAGTTTACACCTGTAAGTCCCAGTGGGGAATACACTAAAAGACTAAGAAAAAAGCTGTACAATTAACAGAGAAGCTAAAATATGAAACAGAAATGACTTCGCCACAAATGGCCCACTTTTCTTCATGGGCCCTGGTCAAAAGTGTTGCACTAAATAGGAATAGGGTAGCATTTGGGATGCAGTCTTTATTTACACCTTACCTTGAGATCTCTTTTCATCTCTTAACCCGTGTTGTATCTTTAATGTTGTATTCCTTTGGAAAACAGCGGGTAAAGACTTTGAGCAGTGGCGACCCGTTATTCAAGGCAGGTGGAGCTGATGTGTCTAGTCGTGTATTTGGGGCAGCTCATGTGTGTAGTTGTGTATTTGGGGCAGCTCATGTGTGTAGTTGTGTATTTGGGGCAGCTGATGTGTGTAGTCGTGTATTTGGGGCAGCTCATGTGTGTAGTCGTGTATTTGGGGCAGCTGATGTGTGTAGTCGTGTATTTGGGGCAGCTCATGTGTGTAGTCGTGTATTTGGGGCAGCTGATGTGTGTAGCCGTGTATTTGGGGCAGCTCATGTGTGTAGCCGTGTATTTGGGGCAGCTGATGTGTGTAGTCGTGTATTTGGGGCAGCTGATGTGTGTAGTCGTGTATTTGGGGCAGCTCATGTGTGTAGTCGTGTATTCGGGGCAGCTGATATGTGTAGCCGTGTATTCGGGGCAGCTGATGTGTGTAGCCGTGTATTTGGGGCAGCTGATGTGTGTAGTCGTGTATTTGGGGCAGCTGATGTGTGTAGTCGTGTATTTGGGGCAGCTGATGTGTGTAGCCGTGTATTTGGGGCAGCTCATGTGTGTAGTCGTGTATTTGGGGCAGCTGATGTGTGTAGTCGTGTATTTGGGGCAGCTGATGTGTGTAGCCGTGTATTTGGGGCAGCTGATGTGTGTAGTCGTGTATTTGGGGCAGCTGATGTGTGTAGTCGTGTATTTGGGGCAGCTCATGTGTGTAGTTGTGTATTTGGGGCAGCTGATGTGTGTAGTCGTGTATTTGGGGCAGCTCATGTGTGTAGTCGTGTATTTGGGGCAGCTCATGTGTGTAGTCGTGTATTTGGGGCAGCTGATGTGTGTAGTCGTGTATTTGGGGCAGCTCATGTGTGTAGTCGTGTATTTGGGGCAGCTCATGTGTGTAGTCGTGTATTTGGGGCAGCTCATGTGTGTAGTCGTGTATTTGGGGCAGCTGATGTGTGTAGTCGTGTATTTGGGGCAGCTGATGTGTGTAGTCGTGTATTTGGGGCAGCTGATGTGTGTAGTCGTGTATTTGGGTCAGCTGATGTGTGTAGTCGTGTATTTGGGGCAGCTCATGTGTGTAGTCGTGTATTTGGGGCAGCTGATGTGTGTAGTCGTGTATTTGGGGCAGCTGATGTGTGTAGTCGTGTATTTGGGTGGCTGCAGTGACTGGCAGTAGGGCCTGAGGCAAAATAACAGGTGCCTTTGGAGCATCTAGCTAGCGCAAAACTGTAGAGCATTTAGCTAGCGTAAAAACACCAGTGTGGAGAATCTAAATTAGCTAGGATAACACTAACGCTGCACAACATTGCACTTCAATAGCTAGCATAAATAACACTGCTCTCCCCAGTGAGCTCTCCTGCTTGGCAGATTGCGAGCACACAGCCCACCTTCCCTAACACAATGACATCTCTCCGGTTTAACGAGAGAAGAGCATGGTTCAGTATCATGAATATGGCCAACACCACTGTCATTACAAAAAAACGGAATAGTGCACAGAAATACATGTAAACAAGGCAATAACGTGAACAAACGATGCTCCCCGGGACTCGCCTCTCTAGTTCTCTAACATATTCATCTATACGTCATTGTGCATATCATCTGTTTTTCTATCCCTCTCTCTATCCCTTTTTTTCCTATTTTTTCCTTGCTGCCATCTTTACAGCCAATCCTCCTTGTGACCTTGTCCCCTTTCTCTCTCCTCCTGTTGATCCCTCCTTCTCGCTCTCTTTTCTCTCTCTTGTCAGACAATCCCTCCCTCCCTCGCTTCATCCATCACCACCTCTCTCTTACCTCTCTCTTTCTCTCGCTCTCCCCCGTTCCTCCCTCCCCCTTACCTCTATGTCTCCCTGCCCTCTCTTAAATCACTCTATCCATCCATCCCTCTGTTAGAACAGCTCAATTAAATCCTGGCTGGCATCAGAGAGAAGGAGATTACATTCTGCTCCGGTATAGCTAGCCCAGGTTAATCATACACTGTACTATACAGCAGTCTGTGTGTGCGTGTGTGTGTGTGTGTGTGTGCGTGCGTGCGTGCGTGCGTGCGTGGTTGTTACAGCAGCTAGGTCTAGGAGTGCCAAACTGCCAGCAGTAGCAATACACTGACTATTGCATTAAACAGTTTGATAATACAACCAGTGGCTGCAGGAGCATGGAGTAGTCTCCTGGGCATTTAGCCTCAGAGCACACGCACACACACACACACACACACACACACACACACACACACACACACACACCTCCCTGCCTATATCTTGATCCATATTGTGTGCTGTCCCGATGGTAACAAGTCATTGTCAGCCGCCGAGCAGTGTCCCCAGTACTGTCCTCATCTCATCTGGGACGAGCTGGAGGTTACTGAGGCATGGCGCGAGGGAGGAGAGGGAGGAGGGTGGAGAGAGAGAGAGAGAGGGGAGAACGAAAGAGGGGGAAGAAGGGGAGAGAGAGAGGCGAGATGGAGGGGGAGAGAGGAGGAGAGGGGGAAGAGAGTGAAGGCAGAGAGAGGGAGTGTTTTCTCTCACACGACATGACAGCGCTCACACCCCAGGAGACTTAAGAAGACACAGCATTTAGTATAGACTGCCTGTTATGTGTTCTATGCCGTCTCATCTGCCTAATGGAGATGTGAGAGCTGGTTGCCATGTTTGGCACATCGCCAGATGTTTGCATCCGTTCACGGGCACACCTGTACAGTCTGTTGTATGGGGAGAGATGCCCGACTGCCACACCCATATTTTCCTTTTCAATGTCTCTCTCTCTCTCTCTCTCTCTCCTCTCTCCTTCCCCTCCCTCCCTCTCTGTCCCATCAGACAGTACTGTAGTTAGTTGAAGGTAGCAAAAGGGAAGGATACAGGAGCTCCCCAGAGGAGCTCCACCCCAGATAACATCCTCTTCCCAGAGAAAGAGAGCGAGGGAGAGGAGAGAGAGAGAGAGAGAGGAGAGAGAGAGGAGAGAGAGAGGAGAGAGAGAGAGAGTCTCTGCAGTAAGACAGCCAGGACAGGAGAGCCTGTATTCACAAAGTAGGAGTGCCGATTGATCAGGTCCTTCCTGTCAATATGATATTATTTATGGAAGTGAAAAACGGATCCTAGATCAGGAGAGCTACCCGCCACGGATTAGACCTCCATCCTCCCAACCACTAGCCCGGTCCCAGATCTATTTGTTCTGTGTAGCCAACTCTTATGGTCATTGTCATGCCATGAACTAGACTGGTCCCAGATGTGTTAGTGCTGTATAACTCCCATATGAACACACACAGATCTGGGACCAGCATGCTACCAGACGAGGGAAAATACCATTACAGCACAACGCAATCACAGCCATGCTTAACACCATCAAACCAGTGAGATATAGGAGAGGCTGGGGGAGGGGAGGACAACAGTGGGGGGGATAGTGGGAAAATATGGCCAAAGTAGCAAGGTAGAGAATGATCGAAGCCAAAAACAGCAGGGTTGACTGGAAAATTGCTAAAAATACTAATTCATTAGAATAAATGTGTAGAGGTATGCACTGTCAAAAGTGCAGGACACAAGTGAAAATAACTGCTAAAATGCCTCACATAGCAAATACTGAAACATAGAATTTTGAAGAAATCAAATGTTTACGTTACATATTTTTGAAAATTGCTAAGTGAGCAAAATAACCCACACTCATTTTCAATGTAAAATAATAAAAAACGTGCAATCACTTATTTTGAATTTGTATCGTTTCACACAATCATCCAAATGTAAAATAAAATCTAGATTTACGCAGATTATCGAAGCATCCGACGATAATATGATTTCCTCCAACGAGGCTCCACAGCAGCATTGCATTCCATTTTAATACCTGAGCCAGACCCTGTTGCATGCTACATGCTATCTGAGTGTTGTACCCAGCAAAAGGTACTAATGACATGCAATAATACTCTTTCCCTATAACATCCATTCAAACTATTCAACGAGATGTCTCCTTCTCTACACTTTCATTTTGTCAATTACACATCATAATTTTCCAATTCATTAAAAGTCAACTATAAAAGGAGATACTACAGTACAAAACCTACAACCACTTCTACTTCAGCATTGAGAGAAATTATGATAAGCACATTTGCCCATTTGAACAATAATCTCAACAGAAATCTTGAAATATTAATACTTTGATAGTTTTATCCAATGACATCACCACTAATATTGCCCTCCAGACACTACTAATATAGTCACAACAACACATGACATTACTCTTCCAGAAATCTGACTCAAATTCATCTCTCCACAGCCACCTCAGACAGGCTAGTAAGGCTACCATCTTGTAAAGCTGTGATTGTAATTGCAGATGTGACCAAGGTGTGATGAAGATATCATCCGGCCACCTCTCCTCCACCCAGCCAGTGTTCTAATTAACCCCTCTCTCATCTTGTATTGTTAACGGCTGTGTTCTTCTCTTACCTCCACAGGTTTAAACGATGGCCTCGGGGATGTTGATCCTTCTTTTCCTCTGGCAACTCCTTGTCCTCCCTTTTTTCTTCCTAGTTCTTCCTTTTCTTCTTCTCTATCAAATTGATTGTGCCCTCTCCTCTCTCTGTTCTGATGCTGCAGTGATTCAAAAACACACCCTCTCTCCCTCTCGCTCAGCCGCTCTCCCTGCCTCCCTCGCGCTCATTGGCTGCCTGCTAGAGGTGAGGTGACATCACCCTTCTTCTGCTCTGCCTCTCCCCTCATCCCTCCCTCTTCTTCTCCTGCCTCGCTCTATTCGCTCACTCTTGTTGGATTCTGACCATTCCTTTATTGTCTTCTTCCCCCCATCGTTCCCTCCCTTCCTCTTTCCATTCCCTCGGTGTACCCCTCCTCCTCCCTACATCCATCCTCTCCTCCCTTCTCTTCTCCGCTGCTGGCCTTATGCATGCAGTCTTTCCAGCTGGATTAGTCTTGCCAGGTTCCAGCAGCCTGCCAATCTGCTCTGCTGCCAGATAGCAGCTCTCTCTCCTTTTCCTATATGCAGCCATGCAGATCAGCTCTAGCAGGCATAACAATACACTTATTAGCATAGTGGTTATAGCCTATGGCCCTACCCACTCTGCTCTACATCTCATTCCCTGCTCACGTCTAAAATGGTATACTATTTCCTACAAAGTGCCCTACTTTTGGCCATAACCCATACGGAATAGGGTACCATTTGAGACGCATACTGTGTCTGTAGGATACGCTCCCTAATTGCAGACTGACACACCCATATGGCCCTGGTCAAAAGTAGTGCACTACATAGGGAATTGTGTGCCATTTTGGACGCATCCTGCATCTCTCTCTCTCTCTCTCTCTCTCTCTGTCTCGCTTCTTCACCATGCTCTGTCTAATAGGCCTATACAGGTGCTTTAAAGGGACAGCCAAATTACCCTTTATATTAATAACGTCTAATGGATTCTGGTTTCTGTCGCTACTAAAAAGGCATCTATTGCAAACTCCTGGTTCAGGAGAATCATTCTACAGCGTGTAGGAAGTCTAGCTCAGACAGATCAATATGGATAATGTCTCTCTTATCTCTGCTCATTTCACTGATAAACAGAATACTTCTCTTCTTCCTACTGGACGTATGGCTCTAGATGTAATCAGGAAAGACCCCTCTCTGTCTCTCTTCCTCACCATGCTCTGTCTAATAGCCCTATGCAGGTGCTTTAATGGGACAGCCAAATGACCCTCTTCTGTTGATAAAGCAATCAAAAGGAAACGTAGTCAGTGTCAGACAACGTTGTTGTGTTATGTAACGTAATTCTATGTGTGGAGAAAAATGTGTTGTCTGTGATCTGTGACTGGGAAGTGTGGCTGAGGGGTGGAGCTGGGAAATGCCATAATTTAAAAAAAATGTTATCATCATTTATTTATTTATTACCTTTATTTAACTAGGCAAGTCAGTTAAGAACAAATTCTTATTTTCAATGACGGCCTAGGAGGAGAATGTTGATTGGAGGATAATAACTCTGAGAACTGCTGATTGGTGGATAATGAGGAAGTGGCTCAGGAAACCTATCTGTGTTGTGACATGATAACAGACAGGTAGAGGGGTGATAACAGTAATACAACCCCGGTGGAATATGGTACTCAATGTCTTAGGGTGGTCTGGAAGGACTGTACATAACTCATCCTCATTTTCACTGATCCTGAAAACTGTGAAGGGAGAGAGCGAGTTGGCTGTATTCTCTGATAAGGGTCTTTGTGACCAAAATCTAAGTTGATCTAAGTGGGCAAAGACGCATTTCTATAGTTTCTTTCTGCAGCCGTCAGGAGATACCAGTGATACAACACCAGGGGACTAAAGAGTCTGACTCTGATACTCGCTGTGATCTGGAGTCTGGGCTGATCAGGACTGGGCAGAACAAACTGGCTTTCACTGATCCTCGCACTTATCTTTTCTGATGGTCTTGTGAATTGTGTCTGCACCTGAACTTTCTCTGAAGCACTGTCTACTCCCCTCCTTCATTGGTCCTGAAAACTGTGAAGAGAGAGGTGAAGACAGAGAGCAAGAGAGAGAGAGACAGAAAGAGATAATGCCATCCGAGTGCAATATTCACGTAACCACACAGAGATTTGAGGATGCCGATATTGTCCAGTCCCATTGAGCTCCATGTTATTTCACTGTGGCACTGATGCCAGTCCAGTCTGAGTGCCAGGCTTCCCATCTGCCAATAGACCCAGTCCCATAGGAAGTGGCAGACAAAGGAGGAAGCAGACAACGGACACAGCGGCGGAGCATGGCAGAGGTGATTGATTACAGTGAGAACACAGATCATGTACGACAGAATCCCAGAGGTTACACAGCCATATTTAGAGATCTGAGGGGAGGCTGGGATTACGATAGCCTGGAGATACAGTAGGCCTGAGGCAAGACATGAGGATGGGACAAGGGCTAAGGCTGAAACCTTACAGAATAGAATTGTAGAATTATAGAATACAAATGTATTATACGTCAAAATGGTTTCTGTTTTTTATTTCTAAAACCCCGGCAGACAGCTAGCTGCAGAGCAGGGGTGGAATTAAGTTTGTGATAGATTAGGCACTAAGGATATTGAGGGAAATGACCTAGCACTATTTGCTGGCACAAATGTGAAACTTCCGTCAGCAGCGAGAGTTGAGATAAGAGTTTTTTTTTTTGTACAGTTCATTTACACAGACGTTTAATCTGAACATTCTCTGTTAAGACCCTGTTGTAAAAATACACAAATATTTAATAATGGACCGTTAGTAACGTTTAGAGAGGCAACCCAGCGGTTCATTCAGAGTGGTTCAAGGAGAATCATTCTACAGCATGTAGGACGTCTAGCTCAGACAGATCAATATGGATAATGTCTCTCTTGTCTCTCTGCTCATTTCACTGATAAACAGAATACTTCTCTTCTTCCTACTGGACGTATGGCTCTAGATGTAATCAGGAAAGACCTTTGAGGTCCATTTCCAGCACAACTCAACCGATAGAGGAGTGAGAAAGCTAATCGAGAAAAACACCAATAGTAATACCTTTTCGTTATCAGATTTTTACTTTGCCTATTATCAAGCTGTGGCCTACTTTCACGGTTCTTATCTACACTGAACAAAAATATTGTAAAGTGTTGATCCCATGTTTCATGAGCTGAAATAAATGTTCCATACACACAAAAACGTATCTCTCAAATGTTGTGCACAAATTTGTTTACATCCCTGTTAGTGAGCATTTGTCCTTTACCAAGATAATTCATCATCCTGACATCCTGATCAAGTAGCTGATTAAACAGCATGATCATTACACATGTGCACCTTGTGCTGGGGAAAATAAAATGCCACTAAAATGTGCAGACTGACACAACACAATGCCACAGATGTCTCAAGTTTTGAGGGAACGTGCAATTGGCGTGCTGACTGCTGGAATGTCCACCAGAGCTGTTGCCAGAGAATTTAATGCTCAGTTCTCTACCATAAGCCACCTCCAACATCGTTTTAGAGAATTTGGCAGTACGTCCAACCAGCCTCACAACCGAAGACCCGCGTAACAATGCCAGCCCAGGACCTTCAAATCCGTTTTTTCACCTGCAGGATCGTCTGAGACCAGCCACTGCAACTGTGGATTTGCACAACCGAAGGATTCCTGCTCAAACTGTCAGAAACCGTCTCATCTGCACTCTCGTCATCCTCACCAGGGTCTTGACCTGACTGCAGTTCGGCGTCGTAACTGACTTCAGTAGGCAATACTCACCTTCAATGGCCACTGCCACGCTGGAGAAATGTGCTCTTCACGGATGAATGCCGGATTCAACTGTACCGGGCAGACAGTGTGTATGGCATCGTGGGGTCGAGCGGTTTGCTGATGTAAACGTTGTGAACAGAGTGCCCCATGGTGGCGGTGGCGTTATGGTATGGGCAGACAAGCTACGGACAATGAATACAATTGCATTTTATCAATGGCAATTTGAATGCACAGCAATACTGTGACGAGATCATGAGGCCCATTGTCGTGCCATTCATCCACAGCAATCACCTCATGTTTCAGCATGATAATGCACGGTCCCATGTCGCAAGAATCCATAGACAATTCCTGGAAGCTGAAAATGTCCCCCTGGATCGACGTGTACGATAGCATGTTCCAGTTCCCGCCAATATCCAGCAACTTCGCACAGCCATTGAAGTGGAATGGGAAAACATTCTACAGGCCACAATCAACAGCCTGATCAACTCTATGTGCAGGAGATATGTCGCTCTGCATGAGGCAAATGGTGGTCACACCAGATACTGACTGGTTTTCTGATCCACGCCCATACCTTTTTTTTTAAAGGTATCTGTGACCAACAGATACACATCTGTATTTCCAGTCATGTGAAATCCTTAGATTAGGGCCTAATGAATTTATTTCAATTGACTGATTTCCTTATATGAATTGTAACCCAGTAAAAAAATGTGAAATTGTTGCATGTTGTGTTTCTATTTGTGTTCAGTGTACATAGTGCCCGTTACTCCACCTGGCTGTCACACAATGCCTCTCATACTATTTTGGTGAGCTAATTGTCTTCTATTTTAATCCATATATCTGATTATCTTCACCTGACCTCATATACCCCTTCTTTCCTACTCTCTTTCTTACCCTCCGTCTCTCTTCCTCCTGTACAGTAAGGATGAGTCAGCTAGCAGAAGAAGGGAAATGTTGATGAAAGAAAGATGAGAAGGGAGGAACGTAGGGAGAGAAGGAAAGAGGGAGTGGGGAAGCAGTATGAATGAACAACTTTCAGTCGAGGGTTGCATGAAAAAGGGACGCGCTGTCAGCAGAAAAGAGAGAGAAAGAGAGCGAATTCCATCAGCTTAAAGAGCAAATGAGACCAACAAAGGTATTGACTAAAACAGAAAGGATACGTGGGCATTGAGAGACAGGAAGAGACAGTAAGAGATAGAGAGGAAGTTTGATCGACAAAGTGATTGAGAAAAGGAGTAGAGGGAGAGAGTATTATGGAAAGTGTGATGGAGGGAGAGTGTGTGTGTGTGGTGTGTGTGTGTGTGTGTGTGTGTGTGTGTGTGTGTGTGTGTGTGTGTGTGTGTGTGTGTGTGGTTTTAGAGAGAGAGCAAGACAAGCCAAAATCGTAACTTTAGATGTTTGTACTTAACTCAATTCTAACTTGAGATGTTGGTGCTTAACTCATGACATCCGTCGATCATGCACTGAGATCAATCAGAGATTTGTATGAAAAGCAGTTCATCAAGTTAGGATTCCAGCCAGAGA
Organism: Salmo salar; assembly: GCF_965601325.2. Taxonomy (NCBI): domain Eukaryota; kingdom Metazoa; phylum Chordata; class Actinopteri; order Salmoniformes; family Salmonidae; genus Salmo; species Salmo salar. The sequence continues at coordinate 44,830,015 of NC_138303.1, forward strand.
AAATAGAAAGAGTGTAAGAGTGCCATGAGGGAGAAAAGGAGAGAGAGGCAGAGCGAGGGGGAAGAGAGAGAGTGTTATACTGCTTTCACATAGGATTTACAGTATTTTGCCTGCAATTTTTCTTTTTTTTATATATGACACCTTTACAAACAGGCTGGTGGTACTAGTGGTGTTCAGATGTGGGTGGGCGTCTATTTTAATACATCCATTGAAAATATACTCCATAAAAAATAAAAACATTGTTCATTCATTTAGGCAGGTCCTAAGAAACATTATAAGACTAATAAAATATATTTTCAAAAGAATAGAATAGCACATTTCGAGTTTAGTTAGGCCTATGTTAAGGTCTGTGCAGCCATGGCTGCGCCATCCAAATGAAATCAATAGTTTGTTATTGATTTAAACAGACGACACCTATCCATTATCAGTCAACACACATATATATTCTATTGGCTAGTAGGAATACAATGTAATATTACAGAATAAAATAAAACAAATATTTTCCCCACACAACTTTTTTTCCCCACATGGCAATGTGTTGAACAGCTGTCATTTTAAATAAAGTTATATTTTGAAACGGGCCCATGTTTTTTTATTTTTTAATCCACGTTTCATCTCTTTCCAACCCTCACTCTGCTTTGTTAGGAAACAGGCGTGGGGTCTTACCTTCATATTTCACAACCTCTGCAGGCATTTGGAGTTGCCTATCGGCGATTGAGCAAAATAAATAGCCTCACACTTGATTTAGGCTACATTACTGCATGCAAAAATGTTTCTGATCACAAATAGATGAGCTATAGCCTACAGACGGTGGGTGATACAGTGAAACAAAATCACATTGATTGATTAGGCAATTTCACAGGCTTTTTGTCAGGAGTAGGCCTAGGCTACTAAGTGAGTGCAAGTGAAGAGCAAAATAGCCTAATTCACTTGTTAAACTACATAACATTGCAAAATGTTCTAATGGCCTACATGAGCCAACTTGGTAAGATGATTATGGGCAGCACTGACCTCAATTTCCCAGCCTATTTGTAGCCTAACCAATATGGTATCCAAATGGAGATTTGGTGAAAACAAACATCTGATATATATTGATTTATCAAGACCCCATACTTGTTAGGGAGGTGACCGAGAACCCAATGGTCACTCTGACAGAGCTCCAAAGTTCTTCTGTGGAGATGGGAGAACCTTCCAGAAGGACAACCGTCTCTGCAGCACTCCACCAATCAGGCCTTTATGGTAGAGTGGCCAGACGGAAGCCACTCCTCAGTAAAAGGCACATGACAGCCCGCTTGGCGTTTACCAAAAGGCACCTAAAGACTCTCAGACCAGGAGAAACAAGATTCTCTGGTCTGATGAAATCAAGATTGAACTCTTTGGCCTGAATGCCAAGCTTCATGTCTGGAGGAAACCTGGCACCATCCCTACGGTGAAGCATGGTGGAGGCAGCATCGTGCTGTGGGAATGTTTTTCAGTGGCAGGGACTGGGAGACTAGTCAGGATCGAGGGAAAGATGAACGGAGCAAAGTACAGAGAGATCCTTGATGAAAATCTGCTCCAGAGCGCTCAGGACCTCAGACTGGAGCGAAGGTTCACCTTCTAACAGGACAACGACCCTAAGTACACAGCCAAGACAACGCAGGAGGGGCTTGGGGACAAGTCTCTGAATGTCCTTGAGTGGCCCAGCCAGAGCCTGGACTTCAACCCGATCTAACATCTCGAGAGACCTGAAAATAGCTGTGCAGCTATCCAACCTGACAGAGCTTTAGAGGATCCATAGAGAAGAATGGGAGAAACTCCCCAAATACATGTGTGCTAAGCTTGTAGCGACATACCCAAGAAGACTCAAGGCTGTAACTGTTGCCAAAGGTCCTTCAACAAAGTACTGAGTAAAGGGTCTAAATACTTATGTAAATGTGATCGTTTTATTTTTTTATACATTTGCAAGCATTTCTTAAAACCTGTTTTTGCTTTGTCATTATGGGGTATTGTTTGTAGATTGATGAGGGAAAAAACTATTTTAATCGATTTTAGAACAAGGCTGTAACGTAACAAAATGTGTTAAAGGTCAAGGGGTCTGAATAGTTTCCGAATGCAGTGCATGCGTCTAATAAATTGGTCTGCACCGCACCACTCCTAGTGATTCAGGGCTAATCTCTATCGCCATCCAGCTAATTACAAGTGACTGGCTAAACGAAAAGACAAAACCTTTTACCACTGAGATGTTAGAGTCCATTTCCCGGTGCTTGACATAAGAGCTCAGCCAAGATAGCATGAAGTAAAAAGACAGCACCGTTTTCCCACCCGAATCTCCTCATTGCCCCCAGCAAAATTAGCCTACATTTAGGCTATTGTTTATATATTTGTATTACACACTATGTTGAGGTAAAAATCGGAGTATAATGCTGTATGGATGTCAACCCCAATACATGTCCATGCCATAATTACCAATCAGCTGCATTACAGTTAAAAACTCCTTTCCCTACCACCGTCAATTTCTGTATGCTAGCTATGCAACCAGCTTAAAAAAGACTCAATCTGACATCTGCAGTGACCCTACAGCAATCACTGTAATCCGGCCTCTGTAGAACTCAGGACGTGAATTCTTCTTGCACTTCGTGGAGCAGAGCAGAGCTGTTGTGAAGGAAGTTGTGAAGGAAGTGAGTTTGTGTTTATACAGGACCTCCCGTCCCCACCTATCGTCAACCAATCATGTCAATGCAGAGCATTGTTACACAATTTGGGAGGCACATGGCTATCTGGGATGGTTGGGCATGGAGCTCCATTTGGCCTCTGCAAACCTCCGGAGGCTCCGTAATTGCGTCACACCCTCCATATGGAGCCTCCGGACAGCACTGATATCTCTACTCAAGGTATCATAAAGATGTATTTTATTTGGGAACTTGCTCTGATAGACTTTCATCAAAGTTCCCCATTTTTGTTGTCAAGGAAGTGAGTTTGTGTCTATACAGGATGTACCGCCCCAATTTAGCCCTCCGCATTGTTACAAAATTTGGGAGGCACACGGCGATGTGGTACAGAGCTTGATTTGGCCTTCGCAAGCCTCCGCAATTGCATCACATCCTCTGTATGGAGCCTCCGGATCGCATTACCAGATCAAGCATAAATTGCCTTTAACAATGCAGAGGGCTCTGCATAGACATGATTCGTTGTCCGGTGCAGACAAATGTATTGGATGCGTATGACAGCTCCCTGAAGCACCAGATGTATGAATGCTCTGACTTCTGCCGAAGCCACATCACAGTAAATTCTGTACAGCCACATCACAGTAAATTCTGTACAGCCACTGCAGACATCGGATTGACAATGCAGAGCCTTTTAAAGCCATTGATTGCCATGAGGAACAAAATATCTTTTGGCAGAAATAAAAGTTTAGGCTTTGATACCGCCAATACCTTCTAGATATAAAGAAAAGGCTGAAAAAGGTTGGCAGTATGATAAAGTTGGCGGATAAACTTCTTAGTATGAAAGGGATTAAAGAAAGAAAGAAGTCGAGAGAAATAGAGTGTTCGAGAGAGAAACTGAAAGAGACAGTGCTACAGATGTAACACTCTTTCGAGAGTCAGTCAGTTCCAAGAGAGGGTGTATGAACTTAGCTGAGCTGTTTTAGCTGTTGTGTTTCTGCTGCTGTGGCTCAGTGCTCTCTCCATTGATTGGGTTAAGGTCATTATGTGGCTGTAAGGTCGCCCAGCTGTCTCGACCCGGCGTTAATCACTCACTAATCGAAGGGAGATGACTGATTTAGTTCTCTCTTACGACCTGGAGTGCTACCCTGTCTGTCTGTCAGATATGATGTCTACATTCCAAATGGCACCCTAACCCCTACATAGTGCACTACTCTAGGATTAGTGCACAGGGCCAGATAAATAAATTATAGGCCCCCGGGGCTTAGTTTTAAAAAATATATTTAACTCTGAATTCCAGCAGCTAAATCATATAGCTATCTTTTGGTATACACACTGTCAATGAATTTCGCCAATGCCATGGTTGCCACTGCTAGACTGATAGCTGCCTTCAGCAGAGTAAACATGTTTGTTTGCTCGTTCTATCTTTGACTGACGTTAGCTAACGTAAGTTAGCTAACCTTACCAAATAAAGAGTGTCTCAATTTGGTAGCCATCTATTCCCGTCCTTGTCTGGAAAACACTCCGTAACTAAAAATAGAATTGTCGATATACAGTAGGTAACTCACTCTGTCGGTCCCATTCGGTTGATACCTTTACCAACAAAGGCATGTTGCCCTACATCCCTTCCAGAAAAAGTAGAAAACCACAACTCTGTCTTTCCAGGAGACGTGCAGTACCAGCAAATCTTCTGCAAGAGGACCAAACAGTTGGTGGTTAAGAAGCCCTACAGCACTTTCGACAGAGTCTTATACAGCTGGCCGTTCACCGCAGACAGGACAAGCCCATCGGCGTAAGCACAACGAGTCTCAGCTTCCCCAGCCCATCATTGCCAGTGTACTGAAGCCGGATTAAGGAATATGGCTGGGTTTACGCAGGCAGCCCAATTCAGACCCGATTGGTCTTTTGACCAATCAGATCAGTTCTGAAAAAGAGCTGATGTGATTAAGACGAATTAGTGGAAAAAAGATCAGAATTGGGTTGTCTGTATGAACACAGCTAGTTATTAGAATCCGGATGTGCTACATTATGGTTGGAGGGAAAACCTACAGGGCGGTAACTCTCCAGGTACAGGGTTGGAGAGCCCTGATGTAGAACCAGCATAAAATAAATGTGGATCTTTTCTATCAATCTTCTAAATGTTTCTGCCCTCATGGATTCACAATATGTATTTATAAAAGCTGTACATGGCTCTGTGGCATAAAAAAGATGCTAGACATTCAGATATCAAATAATGTTTATTTGTCAACATCTAAAATACAGGAGAATGTACACTATGTAATGCTAACTCAAGAGAACTGGGTATTCAACAATGTTATATGGTAAAAGTAACATTAAAAAATATATATATAGTATGAACAGCATAGTACAGTTCAGTGAATCCGAGTGTGTCTCAGGTGTAGAGACACACAAGTGCTGAGAACTGTAGTTACATACTGTTACACCAGATAATGAGAGTTATCCAAATATTTTAGCAGACATCTCGACTATTTCAAGTCTTATCCCATTGATTGAGACAAGTGGGTGTCCACCCCAAAGTTCTGCGTGTCATGATGACAGAGACCTGTCTCTATCAATGAGAGAGAAGACTTGAAAGACACAATGGTGGCACACCATCTTTATGGAGCAAAAAAAGTATTTATTTTAATAACGGAGCATTTTCTGACATTTTCTGAGACTCCAGTTTCCCCTGAATTGAAGACATCACTAAGGTTGGTCGAAAATTCTCTGTGCTACACCAACCATCCTGTAATTCCCAGTAATGGATACCAGAAAATCTTTAGTTAAATCACATTATCTGGTGTAACAATCTGTAGCTAAGAGAAATGGTGATCAGCAGATGGGAGAGGTGGTCATGATAAAATTGCAATTCCAAAAGAAACATACAGAAAGTTCAGGGAATACTTGTAAAGCTGTGGGAGGAGTGTTGTCATGATCAAAATGTCATTCAGCTCCCCATCTGCTTGAAATCCATTATAATGTCTAATCCCTCGAGGGAGATACAGTTCACAGGATACAGTTCTGCTACAATGACACATGCAGACAACGGAATTCTGTTTCTGTATCTAGAATCCACTCCAGGAAGAAGCCCAGGCACTAAATGTTATTGTCTGGGAGACAAAAAAAACATATATACTCTATTGTACAGTTTGAACAGTTGAACCGTGCCAGCATAACATCAACATTAGGGTAGACTAGTTGGACATGTGCACAGGTACAGAGACTACATTTACAACAATATTTAGCCAAATAGAAAGAAATATGGCATAACCCTCAACCTTTGCACAGCGACCAGACCGTACAAATGAGCCTAGGTACAGTGGGGGGGAAAAGTATTTGATCCCCTGCTGATTTTGTATGTTTGCCCACTTACAAAGAAATGATCAGTCTATAATTTGAACGGTAGGTTTAGTGAGAGACAGAATAACAACAACAACAAAATCCAGAAAACCGCATGTCAAAAATGTTATAAAATGATTTGCATTTTAATGAGGGAAATAAGTATTTGACCCCTCTGCAAAACATGACTTAGTACTTGGTGGCAAAACCCTTGTTGGCAATCAGAGGTCAGACGTTTCTTGCAGTTGGCCACCAGGTTTGCACACATCTCAGGAGGGATTTTGCCCCACTCCTCTTTGCAGATCTTCTCCAAGTCATTAAGGTTTCGAGGCTGACATTTGGCAACTCGAACCTTCAGCTCCCTCCACAGATTTTCTATTGGATTAAGGTCTGGAGACTGGCTAGGCCACTCCAGGACCTTAATGTGCTTCTTCTTGAGCTACTCCTTTGTTGCCTTGGCTGTGTGTTTTGGGTCATTGTCATGTTGGAATACCCATCCACAACCCATTTCAATGCCCTGGCTGAGGGAAGGAGGTTCTCACCCAAGATTTGACAGTACATGGCCCCGTCAAATGATGCGGTATAGTTGTCCTGTCCCCTTAGCAGGAAAACACCCCAATGCATAATGTTTCCACCTCCATGTTTGACGGTGGAGATGGTGTTCTTGGGGTCATAGGCAGCATTCCTCCTCCTCCAAACATGGCGAGTTGAGTTGATGCCAAAGAGCTCCATTTTGGTCTCATCTAACCACAACACTTTCACCAGTTGTCCTCTGAATCATTCAGATGTTCATTGGCAAACTTCTGACGGGCATGTATATGTATTCTTGAGCAGGGGGACCTTGCGGGCGCTGCAGGATTTCAGTTCTTCACGGCGTAGCGTGTTACCAATTGTTTTCTTGGTGACAATGGTCCCAGATGCCTTGAGATCATTGATAAGATCCTCCCGTGTAGTTCTGGGCTGATTCCTCACCTTTCTCATGATCATTGCAACCCCACGAGGTGAGATCTTGCATGGAGCCCCAGGCCGAGGGAGATTGACAGTTCTTTTGTGTTTGTTCCATTTGGGAATAATCGCACCAAATGTTGTCACCTTCTCACCAAGCTGCTTGGCGATGGTCTTGTAGCCCATTCCAGCCTTGTGTAGGTCTACAATCTTGTCCCTGACATCCTTGGAGAGCTCTTTGGTCTTGGCCATGGTGGAGAGTTTGGAATCTGATTGATTGATTGCTTCTGTGGACATGTGTCTTTTTTACAGGTAACAAGCTGCGGTTAGGAGCACTCCCTCTAAGAGTGTGCTCCTAATCTCAGCTCGTTACCTGTATAAAGACACCTGGGAGCCAGAAATCTTTCTGATTGAGAGGGGGTCAAATACTTATTTCCCTCATTAAAATGCAAATAAATTTATAACATTTTTGGCATGCGTTGTTCTGGATATTTTTGTTGTTATTCTGTCTCTCACTGTTCAAATAAACCTACCATTAAAATTATAGACTGATCATTTCTTCTTCAGTGGCCAAACGTACAAAATCAGCAGGGGATCAAATTATTTTTTCCCCCACTGTAGGTAGGCAGACAGCATCTATTTTTGGAGATTTACAATAGTAAATTGTTGTATTATTGTTTCTCCTCACTGTTCGGTAGTAAACTTACAGTGCATTCGGAAAGTATTCAGACCCCTCGACTTTTTCCCACTTTGTTACGTTACAGCCTTATTCTAAAATTGATTAATAAAAATCCCTAACAATCTACACACCATAAAGCAAAAAAAAGGTTTTTAGAAATGTTTGCAAATTCATAAAAACATAAACAGGAATATCACATTTACATAAGTATTCAGACCCTTTACTCAGCACTTGTTCTTCATTAAACATTTTTAATAACCTATCCACCACCTTCCCTCTTCAAAGGACACTTTTATTTTTTTTACAGCTTTTCTGCTACACATACATACACATTTTAAATGCATGGTACTTTTATATACAGCAATCACATAACAATAAAACTTTACTAAACAAACTCCTTAATCCCACCCCTCAGCCACTCTCAGCCCATCCCACCTATCACCATAGACCACCCTCGTTTGGTTTCCATGTGTCATATATTTTTCAGTTGTGCTGTGATGTTTTACATAGATTTTGAACCTTTTCTAATCATAATAGTATCCACAGATTGTGAGCTAAAGATGAAAACCTTTCCTACAATTATTATATTATTTACTATGGCATTCCAAATCACCCAACACTGCTATTTGTAAGGTTCATTTGAAGTGAATGTTGTAATTGTTTAACCATTCGTGAACCTATGACCAGAAACAAGCTACATAGGGGCAATACCAGAATAAATGATCTAGTGATTCGGTCTCTTCACATCAAAATCTACAGAGCTGAGATTGTTGTATGCCCCATATATATAGCATTCTGATGGTGGCATGAATTTTGTATAATAATTGAAAAAGAAAAATTTGAAGTGTTGAATCAAGTGTAGTTTATTGTACCAGTTCATAAACCATGTGCCATCGAATCGGTACATCGAAAATCTCTTTTTATTTATTTTGCAACCTGTATGGTGCAGCAGACAACATTTTTGTCCTCAAACGATACTGGTATATTTTTCTACTTATGCCAATTCCTTTCAGCCAATTTGTATCTTTAATATATGGCAGACAAACAAATTCCCTACCTTCTCCCTTTTCCACTTACCTCCTCCATTTTTGTGCTAACACTGCAATCAGTTGGTTTTAAGTTTGGATTGAGCAGACATTCCCATATATTTTCAATAGCTGTATATGTGACATAACTCCACCGTTTCTAATCATAATATCATTAATAAATATAATACAATAAAAAATATACATAATTGTTTTATTTGTATTAAATCAGTATATTTTAGTTTAACCATAATAGTAATATTTGTTCTATCTTTTCTGGAGGATAAAGATAAGCCTTTCTTAATAATCTACTGGAGACCATTTTGGGTTTAAGTATAATTTATGTATGAGTGAAGCTTTTCGTGAGAGGTTTAAAGCTTTAATATTGAATAATTTTAGCCCCCCGAACTAATATTTATTATATAAATAGGCACGTTTAATTTTGTCTGGCTTAGCATTCCAAATAAAATGATATTTTTTTGCTCATATGATTTTAAAAAACGAGTCGTCTGGAGTAGGCAGCGCCATTAGTAAGTAAGTAAACTGTGATAGGACCAAAGAGTTAATCAATGTTTTTTTTACCATGAATAGACAAGTATTTACCTCTCTATCGTTGCAGAATCTTACCTATTTTTGCAAACTTTCTATTGAAATTGATTGTGGCAAGATCATTTATATTTTTGGAGATGTGAATACCAAGTATGTCTACTTCACCATCTGTCCATTTTAAACTACAAGGTAGTGTAAACACTGTCTTTTAACGATCCAATACATAATATGGTACACTTGTCATAATTCGTTTATAGTCAAGATGCTAGAAAAGTGATCAAGATCTTCAATGAGACTGTGCAGGGATCCAGATTGCGGACTTAAGAAAAAAAGTCATCAGCATACCTTGACATTTGTTTTTAACCCTGGACTTCTAACCCCTTTATGTTCTTGTTGGATCTAATTTTAATAGCTAGCATTTCAAATGGCCATAATAAATAGATATGGAGAAAAGGAACAGCCTTGTTTCACTCCTCTTAAAAGCTCAATACTTTCCCGAGAAGTAACAATTATTTACTATTTTACATCTGGGGCTGCTGTACATAAGAGATTCAATGAAATGAAAGTAATCCAGGCATTTATATATACATTCTAGTCGTACTTTATCAAAAGCCTTTTCAAAATCTGCTATGAAGACCAGGCCTGGTATCTGTGATGTTTCATAATGTTCAGTACTTTGTTGAAGCACCTTTTGCATCCTCAAGTCTTCTTGGGTATGACTTGGCACACCTGTATCTGGGGAGTTTCTCTCGTTCTTCTCTGCAGATCCTCTCAAGCTCTGTCAGGTTGGATGGGGAGCGTCACTGCACAGCTATTTTCAGGTTTCACCAGAGATGTTCGACCGGGTTCAAGTCTGGGCTCTTGCTGGGCCAATCGAGGACATTCAGAGACTTGTCCCCAAGCCACTCCTGCGTTGTCTTGACTGTGTGCTTGGGGTCGTTGTCCTGATGGAAGGTGAACCTTCACCCCAGTCTGAGGTACTGAGCGCTCTGGAGCAGGTTTTCATCAAGGATCTCTCTGTACTTTGCTCCATTCATCTTTCCCTCAATCCTGACTAGTCTCCCAGTCCCTGTCACTGAAAACCATCCCCAAAGCATGATGCTGCCACCACCATGCTACACCGTAGGGATGGTGTCAGATTTCCTCCAGATGTGACGCTTGGCATTCAGGCCAAAGAGTTCAATGTTGGTTTCATCAGACCAGAGAATCTTGTTTCTCATGGTCTGAAAGTCCTTTAAGTGCCTTTTGGCAAACTCAGCCCAACAATGCCCAACAAGTTCTAGTCTTTCACACTGGAAAAAATGGGTCTGCTTGTATATTTGATACTGAATCCACCTATAGGAACATTGCTGAAAGATGTCCAATGGCTCTATCGAACAAGGACAACCATATTTACACCCAAAAAAACGCAATGTGCGATCAGTATAACATTGAGCCTTCGAAATGCCACAAAGCAGGAATAGGTGTATTTTTTTATCTCCTGGGCAATTATGTGTGAAACACACCTCACTGTCCTAGAAATGCCTCAGACATTATGAAAACAAGCCCAGATCCCCCCAGGGTGAAATTCCCCTTTAACATGACAGGAGACATTAGCTGAATCATTTTTTAATTCCACAATGAACAAAATGAGATGCTACTCTGACAAACAGATCAATTTGGTCCTGAATTCAAACAAACAATAGCCCAGGCCAATGAAGCGACACAGATCGTACAATATTAGGAAGAAATATATTCAGTATTCACTACTGTTCAAAGGTTTGGGGTCACTTAGAAATGTCCTTGTTTTTGAAAGAAAAGCACATTTTTGTCCATTAAAATAACATCAAATTGATCAGAAATACAGTGTAGACATTGTTAATGTTGTAAATGACTATTGTAGCTGGAAACGGCAGGTTTGTAATGGAATATCTACATAGGCGTACAGAGGCCCATTATCAGCAACCATCGCTCCTGTGTTCCAATGGCTCGTTGTGTTAGTTAATCCAAGTTTATCATTTTAAAAAGGCTAATTGATCATTACAAAACCTTTTGCAATTATATTAGCACAGCTGACGTTGTTCTGATTAAAGAAGCAATAAAACTGCCCTTCTTAAGACTAGTTGAGTATCTGGAGCATCAGCATTTGTGGGTTCGATTACAGGCTCAAAATGGCCAGAAACAAAGAACTTTCTTCTGAAACTCATCAATCTATTCTTGTTCTGAGAAATGAAGGCTAATTAATGCGAGAAATTGCCAAGAAACTGAAGATCTCGGACAACGCTGTATACTACTCCCTTCACAGAACAGCGTAAACTGGCTCTAACCAGAACAGAAAGAGGAGTGGGAGGCCGCAGTGCACAACTGAGCAAGAGGACAAGCACATTAGAGTGTCTAGTTTGACAAACAGACGCCTCACCAGTCCTCAAATGGCACCTTCATTAAATAGTACCTGCAAAACAGTCTCAACGTCAACAGTGAAGAAGCGACTCCGGGATGCTGGCCTTCTAGGCAGAGTTCCCCTGTCCAGTGTCTGTTCTTTTGCCCATCTTAATCTTTTCTTTTTATTGGCCAGTCTGAGAAATGGCTTTTTCTTTGCAACTCTGCCTAGAAGGCCAGCATCCCGGAGCTTGGCACACCTGTATTTGGGGAGTTTCTCCTATTCTTCTCTGCAGATCCTCTCAAGCTTTGTCAGGTTGGAGGATGGGGAGCGTCGCTAGACAGCTATTTTCAGGTCTCAAGAGATGTTCGAAGTTTGGGCTCTGGCTGGGCCACTCAAGGACATTCAGAGACTTGTCCCGAAGCCACTCCTCCTTTGTCTTGGCTGTGTGCTTAGGTTCGTTGTCCTGTTGGAAGGTGAACCTTAGCCCCAGTCTGAGGTCCTGAGCACTCTGGAGCAGGTTTTCATCAAGGATTTCTCTGTACTGTGCTCCGTTCATCTTTGCCTCGATCCTGACTAGTCTCCCAGTCCCTGCCGCTGAAAAATATCCCCACAGCATGATGCCGCCCTCACCATGCTACACCGTAGGGATGGTGCCAGGTTTCCTCCAGAAACGCTTGGCATTCAGGCCAAAGATTTCAATGTTGGTTTCATCAGACAAGAGAATCTTGTTTCTCATGGTCTGAGTCCTTTAGGTGCCTTTTGGAAAACTCCTTGTGGCTGTCATGTGTCTTTTACTGAGGAGTAACTTCCGTCTGGCCACTCTACCATGAAGGCCTGATTGGTGGAGTGCTGTAGAGATGGTTGTCCATCTGGAAGTTTCGCCCATCTCCACAGAGGTGCACTGGAGTTCTGTCAGAGTGACCATCGGGTTCTTGGTCACCTCCCTGCTTCCTCTTGAGCCCCCCACAGGCCTGGGCCTAGGGGCTTCAGCCCCCGCATTAATCGGGCCCTGGTAGAGCACTATATTGATATGCAAAGCAGGGAGGTTTTGCATAGAATTTGTCATTGAACTTGGGGCCAATAGGGCAAACTTGGCTTCACAAAAGAGCCGGTTCACAACCCACTGGGCAAAAACTGGTTGAATCAATGTTGTTTCCACGTCATTTCAACAACAAAATTGAATGTGATGACGTTGAATCAATGTGAAAAACTCATTGGATTTGCAAAAAGTAATCAACGTAAAGCAATTTCCTTTTTTTAACCTAACTTTTAACCTAAATCCAATGACAGGGTGATATTTTGTTGTTGATTTCACATTGAATTCGCGTTGACAACTCAACCAAAACTAGACATTAAACTGATGTCTATGCCCAGTAGGAAGGCCTTTAAAAACACAGGAGTTAACTTTTTACAAATGATCTGATGACTAAGAAATTATCTAACCAGTGATTTAGGCAATTTCTTGTCAGAACATATTGGCTTCAAGGGTCTCACTTACTAAGGGTTTGCTGTTGCACCTTTGAACATCTTGCATCTGTTCTTTTGAGACATAAACAAAGTATCTAAAACATGAAACTGTCTTTATTCAGGCACATCTTTCAATATCTCATCTTTCTCTTAATCTATCTCTACTTTTATGTTGAATTCCCTCTGGGAAAATAACAGGTTGGAAAACATATCTTTCAAAGGTTTACCATAGCCATTCAACAACCTTTCATAGCTTTCTGAAGAGCACAGAGAGAATACCTCTAGGGTATAAATGTTCCAAATTCACTGCATAGCATGTGGAATAATGACGGTCCAAAAGTATGAGGGCTGAAATGTGGTGGTTGCCACCTCACTCACCTTCACTAGCTCCTTGGAGAGTGGATATTAGGCTCTCCGTGCCATCCAGTTCCCGGGCCAGGTCCCAGGCTGATGTGGTGTTGAGTCCCAGGATGTGTAGGTTGTCTTCCAGCTGGTCGGACCATCTGGCTCTAGGCCTTCCTTCCTCTTGGGCGTGGTAAGTTAGGGGATGCCTTGAGAGGATGAGGACAGGCTCCAGATGTGGGTTCAATCTGGCCAGGTGACCAAACAGTCAGAGTCAGGTAGCCACCTGACTTCTCTGAAATGCCACAGAGTGCTGGGCCAGGTAGGTGCCAGATGGAAGGAAGGGGAGAGACAGATAGAAAGAGGCTGGGTTGAGAGGGCTAGGTGAATGAGGGAGGGTTAGGTGGTCTAGGGGACTATGGGTACAGTAAAGAGGTGGACAGCAGGGATGATGTCACAGTGAGAAGGCATGGAGACTCAGGGTGCATCCCAAATGGCACCCTATTCCCAATATAGTGTACTACTTTGACCGTGGCCCATAGAGAATAGGGTGTCATTTGGGATGCACTCTCAAACCTGAAAGGTGAAAGACTATTCAGCTTCAGACACATCCTGACCTTTATAGTAGACAGAGTGTCACTACCCTTCTTTGTCAGAAAAGTATGGTCCAACTGTGTTAGCGTGTATTTGTGTGTGTGTGTGTGTACTGTAACCAAAGGTCATCTCATGAAGATCAGCTGAGCCCAGTGAGTCCAGCGATCAAGACATCTACATCTATCTCCTGAGAAGAAAACCCCCCAACAGCATCCCAGTTCATATTGAATCACCGGAGAAGGAATATTTCAAGAACTGAATGTGGAGAGAGACTGGCTCCATCCTGGGTTGTGTTCAGTAGGGCACACAGGATTATTTTATTTTCAAAAACAAACATTTCTTATTGGACATACTGTATATGGATTGCATTCTACCTGGCAGGCTGCTCCTACCAGGTGACGTGGAGAGGATCTGTGTCCACACCACATACTCTCACTACTGGTGTCCCCCAGGGCTTGGTCCTAGGCCCTCTCCTCTTCTTTCTATACACCAAGTCACTTGGCTCTGTCATATCCTCACATGGTCTCTCCTATCATTGCTATGTGGATGACACTCTACTTTTCGCCTTTCCCCTTCTGACACCCAGGTGGCGACACGCATCTCTGCGTGCCTGGCAGATATCACAACTTGGATGTCAGCCCACCACCTCAAGCTCAACAAGCCGGAGCTGCTCTTCCTCCCGGGGAAGGCCAGCCCTTGTCACGCCCTGATGGGTTTCACCTGTCTTTGTGATTGTCTCCACACACCTCCAGGTGTCACCTGTTTTCCTCATTAGTCCCCAGGTACTTATTCCTGTGTTCCCTGTGTTCCCTATGTTTTGTATATCTATGTTTAGGTTCTAGTTGTTCTATTTCTATGTTGTTTTTTGGGATGATCTCCAATTAGAGGCAGCTGGTCCTCGCTGTCTCTAATTGGAGATCATACTTAAGTAGGGTTTTTTTTCCACCTGTGTTTGTGGGTAGTTGTCTTCTGTTTAGTTTATGTACCTGACAGAACTGTACGCTTTCGTTTTCTCTTTGTTATTTTTTCTTTAGTGTTCTGAGTTAAAAATAAATATTCATCATGAGCAATCGACACGCTGCGCTTTGGTCCCCTCTCTACGACAGCCTCTCTACGACAGCCGTTACCCACCACCAAAAGACCAAGCAGCGTGATCAGGAATGGACCTGGGAAGAAATTCTGGACGGGAAAGGACCCAGGAGTCAGGTTGGGGAGTATTGCCGCCCGAGGGAGGAGATTGAGGCAGCAAAAGCAGAGCGGCGTTATTATGAGGCGCTATACCAACCATGAGGCAAGTGCGAGAGACAGCCCGGTGCGGGGGGGCACATGGGGAGATTGGCAGAGTCAGGTTGGAGACCTGAGCCAACTCCTCGTGCTTACCGTGGGGGGCGAGTGCGCCAGTGCGCAGCTACAGCCTGGTGCGCTCGGTGAAAGCTTCCCACAGTTGCTGTGCTAGAGTTGGCATTCATCCAGGAAGGATTGTGCCTGCTCAGCGTTCCTGGTCTCCGGTGCGTCTCTTCGGCCCAGGTTATCCTGCGCCAGCTCTACGCACGGTACCCCCAGTTCGCCAGCACAAACCTGTGCGACCTGTTACAACGCCCCGCGCTTGCCGGGCTACGGGGGTTATCCATCCAGGACGGGTTGTGCCAGCCATAAGCTTCAGACCTCCAGTGCGCCTCCATGGCCCAGTATACCCTGTGCATGCTCTGCGCACCCGGCCTCCAGTGGTGTTCCCTAGTCCAGAACTCTCAGCGACATTTCCCAGTCCGGAGCCTCCAGCGACGTTCCCTAGTCCGGTGAGACCTATTCCAGCTCCACGAAAGAAGCCTCCAGTGATGATCCATGGCGCAGAGCCTCCAGTGACGATCCATGGCGCGGAGCCTCCAGTGACGATCCATGGCGCGGAACCTGAAGCGACGCTCCCCGGCCCGGAACCTCCTGAGGCGCTCCCCGGCCCGGAACCTCCTGAGGCGTCGGCCCGCGGCCCGGAGTCTTCAGTGGCGGCCCGCGGCCCGGAGTCTTCAGCGGCCAGGCATCCACAATCACCCGACCTCAACCCAATTGAGATGAGTTGGACTGCAGAGTGAAGGAAAAGCAGCCAACAAGTACTCAGAATATGTGGGAACTCCTTCAAGACTGTTGGAAAAGCATTCCTCATGAAGCTGGTTGAGAGAATGCCAAGAGTGTGCAAAGCTGTCATCATATCAAAGGGTGGCTACTTTGAAGAATCTAAAATCTAAAATATATTTTGATATGTTTAACACTTTTTTAGTTAATACATGATTCCATATGTGTTATTTCATAATTGTGATGTCTTCACTATTATTCTACAATGTAGAAAATAGTAAAAACAAAAACCCTGGAATGAGTAGGTGTGTCCAACATTTTGACTGGTACAGTATATTTCGAAGCAATAAGGCACAAGGAGGTGTGGTATATGGCCAATATACCACGGCTAAGGGATGTTCTTAGGCACCAAGCATTGCGTGTTATATTGGCCATATATAACAAACCCCCGAGGTGCCTTATTGCTATTATAAACTGGTTACCAACGTAATTAGAGCAGTAAAATCGATGTTTTGTCATACCCGTGGTATACGGTCTGATATACCACGGCTGTCAGCCAAAAAATATATATATATATATTTTGAGGGGACAGCAAATTTACACTGTTTTATACAAGCTGTACACTCACTACTTTACATTGTAGCAAAGTGTCATTTCTTCAGTGTTGTCACATGAAAAGGTATACTCAAATATTGACAAAAATGTGAGGGGTGTACTCACTTTTGTGAGATACTATATATATATATAAGGTATACTCAAATATTGACAAAAATGTGAGGGGTGTACTCACTTTTGTGAGATACTATATATATATATATATAGTATCTCACAAAAGTGAGTACACCCCTCACATTTTTGTCAATATTTGAGTATACCTTTTCATGTGGCAACACTGAAGAAATGACACTTTGCTACAATGTAAAGTAGTGAGTGTACAGCTTGTATAAAACAGTGTAAATTTGCTGTCCCCTCAAAATAACTCAACACACAGCCATTAATGTCTAAACCGCTGGCAACAAAAGTGAGTACAGCCCTAAGTGAAAATGTCCAAATTGGGCCCAATTAGCCATTTTCCCTCCCCGGTGTCATGTGAGTCGTTAGTGTTACAAGGTCTCAGGTGTGAATGGGGAGCAGGTGTGTTAAATTTGGTGTCATCGCTCTCACACTCCCTCATACTGACTGGTCACTGGAAGTTCAACATGGCACCTCATGGCAAAGAACTCTCTGAGGATCTGAAAAAAAGAATTGTTGCTCTACATAAAGATGGCCTGGGCTATAAGAAGATTGCCAAGACCCTGAAACTGAGCTGCAGCACGGTGGCCAAGACCATACAGCGGTTTAACAGGACAGGTTCCACTCAGAACAGGCCTCGCCATGGTCGACCAAAGAAGTTGAGTGCACGTGCTCAGCGTCATATCCAGAGGTTGTCTTTTGGAAATAGACGTATGAGTGCTGCCAGCATTGCTGCAGAGGTTGAAGGGGTGGGGGTCAGCCTGTCAGTGCTCAGACCATACGCCGCACACTGCATCAAATTGGTCTGCATGGCTGTCGTCCCAGAAGGAAGCCTCTTCTAAAGATGATGCACAAGAAAGCCTGCAAACAGTTTGCTGAAGACAAGCAGACTAAGGACATGGATTACTGGAACCATGTCCTATGGTCTGATGAGACCAAGATAAACTTATTTGATTCAGATGGTGTCAAGCATGTGTGGCGGCAACCAGGTGAGGAGTACAAAGACAAGTGTGTCTTGCCTACAGTCAAGCATGGTGGTGGGACTGTCATGGTTTGGGGCTGCATGAGTGCTGCCGGCACTGGGGAGCTACAGTTCATTGAGAGAACCATGAATACCAACGTACTATGACATACTGAAGCAGAGCATGATCCCCTCCCTTCGGAGACTGGGCCGCAGGGCAGTATTCCAACATGACAATGACCCCAAACACACCTCCAAGACGACCACTGCCTTGCTAAAGAAGCTGAGGGTAAAGGTGATGGACTGGCCAAGCATGTCTCCAGACCTAAACCCTATTGAGCATCTGTGGGGCATCCTCAAACGGAAGGTGGAGGAGTGCAAGGTCTCTAACATCCACCAGCTCCGTGATGTCATCATGGAGGAGTGGAAGAGGACTCCAGTGGCAACCTGTGAAGCTCTGGTGAACTCCATGCCCAAGAGGGTTAAGGCAGTGCTGGAAAATGATGGTGGCCACCCAAAATATTGACACTGGGCCCAATTTGGATATTTTCACTTAGGGGTGTACTCACTTTTGTTGCCAGCGGTTTAGACATTAATGGCTGTGTGTTGTGTTATTTTGAGGGGACAGCAAATTTACACTGTTATACAAGTTGTACACTCACTACTTCACATTGTAGCAAAATGTCATTTCTTCAGT
Organism: Salmo salar; assembly: GCF_965601325.2. Classification (NCBI taxonomy): domain Eukaryota; kingdom Metazoa; phylum Chordata; class Actinopteri; order Salmoniformes; family Salmonidae; genus Salmo; species Salmo salar. The sequence continues at coordinate 44,848,419 of NC_138303.1, forward strand.
GTTGTCACATGAAAATATATACTCAAATACTTACAAAAATGTGAGGGGTGTACTCACTTTTGTGAAATAGTGTGTGTGTGTGTGTGTGTGTGTGTGTGTGTGTATGTGTATATATATATATATATATATATATATATATATATATATATACATATAAACCCTTAGATAAGGGCTTGTTTTCCCAGACCTAGATTAAGCCTTGTCTAAAAACTGCAATCAATGGAAAATCTGTCTGGGCCCCTAAATGTTGTATTAATAATTTCATGAGCTGTATTGTCTACTAATCTATAAAAAACTGTCAGAATAGTTTCTCAACTCAGAGCTCCACAGGGATGACGCCATTAACAAATAAGTCTGGAACGTAACCATGAAATCCAAGATCAAGACAATTAATTAGGCAAAAATATGATTAATTAAAGGAGAAAAAGTATACAACTGTCATGACTAGACTCAAGGGTAGTAAATAACGTCCATGTTAACTGGTCTCTGATGTACACAGATCAAATGTTTGAGATAATGACTGAATAATCTATGGTTTTCCTCCTCTAATACCCACGTACTTACTAAATAGTGTCTCGAGTGTCCCCTCCCTTGAGTAGACCCTGTTCCCTACACATGGTTCTAATGACAGGGGGGCCTGGGTAACCCCATAACCAATCAGGGCCCCCCATTAGACATATCAAAGGGACCCCCCTACAACAACAAAAAATATTGACATCAGTACGCCTAAGAGACGTTGGCACCACCAGAATACATGTGGAGTTCAGTCAGCGTGAATGAATAGAAGTCCCAGGCCAATCTGTACCACTCGGTGCCAAAGGAAATGGTTAATCACCGTCATCAATTCCCCAGCAGAAAAATACACTATAGCCCAATCTGCCATTAAGAAAAATATAGCCCAATCTGTCAATTAGGAACATTATACAAATTACAGTAATGAACTCACTCACTCACTCTGTGGCCCCCTTTCATTTAATTCTCAGCTTCCCTGCTTCCCCTGCTTTTATCATTTCTCTGTGAGAGGGCAGTAATATTGTGATTTATGTGGGAGGACAGCAGCAGAACTGTATTAGTCTGAGAGCTGAGAGCATTTTGGCTCAAAACACACAGTTGTCTCTTTATTAATGAGCTGCTCTATAGCAGTCATTTCCTCCCCCTTCATCTGTATTGTTCTAAAACCACCGAGAGAGAGAAGACAGTTGTAGGGGGCTTTACACTCTGTAGTAGCCTATTATTGAAAGAGATATTAAAATGCTTTCAGATTTGTCTATCTTCAGTAATTACTGGATACTGGGCTGTCAATACTTATAAGATAATAATATATTCCAATTCCTCAACCCTTGTTGAAACATGGAAGAACACAGAACACACAATTGTTCGGAATACACAGGATGACTGAGTGACTTGGTTAGAAACCAGGGGTGGGTCAACTCTATTTCAATTCCGGTCAATTCAGAAAGTAAACTACATTCCAATTTGAAAAGCATTTGAGGAATTTAACTGAAATTGACCACAACACTGCTAGAAACCAACCACACTGAAATTGTGAAATCCAATCCTTCCCTCAGTTCAACATCATGAGCTACAGTAGTTCAGGGGTTCCAAAACATTTTCACTCAGGTCAACCCCAATCCAATGATCACCACCTACTGGAAACATTAATATAGTGCAGCTCATGTCAATAGGCAGCCTCCTATTTACCCCAAATCTACGGAAGAGTATTAGGACCAAGTGAAGAGTAAAAATAACTAAAGAGTGATGGGTGGTGGTACTTGGATAATTTGGGATGGGGGGGGGAATAAAGAGAATAAAGTGCCAATATTTCTTGAATAATCTCCAAATGTTATTTCGAGAATAAAAGTAGGACAAAACAAACAAATGGCCATCAATCGAATTGTCTAATAACTCAACAGGCGTCACTGCACAGGCACACACACACGACATTTCTACCTGGGAACTTCAGACTATACGGAGGCATATATACTCTAACGGCCATGGTGAGTTATGAGCACAAACAAACCACTCTCTTGGCACTGTCACCAGACTCAGCCACTGACTGCGAAGAGATCTGGGGTTGAGTCCCTGCCAGTCTGCCCTCCGTATTTGCTACAACGTTCTGCCGCATAATTGCAACTATTAGCGACCTTATCCATGGTGCTTTACGAACAGTAGTATGTCCCCCTTATAGCAACTATCCTAACGACTGTAGTCTAGGTGAGCACACTCAATGAAACGAATCATATTGGAGACCGGAGGCTACGTCTGTGTATCTGTCCCATGTAAAGATGCTCTCTAAATTTGCTATAACACCGCTATTTTGCAGGGCATTATAAACCTATAGCGGCCCACTATATTGAGCAACCTAGGCCAGCCTTTCTTAAAGTATGGTTCGCGACGTGTCAGAGTAAATGTATAATTATTTCATTCATTTCTGGAATTGCACTCTGTTCCGCCGTGACTCTGCTCAGTTTGGCAGCTGCGCGAGCGGGTGGAAGATGCCGCTGTGCTTCACGGTTTACCGAAACTTATTTTCGGCAGTTTTCTCGATGATCACTCCACGACCCACACGCTGCAGTGCTGTCGTTCAGACACTGGATTGTCATCCCTACTTTTTTATTTATTTCAGCTTTATTTAACCAGGTAGGCAAGTTGAGAACAAGATCTCATTTACAATTGCGACCTGGTCAAGATAAAGCAAAGCAGTTCGACACATACAACAACACAGAGTTACACATGGAGTAAAACAAACATACAGTGAATTACAGTAGAAAAATAAGTCTATATACAATGTGAGCAAATGAGGTGAGTTAAGGGAGGTAAAGGCAAAAAAGGCCATGGTGGCGAAGTAAATACAATATAGCAAGTAAAACACTGGAATGGTAGATTTGTAGTGGAAGAAAGTGCAAAGTAGAAATAGAATTAACGGGTGCAAAGGAGCAAAATAAATAAATACAGTAGGGGAAGAGGTAGTTGTTTGGGCTAAATTATAGATGGGCTATGTACAGGTGCAGTGATCTGTGAGCTGCTCTGACAGCTGGTGCTTAAAGCTAGTGAGGGAGATAAGTGTTTACAGTTTCAGAGATTTTTGTAGTTCGTTCCAGTCATTGGCAGCAGAGAACTGGAAGGAGAGGCGGCCAAATTAGGAATTGGCTTTGGGGGTGACCAGAGAGATATACCTGCTGGAGCGCGTGCTACAGGTGGGTGCTGCTATGGTGACCAGCGAGCTGAGATATGGCGGGGCTTTACCTAGCAGAGACTTGTAGATGACCTGGAGCCAGTGGGTTTGGCGACGAGTATGAAGCGAGGGCCAGCCAACGAGAGCGTACAGGTCGCAGTGGTGGGTAGTATATGGGGCTTTGGTGACAAAACAGATGGCACTGTGATAGACTGCATCCAGTCGGTAGGATGGTCAGTTTTACGAGGGTATGTTTGGCAGCATGAGTGAAGGATGCTTTGTTGCGAAATAGGAAGCCAATTCTAGATTTAACTTTGGATTGGAGATGTTTGATGTGAGTCTGGAAGGAGAGTTTACAGTCTAACCAGACACCTAGGTATTTGTAGTTGTCCACATATTCTAAGTCAGAACTGTCCAGAGTAGTGATGCTGGACGGGCGGGCAGGTGCAGGCAGCGATCGGTTGAAGAGCATGCATTTAGTTTTACTTGTATTTAAGAGCAATTGGAGGCCACGGAAGGAGAGTTGTATGGCATTGAAGCTCGTCTGGAGGTTAGTTAAAACAGTGTCCAAAGAAGGGCCAGAAGTATACAGAATGTTGTCGTCTGCGTAGAGGTGGATCAGAGACTACTTGCCATCGAACGGACTCAAGTTCTGACTGAGCTCAATTGTCACGAAACACAAATACAGCAATGAGTTTCTCTCCATTGGTTGAATAAACTTTGAGAAATAACGAGGAGTGCCCAAAATCGTTTTTGTGCAGGGAAGTGCTTAGTAGTGAGTCTCTCAAAATGAACAAATTAAAACGACAGGTCCTGACCAAACATCCACGGCATTATGGTAAACCTAGGGAGTTCTTTCAGAACAGGGCAGAATGCTTCAGGAAACAGTGCTTCGACAGTGGAAAAGTCAGTCAGCAAGGCATTTTATAAACAGGTGATGATAAGCAGAAATAAGGGAATACTCTCAGTAGGCGATGTGAGTTTCTCTTTCAAACAATCCCCTTGTACACAGCTAATAGCTAGCTAACGTCAGCCAAAGCAAGCTATCTAGCTACTAAAAGTACAGATGAAGATGGGGCGTGGGAACTGTTGCTGTTAAAATACAAGTAATCATTTTTATTCTGAACTGGGATACACTGATTGACGCAAGATGCTTTTTTTTTTAGGCAAACACACTCACACAGTTATGGGTTGCTCATCTATAGCAGGAAGCGGTCTCCTGCCTGGCTGAGAAAGCAGTAAGGGGGGTCTGAGCAGGTGTAACAGGGTTGGTTATGTTTCCACTTGCCTCTAAAGAAAGGTGTATTTAATGTTCAAGCATTCTTATTGGTTGGTTTAATTCCGATGACAATAAGTCATGTTGTTATTGGCCCCGCTTGCAAATAGGGGGAGATCGCGAACGTCAGGTCTCCCCAGAATGAAAATGTGATGCAAAGGTTAGGTCAGGTTCTGAATACTGTTTTCTGTTTTACAATGGGTACAAGTTTGCTGTACATTGCTGATTTATACATGTGTGGGTATATGGTACCTGTTAGTGATTGAGGGGCTTTCTGGGATGTGCTTTGGTATATGATTGCTGTATATACGTGTTAGCTAGCATGCACCGATGTAAGGGTCACATAAGCCCCCTGCTAACACAGTTGTTTTCATGCTACAGATTTTACCATCGACAGCCATCAACATCATTAAGCCCTGCACAACTAACGTGCTGTTTCCTATTGAACAACAGATAGTAAATAATGCTCAACTGGGACCACAGGCTGGGGTGATTTATTTGAACAAAACACAATGCAAGGAGAGTACGATTAACATCTGTTACACTGGCAACCCTGAGGTAGCAAAATTACAATCTGATGCCGGTTCAAGACAACTGGGAACTAGGGAAAAAAGCTCTGAAAGAAAAAAATCGTTTTGAACTGTCATCCAACTCGGAATTCCAACTCAGGCCTCTTTCTAGAGCGCCGACTTTCCGACCTGAAGATCATTGAAGTCATCAAATCAAATCAAATTTATTTTTATATAGCCCTTCGTACATCAGCTGATATTCTCAAAGTGCTGTACAGAAACCCAGCCTAAAACCCCAAACAGCAAGCAAAGCATGTGAAAGAAGCACGGTGGCTAGGAAAAACTCCCTAGGAAAAACTCCCTAGAAAGGCCAAAAACCTAGGAAGAAACCTAGAGAGGAACCAGGCTATGAGGGGTGGCCAGTCCTCTTCTGGCTGTGCAGGGTGGATATTAAAACAGAACATGGTCAAAATGTTAAAATGTTAAAATGTTCATAAATGACCAGCATGGTCAAATAATAATAATCATAGTAGTTGTCGAGGGTGCAACAAGCACGTCCGGTGAACAGGTCAGGGTTCCATAGCCGCAGGCAGAACAGTTGAAACTGGAGCAGCAGCACGGCCAGGTGGACTGGGGACAGCAAGGAGTCATCATACCAGGTAGTCCTGAGGCATGGTCCTAGGGCTCAGGTCCTCCGAGAGAAAGACAGAAAGAGAGAAAGAGAGAATTAGAGAGAGCATATTTAAATACACACAGGACACCGGATAAGACAAGAGAAATACTCCAGATGTAACAGACTGACCCTAGCCCCCCGACACATAAACTACTGCAGCATAAATACTGGAGGCTGAGACAGGAGGGATCAGAAGACACTGTGGCCCCATCCGATGATACCCCCGGACAGGGCCAAACAGGCAGGATATAACCCCACCCACTTTGCCAAAGCACAGCCCCCACACCACTAGAGGGATGTCTCCAACCACCAACTTACCGTCCTAAGACAAGGCCGAGTATAGCCCACAACGATCTCCGCCATGGCACAACCCAAGGGGGGGGGGGGGGGGGGGGGCGCCAACCCAGACAGGAAGACCACGTCAGTGACTCAACCCACTCAAGTGACGCAGCCCTCCCATGGACGGCATGGAAGAACACCAGTAGGCCAGTGACTCAGCCTCTGTAAAAGGGTTAGAGGCAGAGAATCCCAGTGGAAAGAGGGGAACCGGCAAGGCAGAGACAGCAAGGGCGGTTCGTTGCTCCAGCCTTTCCGTTCACCTTCACACTCCTGGGCCAGACTATACTTAATCATAGGACCTACTGAAGAGATAAGTCTTCAGTAAAGACTTAAAGGTTGAGACTGAGTCTGCGTCTCTCACATTGGTAGGCAGACCATTCCATAAAAATGGAGCTCTATAGGAGAAAGCCCTACCTCCAGCCGTTTGCTTAGAAATTCTAGGGACAATTAGGAGGCCTGCGTCTTGTGACCGTAGCGTACGTGTAGGTATGTACGGCAGGACCAAATCGGAAAGATAGGTAGGAGCAAGCCCATGTAATGCTTTGTAGGTTAGCAGTAAAACCTTGAAATCAGCCCTTGCCTTAACAGGAAGCCAGTGTAGGGAGGCTAACACTGGAGTAATATGATCAAATTTTTTGGTTCTAGTCAGGATTCTAGCAGCCGTATTTAGCACTAACTGAAGTTTATTTAGTGCTTTATCCGGGTAGCCGGAAAGTAGAGCATTGCAGTAGTCCAGCCTAGAAGTAACAAAAGCATGGATTAATTTTTCTGCGTCATTTTTGGACAGAAAATTTCTGATTTTTGCAATGTTACGTAGATGGAAAAAAGCTGTCCTTGAAACAGTCTTGATATGTTCTTCAAAAGAGAGATCAGGGTCCAGAGTAACGCCGAGGTCCTTCACAGTTTTATTTGAGACGACTGTACAACCATCCAGATTAATTGTCAGATTCAACAGAAGATCTCTTTGTTTCTTGGGACCTAGAACAAGCATCTCTGTTTTGTCCGAGTTTAAAAGTAGAAAGTTTGCAGCCATCCACTTCTTTATGTCTGAAACACAGGCTTCTAGCGAGGGCAATTTTGGGGCTTCACCATGTTTCATTGAAATGTACAGCTGTGTGTCGTCTGCATAGCAGTGAAATTTAACATTATGTTTTCGAATGACATCCCCAAGAGGTAAAATATATAGTGAAAACAATAGTGGTCCTAAAACGGAACCTTGAGGAACACCGAAATTTACAATTGATTTGTCAGAGGACAAACCATTCACAGAGACAAACTGATATCTTTCCGACAGATAAGATCTAAACCAGGCCAGAACTTGTCCATGTAGACCAATTTGGGTTTCCAATCTCTCCAAAAGAATGTGGTGATCGATGGTATCAAAAGCGGCACTAAGATCTAGGAGCACGAGGACAGATGCAGAGCCTCGGTCTGACGTCATTAAAAGGTCATTTACCACCTTCACAAGTGCAGTCTCAGTGCTATGATGGGGTCTAAAACCAGACTGAAGCGTTTCGTATACATTGTTTGTCTTCAGGAAGGCAGTCAGTTGCTGTGCAACAGCTTTTTCTAAAATTTTGGAGAGGAATGGAAGATTCGATATAGGCCGATAGTTTTTTATAATTTCTGGATCAAGATTCGGCTTTTTCAAGAGAGGCTTTATTACTGCCACTTTTAGTGAGCTTGGTACACATCCGGTGGATAGAGAGCCGTTTATTATGTTCAACATAGGAGGGCCAAGCACAGGAAGCAGCTCTTTCAGTAGTTTAGTTGGAATAGGGTCCAGTATGCAGCTTGAGGGTTTGGAGGCCATGATTATTTTCATCATTGCGTCAAGAGATATAGTACTAAAACACTTTAGTATCTCCCTTGATCCTAGGTCCTGGCAGAGTTGTGCAGACTCAGGACAATGGAGCTTTGGAGGAATACCCAGATTTAAAGAGGAGTCTGTAATTTGCTTTCTAATGATCATGATCTTTTCCTCAAAGAAGTTCATAAATTTATTACTGCTGAAGTGAAAGCCATCCTCCATTTGCGAAGGCTGCTTTTTAGTTAGCTTTGCGACAGTATCAAAAAGAAATTTCGGATTGTTCTTATTTTCCTCAATTAAGTTGGAAAAATAGGATGATCGAGCAGCAGTAAGGGCTCTTCGATACTGCACGGTACTGTCTTTCCAAGCTAGTCGGAAGACTTCCAGTTTGGTGTGGCGCCATTTCCGTTCCAATTTTCTGGAAGCTTGCTTCAGAGCTCGTGTATTTTCTGTATACCAGGGAGCTAGTTTCTTATGACAGATGTTTTTAGTTTTTAGGGGTGCAACTGCATCTAGGGTATTGCGCAAGGTTAAATTGAGTTCCTCGGTTAGGTGGTTAACTGATTTTTGTCCTCTGACGTCCTTGGGTAGGCAGAGGCAGTCTGGAAGGGCATCAAGGAATCTTTGGGTTGTCTGAGAATTTATAGCACGACTTTTAATGCTCCTTGGTTGGGGTCTGAGCAGATTATTTGTTGCAATTGCAAACGTAATAAAATGGTGGTCCGATAGTCCAGGATTATGAGGAAAAACATTTAGATCCACAACATTTATTCCATGGGACAAAACTAGGTCCAGAGTATGACTGTGGCAGTGAGTAGGTCCAGAGACATGTTGGACAAAACCCACTGAGTCGATGATGGCTCCGAAAGCCTTTTGGAGTGGGTCTGTGGACTTTTCCATGTGAATGTTAAAGTCACCAAAAATTAGAATATTATCTGCTATGACTACAAGATCCGATAGGAATTCAGGGAACTCAGTGAGGAACACTGCATATGGCCCAGGAGGCCTATAAACAGTAGCTATAAAAAGTGAGTGAGTAGGCTGCATAGATTTCATGACTAGAAGCTCAAAAGACGAAAACGTCATTGTTGTTTTTTTTTTTGTAAATTGAAATTTGCTATCGTAAATGTTAGCAACACCTCCGCCTTTGCCGGATGCACGGGGGGTATGGTCACTAATGTAACCTGGGGGTGAGGCCTCATTTAACACAGTAAATTCATCAGGCTTAAGCCATGTTTCAGTCAGGCCAATCACATCAAGATTATTATCAGTGATTAGTTCATTGACTATAACTGCCTTGGAAGTGAGGGATCTAACATTAAGTAACCCAATTTTGAGATGTGAGGTATCACAATCTCTTTCAATAATGGCAGGAATGGAGGAGGTCTTTATACTAGTGAGATTGCTAAAGCGAACACCGCCATTTTTAATTTTGCCCAACCTAGATCGAGGCACAGACACGGTCTCAATGGGGGAAGCTGAGCTGACTACACTGACTGTGCTAGTGGCAGACTCCACTAAGCTGGCAGGCTGGCTAACAGCCTGCTGCCTGGCCTGCACCCTATTTCATTGTGGAGCTAGAGGAGTTAGAGCCCTGTCTATGTTCGTAGATAAGATGAGAGCACCCCTCCAGCTAGGATGGAGTCCGTCACTCCTCAACAGGCCAGGCTTGGTCCTGTTTGTGGGTGAGTCCCAGAAAGAGGGCCAATTATCTACAAATTCTATCTTTTGGGAGGGGCAGAAAACAGTTTTCAACCAGCGATTGAGTTGTGAGACTCTGCTGTAGAGCTCATCACTCCCCCTAACTGGGAGGGGGCCAGAGACAATTAATCGATGCCGACACATCTTTCTAGCTGATTTACACGCTGAAGCTATGTTGCGCTTGGTGACCTCTGACTGTTTCATCCTAACATCGTTGGTGCCGACGTGGATAACAATATCTCTATACTCTCTACACTCGCCAGTTTTAGCTTTAGCCAGCACCGTCTTTAGATTAGCCTTAACGTCGGTAGCCCTGCCCCCTGGTAAACAGTGTATGATCGCTGGATGATTAGTTTTAAGTCTAATACTGCGGGTAATGGAGTCGCCAATGACTAGGGTTTTCAATTTGTCAGAGCTAATGGTGGGAGCCGTCGGCGTCTCAGACCCCACAACGGGAGGAGTAGAGACCAGAGAAGTCTCGGCCTCCGACTCCGACTCGCTTAATGGGGAGAACCGGTTGAAAGTTTCTGTCGGCTGAATAAGCGACACCGGTTGAGCATTCCTACAGCGTTTCCCTCCAGAAGCCATGAGAAAGATGTCCGGCTGCGGGGACCGTGCGAGGGGGTTTATACTAACGTTACTATCTGTACTTACTGGTGGCACAGACGCTGTTTCATCCTTTCCTACACTGAAATTACCCTTGCCTAACGATCGCGTCTGAAGCTGGGCTTGCAGCACAGCTATCCTTGCCGTAAGGCGATCGTTCTCCTGTATATTATAAATACAACGACTGCAATTAGAAGGCATCATGTTAATGTTACTTAGCTTCGGCTGTTTGAAGTCCTGACGAACCATGTCCAGATAAAACCTCCGGGGATGAATGAAAAAAGTTGAGTGAGGAAAAAAGTTGAGTGAGGGAAAAAGTAAAAATATACGGTAATGAAAAAGTAAAAAACCGTCAGGTATCAAAGTAAGATCGGCAACAAAAACGCACAGCAGCGTAAACAAGTCTGCAAGTTGTGACCGGAAACAGGAAGTGTATCTTTGTCATGATGTTACCTAATATTTTTCTGAGTTCACAGTTGTCTTGAAAGCGCCATAAATCAGTCGAGTTAACTATCCCTTGCTATTACATATTGTAATGAAACAGGCAGGGAGCAGGTCTCGAACCCTCAACCTTCTAGCCCGAAGTCCAGCGCGCTATCGCCTGTGCCCCAAAAGCATGCTTGAGTGGCAGTGTCGATATTTGCGCTTATAAAGCCAGGGTCCTTACACTACTCCCTCCTTTCAAAGAGCGCGTCCTCGCGCTAGCTTGTGACTCAACGTCTTATAGGAACGCGTTCACTGGCCAAGCACACGCGCGTTCGTGGATGCAAGGTCCGATCACTTCTGACACAAATGCAATGAAACAAGCAGGGAGCAGGTCTCGAACCCTTAACCTTCTAGCCCGAAGTCCAGCGCGCTATTGACTGCATGTTCGAGCGGCAGAGTCGATTTCCGCGCTTATACACCCAGGGTTGTTACAATATTTTGTCTGACAGACGCTTACATGGTCTGACAGACGCTTACATGACAACCAGAACATTGTATGATGTCAACATACATGGCGCCACACAAATAGCTTAGCATTAGCTTATCATAATCAGTTCAACATTCAAAAAAACATTTTACACACGTGTGCATTGTATCCATTACAATCTATGCAAAAATCTGAATGCATGATTTGTCACCAGTACTTGAAAACGTGAATAAAACAGTAAATACACTGCTCAAAAAAATAAAGGGAACACTTAAACAACACAATGTAACTCCAAGTCAATCACACTTCTGTGAAATCAAACTGTCCACTTAGGAAGCAACATGGATTGACAATAAATTTCACATGCTGTTGTGCAAATGGAATAGACAACAGGTGGAAATTATAGGCAATTAGCAAGACACCCCCAATAAAGGAGTGGTTCTGCAGGTGGGGACCACAGACCACTTCTCAGTTCCTATGCTTCCTGGCTGATGTTTTGGTCACTTTTGAATGCTGGCGGTGCTTTCATTCTAGTGGTAGCATGAGACGGAGTCTACAACCCACACAAGTGGCTCAGGTAGTGCAGCTCATCCAGGATGGCACATCAATGCGAGCTGTGGCAAGAAGGTTTGCTGTGTCTGTCAGCGTAGTGTCCAGAGCATGGAGGCGCTACCAGGAGACAGGCCAGTACATCAGGAGACGTGGAGGAGGCCGTAGGAGGGCAACAACCCAGCAGCAGGACCGCTACCTCCGCCTTTGTGCTAGAAGGAGCAGGAGAAGCACTGCCAGAGCCCTGCAAAATGACCTCCAGCAGGCCACAAATGTGCATGTGTCTGCTCAAACGGTCAGAAACAGACTCCATGAGGGTGGTATGAGGGCCCGACGTCCACAGGTGGGGGTTGTGCTTACAGCCCAACACCGTGCAGGACGTTTGTCATTTGCCAGAGAACACCAAGATTGGCAAATTCGCCACTGGCGCCCTGTGCTCTTCACAGATGAAAGCAGGTTCACACTGAGCACGTGACAGAGTCTGGAGACGCCGTGGAGAACGTTCTGCTGCCTGCAACATCCTCCAGCATGACCGGTTTGGCGTTGGGTCAGTCATGGTGTGGGGTGGCATTTCTTTGGGGGGCCGCACAGACCTCCATGTGCTCGCCAGAGGTAGCCTGACTGCCATTAGGCACCGAGATGAGATCCTCAGACCCCTTGTGAGACCATATGCTGGTGCGGTTGGCCCTGGGTTCCTCCTAATGCAAGACAATGCTAGACCTCATGTGGCTGGAGTGTGTCAGCAGTTCCTGCAAGAGGAAGGCATTGATGCTATGGACTGGCCCGCCCGTTCCCCAGACCTGAATCCAATTGAGAACATCTGGGACATCATGTCTCGCTCCATCCACCAACGCCACGTTGCACCACAGACTGTCCAGGAGTTGGCGGATGCTTTAGTCCAGGTCTGGGAGGAGATCCCTCAGGAGACCATCCGCCACCTCATCAGGAGCATGCCCAGGCATTGTAGGGAGGTTATACAGGCACGTGGAGGCCACACACACTACTGAGCCTCATTTTGACTTGTTTTAAGGACATTACATCAAAGTTGGATCAGCCTGTAGTGTGGTTTTCCACTTAAATTTTGAGTGTGACTCCAAATCCAGACCTCCATGCGTTGATAAATTGGATTTCCATTGATTGTTGTTGTGTGATTTTGTTGTCAGCACATTCAACTATGTAAAGAAAAAAGTCTTTAATAAGATTACTTCTTTCATTCAGATCTAGGATGTGTTGTTTAAGTGTTCCCTTTATTTTTTTGAGCAGTATACATTATAAACCATACATACGGTGTGCTACAGCAGAAAGGGCAGCACGATATACAGGAAATATCCACATATTTTGATAGGAATGCACACATTGTCAAAGTCCAATTTGTATGGAAAACAACCATGAAGGCAATGCGGGTGTGTCGTGAAAATGTTTGTGCAAGGCCTGTTCTGACTAGAGATGTGCAATGTCCTCATACTTGATCTGGGGAAACACGAAGGAAAGTGCTTGGGCTCTCGTTGATGAGAGAAGTTTGTCCTGATCAGTAAAGCCTCATAAATAAATTGTCTGCAACCAGTAAAGCCTCATACATAAATTGTCCGCAACAGTGAAATGGGCTACTTCTTATGTGAATTAACGAGGAGACGGAACAGGCCTCAATTCAAACTGTTAGAAAATACAACTTCTTAGAAAATAATTTGAAATTGACAAGTTGAAACATAGCCTATAGATAATTAGCAGGCAGCGCACCTTGGTTTGAGGTCTGCGCGGGTAACTGTCCTGTTGCTGAACAAATCACATTTTGGAACAGTGAGAGAATTCTGACATCAAGCTCATGAAAGAAAACTCACGCAGGGGTGAAGGTTACATGCTGACCGCTGACCAGACCGCACGCATGTTGATTTTGTCCACCCACACCAGATGCAATCAGGACATGCAGGTTGAAACATCAAAATGAACTCTGAACCAACTATATTAATTTGGGACAGGTCAAACAGCATTAAACATTTATGGCAATTTCGCTAGCTTGCTGTTGCTAGCTAATTTGTCCTGGGATATAAACATTGGGTTGTTATTTTACCTGAAATGCGCAAGGTCCTCTACTCTGACAATGAATCCACAGATAAAAGGGTAAACCGAGTTTGTTTCTAGTAATCTCTCCTCCTTCAGGCTTCTTCTTCTTTGGACTTTATATGGAGCTTGGCAACCAATTTTAAGGTGCACTACCAACTGGACTGGAGTATGGACCTCAGTTCATCTTTCAATCACCCACGTGGGTATATGCTCCTGAAAACCAACGAGGAGATGGCACATTGGTGTATGCTCCTAAAAACCAATGAGGAGATGAGAGAGGCGGGACTTGCAGCAGGTCAAGCTCGTTGACGGGAGCGAGCACTGTGGGCGCAATGATTGAATAACATGTATGTGTACACTTATTGTGCAACGCTTGTGATGCAAGCGGTGTGGTCAGCATGTTTTAACCTCATAGTCATTGCATCACTTCAAATCCAAAGTACTGTAGTACAGAGCTAAAACAACAAATGGTCAATGTCCAAATACCTTTAACATGTATTCACTCAGGGATGTGAATACTCCCATCCTTGAAGACATCACTGGTAGATGGATAGTAAAACAAGATTCTACGCAAGGCTACCAACCTGTCAGATCAGTGATTGTTTCTTTATAGCCTATATAACCTATCATCATTGATCTAATAGGCCTATATTTACATTGCCTTCAGAAAGTATTCATACCCTTTGACTTATTTCACATTATGTTCTGTTACAGCCTGAATTCAAAATGGATTAAATAGATTTTTTACACACAATACATATTGACAAACATGAAAATGAAAAGCTTTAATATCTTGAGTCAATAAGTATTCAACCTCTTTATGACAAGCGTAAATAAGTTCAGCTCCCCCGTGTATATAATTGACTTTATTCTAAACAGACTTTATTCTCAATTTTGGTTGTTTATTCTCTAAATATTGCCACTTTAATAAGTACTATACATGAAAAACAAATAATCCAAGTACCACAACTATTTATTCTATTAACTTTGCCCTAATACTCTTCCAGACATACTGTATCTGTATTGTAAATAATAAGAATGTGAAGAAACAAGAAATAAACTACCACAAAACAGTAGACTCAGTACTGTGTGACAAAAAAAAGGCACATTCACTCATCTGCCATAGCGACAATAACATTTAGGCATAAGAAATGTACAGGTAACTGCCAGAATAAAGGAAACAACATAAACTGTCTTAATAGGGCAAAAAAAGAGGAGGAAGGGAAGCACTGATAAGGTACACAATAGTAGGTTTTGGTAGACAGAAGGTGCTCTTTGGTAAAAGGGGTAAATTGGTCATCAAAAAAAGGAGGGCCAAGGCACTCTTCATATAATTCATTAAAATGCATATATTTGTATGTGACGTTTAATGGAAACAAAGTTTAAAAAATCTGACGCATTTCGGCTGCATGGGCTGCTGACACCACCGCAAGACGTCAGAACAGGCCTTGGCATAGATTCTACAAGTGTCTTGAAAATGCTGTCTCAGGCGCCACTCCAGAATCTCCCATAAATTGGGTTGAGATCTGGTGGCTGAGACCCCCCCCTTTAAATCCCCTATGCTCCTTTGAGATCCCTCTTTAAAAGTCACGGCGCTCTCTGCTTCGAGCAAAGTTAGCCAAAGTAATAGGCAACTGGACATTTTTAAGCATGCTGGGATGTTAATTGTTTAATTAACTCAGGAACCACACCTGTGTGGAAGTACCTGCTTTCAATATACTTTGTATCCCTTTACTCAAGTGTTTCCTTTAGTTTGGCAGTTACCTCTATAACCGCAATTGTTATCAACATGACACAAAATACATTCTGAAACTGGCAACACAGTGCAATGGAAAAGGTATGTTCCCTCATCTGCCAGCTCGATCCCAGTATGAAGAGACTAAATTATTTTCTACTTTAATTGGTGAAACTAAATCCCCAAGCGGCCACCACACCGTAGCCGATGCCTTGACTTAGTCTAAATCATATGTGGTCCAGTACCCTGTGTGTGTGTTTGTGTGTGGCCAGTACCCCAGTACTAAATTGTGGCTGGCCCAGGAGGATACCAGAACACGGTTGGTGGGTGACTGTAACTAATCTAAAACCCAGGCTTAGTGTGGGGATCAAATCACTGCATGATTGAGTGCCTAATTTCATTCACCATGCATGACAGAGCAAGCTTAGAGCACACAGGCAGACATGTGGACACACACAGGGCCGACTCCAACAAGCCAGCAGAGGATAATGGGCTGTATGGGGGGGGGGGGGGGGTTGGGATTCCCTAGAAGCGTACAGAGTACTATGGTAAATTTGCCACGCTAGGCCAGGTAACGGGAGAGAGAGGAAGAAGAGAAATGTGACAACACAACAGTGCCTTGGTGTAGGAAGAGGATGGGGAGGATGGGAGAGGGAGGTGGGGTGAGAGGAATGCCAGGAATTAGCCCAATTCCAATGTTCCCCCTTCTCCCCAAAGTGTGCACTCATACACTCAAGGATTTAGGGGCGAGTGCATTCATTGGATTGGTAAAGACTGAGTATCTGCAATATGTCTCACACCAGTCCAACGCTTTCAATTCCTTGAAGGGGAGTGCTTGAGTGAACAAGTGCACACTTCAGAAAGATGGGGGTGGATGGTGTAATTAGGCTACTCAAGAGATAACTGCTTCAATTTAGCAGGCGGACCATCCGTCCCTATCCTGGCTTGATGTAGTTATTCCTGGCAGACTTGCCACCTGTAGCTAGGTTCACCTCCAGGTCCAGATGGCTAGCGTCTCATTCTGTCGGTCTAGTCTCACACGCCAGACACTTATGGGCTATGTGTTATTTGCCTGTGGACCAGGTTACATTCTGTCGGACCATCAGACCACATGACCAGTCTCTCTCCTCTTCAGTTGTCCTTCTGACCAAGGGCTGACGAGGAAGACGTCACAATCTCATCACTGAGTCGATGGGAAAATCATTAGGAACCAGCTCAAAACCACACTGGAGATTGCATTTGTGGTTGTCCCTGTCAACTCCAAAGGACCGCATGATGAATCCTAGAGTGATGCTGCCAATCAATACCTTTATGGGTGAATGAATTAGAACGATATAACAAAATGCCCCAATCAAAATTCCACTCACTGTCACCCGGTCTGTCAAAGTGAATGGGCTAGACTCTTGGTCCTGTCAGTTCTCTCAGCAGTGAGTGTGGCGCTGAGATGAGGCCCAGACTGCAGATCAGTAGTACTACAGGCATATAGTCACTGTCTGTGTGACATGACCAAGGGTAAAGACAACACAGCTGTGGCTGGAGGACTCTGTCATATCTAGTTGCACCAGCCCGTCTGAACAGGACAGAGCTAGCCTGGTCCCAGACCAGTTTGTGCTTTCTGGGCATCGTCACGGTGTGACAATGCCCAAAGGAGTTGGGAAGACGGCACAAACAGATCTGGAACCAGGCCAGGAAAGGGCTGATGTGAGATGGTGACAGCTCCGGATGAAGTCAGCCCACTGCTGTTCTTCCGCTGCCTGGTCTGTGCTGCTCCACTCTTTCCTTTCCACAGCCAACCTTCCTGCTCCACTAACACACAGCAAAGGCCAGACAGGACTGAGGAGCATGATAAAGATACAACACAAAATATGTTTTTCCTCTTATGCCAAAGAACCAGTTACAAAATGTGTAGATTGCGATTTTCTCTGCTTGTGGAGTGTTGACTTCCGTGGCCTTGTGAGGATGGATCCAACTGGTCCCACACTTCGACACATTCATGATCTTTGGAAAGGTTCACCATCACTGGTTCAATTTGATCTGCCAGGGAAATCTCAAAACACAACTCAAAGGATGGCCAATCTTCAGATAGAGATACTCCACATAATGAAACAATCGTCTCCAATGACACACTAATAGAAGAGTAACTACCTTTAAAATGATGGTATCATTTGTTTTAGATGAAGGCTGAGATTGTTTTACCAATTCTTATATGTAACCTAAGTTAAAAGAGACAAATGGGACTCAATTTTATGCATTTATTCATGTAGTTATTTCACTGATTCAAAGGCTCAAGGCTGGGTCAGCGATTTAATAGCCAAAAATACTCTAGATTTTGTGGTTAATTTCTTTATCATCTGCTTTCTTCACTTGTTCTCTTCATTTCTTTTTTTGGGACCATCCTTCCATAAAAATGCCACAACTTTGAAAAGTGCATTTCTTCAAAACTTCTTTTTCCCCCTCCTCCTTTCCCCATAAAAACATTCCCCCCATCTTCAAGGCTTATGAGGTCACAAATTCGCAAACAAGAAACAACCAACATTTTCCCCCAAAGGTTTTATAACCATCCTGTTCAGACACACAAACAACCTTCTCCTTTTTACACAGCCAGAGAAGAACAAAAAAGATTAAACATAAACTCCCAAACCTTTTGTACAGAGAAATCAAACTAAACAGAGAAAATGTATTTTATATTAGTCCATGTTTTTATCCTCTGAATTCACTCCCTCTCAGGTTTCTGCCATTTTAATGTGGGAGGGGAGGGAGATTCACACATACCAGGTACAGGTCTGTGTCTATTGACATGAGGCTCTGTGTGTAGTAGGTAATATCAGTCAGTCCATCATACCACGCTTCTGGTCGGTCTGTTTTTTTTTTATATGGATTAGGAACCAGTTGTATGTCTAGAGGCCATTTTTCCAACAAGTCACCCAGTAATGTCAATGATGGTGCGTCTGTGTGTCATCAGTTTCAATCTTTCAGAGTAGGCAAGATAAATCGTGTGTATATGTTAAGAGTCTCAGTGTGGGTAGGTCTAAGCCAGTCCGAATCCCTCTGAGCATTCCTGAATGGCCAGCAGCAGCATGTGTCTCAATTTCTCGTAGCTCTCGTAGGCTGGGAGGTCCAGCTGGTTAAAGCTATATAGGAGAGAAGGAGAGGTTAGGAAGGAATCAACGTCAACCAACAATAGATTGGATATTTTCATTCAATACATGGGGTGAATCTCCAGTGTCTCACCTCAAAACATCAGGCGGAAGATAACGTAAGAGCACTTCCTTACTTCCCATTTTGAGGAGGACATGAAGCCTAGACTAAGGACTTTTTGATATTGTGTGTGCACTTGTGTTATTTACCAGGTGTGAGCTGTGTGGGTGTACATTTCTTTACCAGGCGTGAGCTGTGTGGGTGTACATTTCTTTACCAGGCGTGAGCTGTGTGGGTGTACATTTCTTTACCAGGTGTGAGCTGTGTGGGTGTACATTTCTTTACCAGGCGTGAGCTGTGTGGGTGTACATTTCATTACCAGGTATGAGCTGTGTGGGTGTACATTTCTTTACCAGGCGTGAGCTGTGTGGGTGTACATTTCTTTACCAGGCGTGAGCTGTGTGGGTGTACATTTCTTTACCAGGTGTGAGCTGTGTGGGTGTACATTTCTTTACCAGGCGTGAGCTGTGTGGGTGTACATTTCATTACCAGGTATGAGCTGTGTGGGTGTACATTTCTTTACCAGGCGTGAGCTGTGTGGGTGTACATTTCTTTACCAGGTGTGAGCTGTGTGGGTGTACATTTCATTACCAGGTATGAGCTGTGTGGGTGTACATTTCATTACCAGGTGTGAGCTGTGTGGGTGTACATTTCTTTACCAGGTGTGAGCTGTGTGGGTGTACATTTCATTACCAGGTATGAGCTGTGTGGGTGTACATTTCTTTACCAGGTGTGAGCTGTGTGGGTGTACATTTCATTACCAGGTGTGAGCTGTGTGGGTGTACATTTCTTTACCAGGTGTGAGCTGTGTGGGTGTACATTTCATTACCAGGTGTGAGCTGTGTGGGTGTACATTTCTTTACCAGGCGTGAGCTGTGTGGGTGTACATTTCATTACCAGGCGTGAGCTGTGTGGGTGTACATTTCATTACCAGGCGTGAGCTGTGTGGGTGTACATTTCATTACCAGGTGTGAGCTGTGTGGGTGTACATTTCATTACCAGGTGTGAGCTGTGTGGGTGTACATTTCATTACCAGGTATGAGCTGTGTGGGTGTACATTTCATTACCAGGTATGAGCTGTGTGGGTGTACATTTCATTACCAGGTATGAGCTGTGTGGGTGTACATTTCATTACCAGGTATGAGCTGTGTGGGTGTACATTTCATTACCAGGTATGAGCTGTGTGGGTGTACATTTCATTACCAGGTATGAGCTGTGTGGGTGTACATTTCATTACCAGGTATGAGCTGTGTGGGTGTACATTTCATTACCAGGTATGAGCTGTGTGGGTGTACATTTCATTACCAGGTATGAGCTGTGTGGGTGTACATTTCATTACCAGGTATGAGCTGACGGTAGGCGGTCGGTGGAGCGGTCGTCGCGGTGGATCTGGAACTTCTGTATTCCGTTCATGCCCTCCAGCGCTGCGAAGCCCTGCAGAGGAACCTTGGACGTGCCCGTCACGAACTGCAGGAACTTGGCTCTGTCCGCCTGGTCGAAGGAACGCAGGGCCCGCCAGAACCACTGGATCTGAGGTGAGAAACAGTCAGGGTCACACCTACACTACACAGACCAGTAGCACATAATCAATATTAATGCATAGTGTATAATACAACCAATAGACCCATCTGGTATGTGTGACATCATTGGTGCTGGGTTGTACTCACCAGGCACTAAACTACAGAAAACAGACTGCAAAAGGGAGGGACTACCTGGAACTTGTCCAATAAGATTGCGACCCGTGTCTGTATGCACTTGTATGGAGCTGGACTGGTACTCTGTGTGTGAGAGAGTGTCTGTCTCTACCTGTATGGAGCTGGACTGGTACTTGTGGTACTCGGTGTGTGAGAGAGTGTCTGTCTCTACCTGTATGGAGCTGGACTGGTACTTGTGGTACTCGGTGTGTGAGAGAGTGTCTCTACCTGTATGGAGCTGGACTGGTACTTGTGGTACTCGGTGTGTGAGAGAGAGTGTCTCTACCTGTATGGAGCTGGACTGGTACTCGGTGTGTGAGAGAGTGTCTCTACCTGTATGGAGCTGGACTGGTACTTGTGGTACTCGGTGTGTGAGAGAGAGTGTCTCTACCTGTATGGAGCTGGACTGGTACTCGGTGTGTGAGAGAGTGTCTCTACCTGTATGGAGCTGGACTGGTACTTGTGGTACTCGGTGTGTGAGAGAGAGTGTCTCTACCTGTATGGAGCTGGACTGGTACTTGTGGTACTCGGTGTTGGCCTTGAGGTCGTCTATATCTATAGTGGGCAGGCCAGATATGAGCAGCTCCAGCTCCTGCTCTGTGAAGATGGAGATCAGCCTCTTGGGGATGATCTCGTAGAAACCCTCCAGATAGGCTGACAGCTGCTTACGGATCGCACCTACAGGAGGAAGAGGAAGAGAGGGAGTGACTGTGTAGACTAACACAACTACCATTTCACACAGGTAGTACTTCACTACAAGACTTTCAGCTGTGCAACATTTGACAACGTATGCGCCTATTTTATAAGGCTAACTAATAAATGTATACCATGTATAAAATATGTATATTACTAATTTGGGTGCTTGACTGGATGTTCACAAATGTACTTTTAAATGCTGGGTATCTGTAAAGCACTTTGTGACGACTGCTGATGTAAAAAAAGGGCTTTCTAAAGTACATTAGATTGATAAATGTGTCAGGTGTCTATGTGTTGGTGTTGTCTCGGTTCTCACCAGTCATCTTCATCTGACAGACTAGGTGGACATACTCCTTCTTGTTCTCCTCGGTGACAATGATGTTGCCTCCGTTAGGCTTCAGGTCCCGCACCTCACACACACCAAACTCCTGGACCTGGAGGGAGAGAGGGGGGGGAGGAAGAGAGGAGAAAGAGGAAGGGAAAGAGAGAGCGAGAGAGGATGGAGAGAGTTCAGCAGAGCCGCCACAGAATTAAATAGAATCTATGAGGGGTTCACTGGCGAGAGCGAAAAGATAAATATAACTTTTTACCGTCATTTTTAGTCATGGCTGGCATCTGTTAGTTATTAAAAATCTGACTTAATTATCTTGAGGCACTCAGTCGCATAATTAGCAGTTTTTTGAGTTGGGTTAAAGGGACAATTCCAGAAGTTCAACTTCACATTCATCATGTCCGGCACTACCCCGACCCAACGTATGTGAAAATTGGCCGTTTCTATGTTTTGTATTGAAAGGTTTTCCCAATGGCATCATCTGGTGTGCATCATGTGACTTCAACCAATTAGTTGGCAATGCCTACTCGTAATTGGTTGAAGTCACATGATGCACACCAGATGATGTCATTGGGAAAACCTTTCAATACAAAACATAGAAACGGCCAATTTTCACATACGTTGGGTCGGGGTAGTGCCGGACATGATGAATGTGAAGTTGAACTTTTTGGAAAATGTCCCTTTAGTATAAAAGAGACGAGAGCGTGCGCACACACACACACGACGTACCTCAGTGCTGAACGTCAGCTCATAGCCCAGAGTGGAGACATCATTCTCCAGCAGGTAGACAAGGCCCTGGAAGAATGGGTAGTCCTCACTCTCCATGTCTGTGTACCTGAGGACAACATAATACCGGCAGCTAAATCAACTACTGAAATACTCCACAAATTAACAAAACATCTCTTGCTACGTACAAGTACATCTCAATGATCTGAACACCGTTTCCCTTAGTGGGACCAAAAAAAAAAAAAAGTGGTATTGAATTGAACAATAGTTCACAGATGAAGGGTTATACTGAGTACATGTCATTGTGTCTGCAGCCGAGAGGTAAGGCGCAGTACCTGCCGTCCTTGCCCAGGAACCGCTTCTAGAAGCTGCTTGTGAAGTAGTGTGTGTGTGTCCACAGCCCCCCTACCTGACACTCTTGCCCAGGATGTGCTTGTAGAAGCTGCGTGTGAAGTAGCACTCCAGCAGTCGGTTGTCGTACACGGCCTTGGCCACCACGCGACCTACGAACTTGAAGTAGCTGAGGTGGTTTGGGTTGCAGTGGGACGAGGGGTTAATGGTGTAGGTGACCCTGTCGCCGGGCGAGGTGCGGAACAGGGCGTACATGGCGTTAAACATCTCCCTGGAGATGATCATGTACCACTCTCTCAGCAGACCTCCGGCATCCTGACCCTCCTCCCCTTCAAACACTATGTACCTGGGAGGTGGGGATGAGGGATGAAAGGAGAAAGAAGGGGGGGAAGGAAATGTAGGTCAGTACACTTGACTGTCATTCTGTCATGTGGAGAAACAGGCAGAGAACAGAGAGAGAGAAAGAGGGACATGAAAAAAATAGACACCACAAGAGACAGAGGAAATAAGAGTCCCCGTTCCTTACAGTCTGTTCTTCATGTCCTCGGGGCTCTTGCGGTGCAGCTCTCTGTAAGAGTCTTCAAACACGTGGTCCCTCCTGACGTGGACAGCCATGTCCTCCTTCCTCAGACCCTCGTCCAGACGCTCCAGCTCCTGACGGAAGTATCTGGAGGGAGGGAGTCAAATTAGTAAAGAAAGAACCTACAATGTTATCATGAGAGACACACGTTCCACCTAAAGGACCAGTGTTTGACCTGGAGCGATCAGGGTTGTGTTCATTAGGGCAAGCAACCATATTAAAAAGTTTTGCAACAGAAGACAAAATTAGAGCTTTTTTATTGGACAAGTGCAGGATGTCCCTCCCGGTTTCATTCTACTGTCTTCCAGTAGGTGCCTAATGAACACTAAAGAAGCCTTCCTTACTTTCGCTTGACGTCAAAGTCGAGGATACGGATGTAGTCGACCAGCACAGCGAAGGGTCCGTCGGCCAGGTGGGTGGTGGACTGACGCAGAATCTGGTTAAGCACGGTGCGGTGAGTCTCTGTAGAGGGAAGGAAGGAGGGAGGGAGACAAAGGGAGAGAGAAAGAAAGGAAACATGTCAGTCGCATTTTAGGTCTTGAATGATCCAGGCTGAATCTCAACATTATGTTCCTTGACTCCTCACGTCCCCTCTCCTCGTCTCCAAGGGGGAAGCTAGGAAATCACTGGAGGAAAATATCAGCTTTCCTTTGACGTTTTGAGAGTCCGGGAAGGAAAGCGGATGCAAGGGAAATACATGAGTCACCCCCTGCTATACCCTCCCATCGCTGCTCTCAAGTCCCAAAACTCACCGGCAAAGCGGAGGAACTTCTGTGTGTCGGGAGGCAGGTTGGAGGAAATGTGCATGGAGGAGGGTTCCCTGGAGAAGAAGGGGTCCAGAGAAGAGGGGGTCGCGGGGGTGAGGGGTGCGGGGGACAGGGGGGGAGGCTCATCTTTGATGTGGGACAATTGGCTCTCCCTGGTGTCCCTGACAGGGGGCTTGCTCTCCCTCTCTGTGGCGTGGACCAGGAAGAAGGCCTCCACCGCCGGCTGAAGAACTGAGGGAGAGAGAGAGGAGGGTGAGTAGACCCAAACTCATCCAATAACACTCATTTTCATTTTAAAAGTCTTATTTTTACAATTTTGTGGCCATTAACAAAACCCTGTTCCAATGTTTCATTGCTTGAGTGTACAATCAATACCACGACTTCTTATACTTTCAGCACATTGGTTCAGGGGGAGGGACATATAGCACCCAGTAAGGTGTAGTAAAACGTAGTGCCACAGTTTGAAGTTTACTACGGTTAAAACATACCCAGAACGGCATGCTGATCATGTGACTCCTCCAGTTCCTTCAGGCACTCCCCGAGCATGTCCCACAGCTCGTCTAACAGAAGCTGCTCGCTTAGCAGGGGGAGGTCTGGGAGACGCTCCTCTGTCTCGGATTGGCCGTTGCCTTCTTCATCTGCATGAGAGAAGGAAATACAAAGCACACGTTAGACGAACTGAACCATGTCAAATTATACCCATACCATGGTATTTACCTTATAGTTCGATTGGCTCTGGCTGCATTCCAGGTCCTATTTTTTAGCAGTTGTGTCGCACATCTCTGACGATGTATGGTTTATCATATGAACATGGGTCCTGAGACTTTAACATCTTCAGGTGTTATGAGATGTGATAATCTGTGCAGTGTGACTGCAACGAAGACGTCCTGGAACGCACCCACTGTGTGTTGTGGTTAATGGCCCAATGCAGCCATTTTATATCGACATTAAGTACCTTACTGTAATACATTTCCATTCAAATGGGCAAAAATTGCTTTTTAGCATAAAAACTTTCTCAAGCAACAACTTCGCTAGGACTGTCTGGGAATGGTCTGAGCGGGAGGGGAAAACTAGCTGTTATTGGCAGAAAGGTCAAGAACTTTTTGTCGTTTGCCAATGAACCAATTTACCGCATGGTGACATCACCATAGAAAGACGAAAGCACCGCCCATGCAAACCTGCCGATCAGAAGATCCGGTGTCGATTTTCAACCAGCAACTATCAGGAAATAACACTGATCAAATGTTTTCACACTTTTACAGTGTTCGTTTCTTCAGCTGTTGTACAATATGATACAAAACACAGGAAAAACTATTTTGACTACACTGAGTCTTTACGTGATTAGTGTTGCGGTAGTTTAACGGCAGTCTTACCCAGGGGTGCAAGGTCCTGCTCCAGAGGGGATGGCTGGTCTACATCCATGGGAGACTCATCCCTCTGGGCTGCCTGGGGCTCTGACACTGACCCTACCTCCGACTGGAGAAGGAATGGTAGGGGGAGGGTAGGATGACAAAAGTAGGTGCAAAGGGGGAATATTTGGGCAGATGGGAAGAGCGAAAGAGAGAGACAGAAATGTGATCAATATAAAAAGGCAGACAGTTTACTGGAAAAATTAGTGTACCATGCTGATTCATGATGACATTCTCATAAACCTGCAGACAGAGAGGGGGTGACTGGGAGGTGAGGTGACCGGGAGGGGGGCTAAAAGCATGAAGCCATGACAGCTAGCCAATACAAACCTCATCACATCATACAGTAGAGAAAGCAGGCAGCACCTCCATTCCAGAGCTGGGTTCAAACACTATTTGAAACCTTCCAAATAATTTCAGCATCTGCTCTAGACTGCCTGGTCATTCCAATACAGAATGCAGTGGATCATTGGCAGCACATATCTCCCATCGCAGTCTGTTTTCTGCTTTCATCATGTCAGCGGTATGGAGGTTGTCAGTGTGAGATTGAAATCAGCCTACCGTACCGCCCGCAAATGCACCGATGGTGTCAGTAGCAGTGTGTCGGTATCCGTGTTTGGAATAAGATCAATATGGGACTGTAATCGATAAATGTGAGCGTATGGTGAGTATGAATGTAAATCAGACCTTGGTTAAAACAGTATTTGCTTTCTTTTAAATACTTTAGCTACACTTGAATGAGCGTGTCTGATAGAATGGAACCAATGCTAAAAGTGCAAAAAAAAAACATCTGGTACTATTTGAACCCAGGTCTAATGAATAAGCATGTAGTCAGTATGCATCATTTAGTCAATAGTGTGGATCAATAGGCATGTAGTCATGTTTGCTCAGAAGCAGCAGTAGTCGGTCAGTGCGTGCGTTGCGGCCCATCATGCTAACCGTTGCAGCGCTCGCCGTGCCAGGGGCAGGGGGGGCAGCGGCGGGGGCATGGGAGGCAGCCACGGAGGATCCGGCGATAGAGGCGGAAGGCGGGGGTGCCTGCTGGAGGCGGCGTGCCCGCTGCCCCTCTCTCACCATCTGGATGATGGCATCAGCCTCGGCTTCAAGCTGACGTACCGCCGCCTGGATACTGCTGGCAGAGCCCAGACTGGTGGAGCCTGGACACACAGGAGAGACCAGTTACATAACACTGACCCAGAGCAGAGAAAATCTAGACTAGAGAAGCTGACATTCTTGATTAAATCAGGAAAATAACAACCTTGCCAGAGAAAGCTGTCAACCAGCCACATCTTTTGCTAGTTTTTTTACTTGCTCCTAATTTTTGAAAATGTTCAGTTCATTTCTAAAATGAACAGACTGATGACTCAGCCATTCCTATGAATGATTTTGCCGTGTGTATGTGGGAGCGTGTGTAGTAGTGTACGGTTGTCCTACCTAGTCGTCCGGTCTGCTTGGCCTTCTTGTTGGCGCGGCGCGTGTCCTCTCGGAGTTGGATGATGACCTGCAGGACCCGCAGGAAGAACTTCTGGGTGGACGTCTTCGAGGTCAGGGAGGACATGCAGGGTAGCTGCAGCTCCCGTCCACCCAGCGTCCGCTTCTGGGCTGCCACGATCACCACGCTTTCCGAGCCGTCGAACCTGCGCCCCCGCCAGCACGCGAGGACGGGCGACAAGGCGAAGTACAGTCATTATACAGAAATGGACCAGTGGTAGAGTACTAGGCAGGCAGGCAACAAGGCAAAAGTTGTGGCTTAAATGATCAGACAGACGGATTGACGAGTAAACGAAACCTTACAATTGCTGCCTTTGCACTTCTTAACCTTTTGAGCATCATGACCATGTAAAACTAAAGATATTCTTTCCGTTTCAAGCCTTGCTTTGTGGTTTTCCTATTTCTCAACACCTTGTGGGTCTCTATTCTCCCACCTGAAAGTGTGTGTCGTATTTAACTGAACCTGAATAGGTCAAGTTCACACTAGGAGAGAACCAGTGATGACTATCCATTAATATGACACTGTAATCTCCAGAGAGCCGTGTCTTTATGAGAGCTAAATGTCAACCTAATCACAAAGCCACCTTCTAAAAAGCTGCTCCAACAGGATACTGTCATTAATACTGTGCATTTAGCCTCAAGATACTGAAATCCTCTACAAGTAATCACTTCACAGTCTTCCTTGTCCTACTATGTAGCTACTTGAGTTAGACACTTAGCTTAATCTGTGTCTAGCAAACTGGGCCTAACTGAAAAGCCTACCTCTGGACTAAAATTTTAAGTGATTTTTAGTCTAGGAATTAGGACAATACCAGTATAGCAATATTTTTTCCAGGGCAAAAATTAAAACACAAAGCAGACCAAACTCTTAGATCATTTAAAAACCTTCTGTATGTAAAATATGGAATATGGAAAATAAATTAATGTGAATCTGGAAGACAATGTTTGTTTCAAACTTTCGAGGCTGTTTACCTTAAGAAGTTCTGTTCCCTTTACACGATACTAACGAGTGTCATGATACTGGTATTACCCCAGCCCTACTAGGAAGGGGCTTAATCTGGGTCCAGAATAACAGCTGGAACTATTTTCCTCCCCAGACACCTGTCTGTCTGTCCCTAAACCCCCTCTCTCTTCACCTGCTAGAGAGCTTTCCCCTAACCCCTAGCTATCCCAGAACTTCTCTCTTCACCTGCTAGAGAGCTTTCCCCTAACCCCTAGCTATCCCAGAACTTCTCTCTTCACCTGCTAGAGAGCTTTCCCCTAACCCCTAGCTATCCCAGAACTTCTCTCTTCACCTGCTAGAGAGCTTAACCCTAACCCCTAGCTATCCCAGAACTTCTCTCTTCACCTGCTAGAGAGCTTTCCCCTAACCCCTAGCTATCCCAGAACTTCTCTCTTCACCTGCTAGAGAGCTTAACCCTAACCCCTAGCTATCCCAGAACTTCTCTCTTCACCTGCTAGAGAGCTTAACCCTAACCCCTAGCTATCCCAGAACTTCTCTCTTCACCTGCTAGAGAGCTTTCCCCTAACCCCTAGCTATCCCAGAACTTCTCTCTTCACCTGCTAGAGAGCTTACCCCTGACTATACCAGAACTTCTCTCTTCACCTGCTAGAGAGCTTACCCCTGACTATACCAGAACTTCTCTCTTCACCTGCTAGAGAGCTTACCCCTGACTATACCAGAACTTCTCTCTTCACCTGTTAGAGAGCTTACCCCTGACCCCTGACTATCCCAGAACTTCTCTCTTCACCTGCTAGAGAGCTTGCCCCTAACCCCTGACCCCTAGCTATCAGAGAATTTCTCTCTTCACCTGCTAGAGAGCTTGCCCCTAACCCCTGACCCCTAGCTATCAGAGAATTTCTCTCTTCACCTGCTAGAGAGCTTGCCCCTAACCCCTGACCCCTAGCTATCAGATAATTTCTCTCTTCACCTGCTAGAGAGCTTGCCCCTGACCCCTAGCTATCAGAGAATTTCTCTCTTCACCTGCTAGAGAGCTTGCCCCTAACCCCTGACCCCTAGCTATCAGAGAATTTCTCTCTTCACCTGCTAGAGAGCTTGCCGGCCTTCAACCTGGCAGAGAGGGAGGTGTCCTCAGCCGGGGCATCAGGTGACTGGGCGTCGGCCCGGGCTCTCCTCTGCTGCTCCAGGTTGTACTCACGCAGCTCAGCCAATAATGTGCCTAGAGAGAGGGGAAGACCACCAGTGGTCACCAACCGGTCGACGACAAAGCCTTGCGTTCCAATTTATTTATTTTTTCGTGCTGTTGACTGTAAGTGCACCTAATTCAGCAGCGCTGGGAAGGCAAAGTATTCCAATTTTGAACCATTTCCTCGACCCCCCCTCCCCCCAAAAAAGCTCATTATTATGCTCACTCAGCTGTGCCTCACAAGTAATACAACAAATGATCTATTACCAGTGGGCTCATATACCTACAATTTTGAAATATAAATTTCAAAATGATCTGGGAATAACAACGTTGGCAGGGAAACTCAAGCATAGCCAATATGCAGTGATAATGTATTGGGCCGATAGCCTACTGCACAAACCTCCTTGCTACAGTACTGTTTTTGAT
This sequence comes from Salmo salar, assembly GCF_965601325.2. Lineage (NCBI taxonomy): Eukaryota > Metazoa > Chordata > Actinopteri > Salmoniformes > Salmonidae > Salmo > Salmo salar. Next base: position 44,877,582 of record NC_138303.1, read on the forward strand.
TGGTTAATGCTGCATAGGCATAAAACTAATCAAATTTGTTCACACTTTTACAGTGTTAGTTTCATCAGCTGTTATACAACATGATATAAAACAGATTTTTCACTCTACTGTGCATTTAAGTAAAATCTTAAAGTGACAATGAAACAAACGCACCCATTGGTAGTGTCAGCTATCTTTGAATAAAAACACCTTGAACGTGTATTGTGTAGTCTACTGACGCATCTGTTTGCAGTGTGTATCCCAGGTGTCTAGCCCATGAGGCTAGTAGACAGCACGGTGTGTGTGTGTGTTTGTACCAATCTGTTTGCAGAGTGTGTATCCCAGGTGTCTAGCCCCACTCAGCAGCAGACGGAGCACAGTGTCTCTGGTGGTTCCATCTCCTCTGGACAGCTGGAGCAGGATGTTGGCTGCATCCTCCAGACCCTCCTCTGAACACGAGTGACTGGTCAGCACCTGGGAAGGGGAAGTGTGTTATTTATTAGGTTCCAAACGGAAGAAAACGGACTGAAACCGGGAGGACCTTCCTATGCTCTGGTCAAAAGGAGTGCACTATAGGGGGAACACGGTGCCATTTCAGACGCTGCATTGAATTGACCTTTGTGCCCGGGCACCTGAAAGTGACTTGGTTTAAGTTTCCCTAACTGTTACACCAACACATGCATCTAGCCACGTAGAGAGCGATTAGCTTCCCCAGTTTGGGAACCAGTGTTTGTTTTAGTGGTCATTCAGTACCTCGACAGAGAGCTGTAGTTGTTTCTCAGTGAGTCCAGTGGAGGCCAGCTTGGTGTCACTTTCAACACAGAGAACGGTCGCTCTATGCTTCCCTGTCGGGACAAAACACACGCATCAATATTATCTTCCGCTATGGTGCGTTACCTTGTAGGGCGCACGTAGATAAACATGACCACACCCCTTAGTATTGCTCGATGGGTATTATTTGCTGTGTATTATGTGGAAGCAGCAGCGCTTGTAAGACTAAATTCCCATCTGGGACAATACAGTTGATGTTTTCTCATCCCACTCAAATAGAAAGTGATGTCAGTGTATTGCTTGTGAAGATGCGAGTTGTTCTCACCTGTGGCGCTGGCTCCCGTAGTGGTGGGTATAGACACTATAGCTGTAGAGGTCTGGCCTGTCCCTGAGGACGAGCCCTGCGCTGCAGCCACTACCGAGGCCCCCGACACCACCCCGACGCCTGAGACCACCCCTACAGTGGTCCCCTGAGCAGAGGCGGAGACAGAGCCTGGAGCGGCGACGGCTGCACCGGCAGTGGTCTGCGAAGTCGGGTGTCCGGCAGGGACTTCAGTAGCCTTATTATCGGGCAGGGCGATGGAGATGAGGGAGAGGAGACGCAGGAGCTTCTCGGTTAGCAGGGAGGAGCGTCGTATCACTGGGTGGGAGAGCATATTCATCAGCTGGCCCAGAGGAGAAGCCTCCAGGCTGAACTGAGCCCCGTCTGCCTCCCCTCCCGCCCCCAGGGGAAGAGTCTTCATGGAGGCCTTGCCTTTCCTCGACACATTCATGTTGTCCAGCTTCACCAGCAGGTCCCAGAAGTCGGTAGAGATGCCAAGGGACTGGGGGGTGATGGCCGCGCCACAGGCGCCCCCGCCCACGGAGTTCTGGGCTGAGGAGGGGGTGTTGGAGGAGGTCTGGGTGGATCTAGAGCCTCCTCCTGCTGTTCCGGTGACAATAGAGGCAGCAGCACACAGACGGGAGTCTAGTTCAGAGGTGGAGGAGGAGAGCAGGTCCTTACAGCGCTGCTGGGTGAAGTGACTGGGGAACACCTGGAGATAGGAGAGCCACACATTACATTGACAATTCACAATTTCCCTGACATTTTCAAACAAAAGCTCTGGTCAACTGGCAGTTATCCATCAAACACACCATTCATAAATCAGCAAAGTTTTTCGACCCGTGTTCACCACCCATCCAGAGTACGAAACAGTCTCCTACCTTGGCCAGTTGGATAAGAGTATCCAGTACGTGTCGACAGACCACAGGGGCGGCCTGGGGGTGGATGTGTACGGTCGACCCTCCACCCCCTGCACAAGTCACCCCCGCCGCACCCCCCTGTACCCCTCCTCCCAGGGTCCCCCCGGGCCCTCCTGACGTCCCCCCCGCAGAGTGCCGGTCGGCATGCTTCCGTCCCGACGCCCGCTGGATCTGGAAAATGTTTGTACGGCATCCTAGCGCCGCGTCCATGGAAACGGACAGCCAAGAGAGCTGGGAGGAGCTACGAGACTCCACCCGGTTGAGAAGCTCCAGAGAGGAGGAAGAAGAGAGGGAGGCTGAAGCGGTTGCTGCGGTCGTAGACCCTTTACTCCCTCCGTAACCTCCCTGACCAGCAGCAGTCCTCTTGCCTCTGGCGTCTTCCAGGCGGGTGGTCTCGACACAAACCTCACTCTCGCTGCTGCGCTGCAGGATGGAGAGGAGACTGCGGATGACCCAGCCACGCGTCTGGGAGTGGTAGCACAGGTTGCGGAGCACGCGGTGCAAACGGCTGGTGTTGAGTTTGGGTTCGTCTACGAAGAGGAGGACCAGGAGACAGGACAATGCCTCGTGGTCCAGGAGCAGACGACCACGCAGACGCAGCAGAGAGTCCACACTGGAACTGGACGGTCTGGGGAGAGGACAGAGGAAAGGTTAGATGGGAGCTTGTCATACACTTTAAAAAGACTCATCTCTTACAGACTATCCCCACACCAATCCTCGCCCTCTCACCTGCTCTGGTTGGTCCCTCCTCCCATTTGGAAGGTCCCGCCTCTCTGCACAGCAAGGCGGGTGTACTGTACCCCTCGGTTACCCCCCAGGCGGCTGGTAAACGCAGGCGACCTCAAAATGGCCGACAGGGCCGAGCTGGAACTATGGCCGAACAGCCTCTCGTGCATCAGCTGTCTCTGACGAGCCTGGTGATGTCAAATTGACAAAACATGCAATCATGAAATGACTCCATAATATCCCAGTATATTATGTAGCCGGAACAGAACTTGATCATTTTTCTAATTGTATTTTCTGAAGTTATTCTATGCAAGTTCACTTTTGTTACATGGTGCTAGTGTGTAGTAAAACGTTTGAATCTTACACTCACCTCCTGCTCCCGGCGCAGCGCGGCTGCCTCGGCGGCGATGTCCGGGGGCATGACGGCCAGCACGCTGTCCTCCATGTCTTCTAGGACGGAGCGTCGCAGCTCCGAAGGGAGGGTCTGGATGAAGGTGACGGGGTCCAGGGGAGTGTCGCCCTGCGTGGGCTGCTGGGACAGCTCTCTACGCTGCTGTTCAGCACGTTGTTGGGCCAGGACCTGGGGAGAGGAGACAGATGAGACAGTTCTTTAACTAATGATCCCAATTTAGAAAAAAACGTATTAAGGCTTTAAAGCATTCATTAAGTCTTCCTAAGGCCACAGAGGCTTCAACAGCTTGAGTATAATGGAAATGTTAGGTGTTAGACCAAGATCACTAAATCTTCCCCTCTCTACACTACTCATAAGCATGTACACTACATGGCTAAAAGTATGTGGACATCTCATTGTAAAACCATGGGCATTAATATGGAGTTGGTCCCCCCCCTTTGCTGCTATAACAGCCTCCACTCTTCTGGGAAGGCTTTCCACTAGATGTTGGAACATTGCTGCGGGGACTTGCTTCCATTCAGCCACAATAGCATTAGTGAGGTCGGGCACTGATGTTGGGAGATAAGGCCTGGCTTGCGGTCGGCGTTCCAATTCATCCCAAAGGTGTATGATGTGGTTGAGGTCAGGGCTCTGTGCAGGCCAGGCAAGTTCTTCCACACCGAACTTGACAAACCATTTCTGTATGGACCTTGCTTTGTGCATGGGGGCATTGTCACGCTGAAACAGGAAAGGGCCTTCCCCTAAACGGTTGCCACAAAGTTAGAAGCACAGAATCGTCTAGAATGTCATTATATGCTGTATCATTAAGATTTCCCTTCACTGGAACTAAGAGCCAGAACCATGAAAAACAGCCGCAGACTATTATTCCTCCTCCACCAAACTTTACAGTTGGCACTTTGCATTGGGGCAGGCAGTGGGTCTCCTGGCATACCCAAACCCAGATTAGTCCGTCGGACTGCCAGATGAAGCGTGATTCATCACTCCAGAGAACGTGTTTCCACTGCTCCAGAGTCCAATAGCGGGGAGCTTTACACCACTCCAGCCGTAGCTTGGCATTGCGCATGATGATCTTAGTCTTATGTGCTCCCGACGAACAGTTATTGTGCTGACGTTGCTTCCAGAGGCAGTTTTGAACTTGGTAGGGAGTGTTGCAACTGAGGACAGACAATTTTACACGTTACGCGCTTCAGCACTCGGCGGTCCCATTCTGTGAGCTTGTGTGGCCTACCACTTCAGAGCTGAGCTGTTGTTGCTGGTAGACGTTTCCACTTCACAATAACAGCACTTACAGTTGACCGGGGCAGCTCTAGCAGGGCAGACAGACGAACTGACTTGTTGGATATGACGGTGCCACGTTGAAAGTCACTGAGCTCTTCAGTACAGGACATTCTACTGCCAATGTTTGTCTATGGAGATTCCATAGCTGTGTGCTCGATTTTATACACCTGTCAGCAACGGATGTGGCTGAAAGACAAATCCACAAATTTGAAGGGTGTCCACATACTTTTGACCATGGAGTGTATTTAAGCTCAATTTTAAGCCCCACATAGATAATTTACAAGACAAGTCATAATACATAAAAGGATGATTATAAGGGTGATGTATTTTCGTTCCTCACCTCCTCCTGTATGGCAGGTGGCAGGGCAGCCAGGAACTCAGGGCTGACCTCTGTGACCCCGGGTCCTCCTCCCAGTACGGGGACAGTGGTGGAGGGGAGGATGGCGGTGGCAGGGGGGCGTGCTGGGGGTCGGATACCCAGCTGGTTCTGGAGCACCTCACGACGGATGTCCTCTGGAAGAGCTGCCAGGAAGGATGGGTCTACACCCTCTGGTAGACTGATGCCTGGAGAGGGGGGGGGGGGGGGGGTGAGTGTAGGGCTCTACATTGCATGACGTAACACAAGGGTGGCCAACTCTCCCTCTGGAGATCTACGGTGTATGCATGCTTTTGCTCTAACAATCGAGGTCCAATTAAGGTCCTGATGAGCAACAGGTGATTAGAAGAACCATGTGTTAGCATCTGGTTGGAAAAAATGTGCTTCTCCAGGAGGAATGCCCACCACTGAGGTAGAGGGGCCAGAGAAACCAGCCAATGAGACTCTTCTTACCTGCCAGTGGGTCCTCATCCTCATTGCTGGTGGATGGGAAGGGCTCTTCCTGGATGGCCTGGGATTGGCTGTCTGCGCTGTCACTCCGGGGCATGGTCTCTCCAGGGGAGGAGACAGAAGTGGAGCTACAGAGGGGCAAAACATGAGCGAGGGGGGCAAAGCATGAGCGAGGGAGACAGAGAGGGCTCATCTTCCCCTCAGAGTCCCTGCCTAGATCACATTAGATCTGAACAGATCACATTGGTATAAGTAATATGTTACAGTAGTAGCTCCCTCTGATAGGTTAGGTATAATTTTGTTCATGTTTGATATACACCTATCCAAATCTTTTACATCTAAAGAAGTGCCTATGGGGTAGGGGCTAGGGTTTGAATTTGGAACGTATCGTTAGTATTGCCCGCCAAGACCCTCACCCTGACTCCGCGTCAGTCTGCCTGGCCGTCAGTCCACCGTCTCCACTCCCTGACAGCTCCTGTGGCAGATGGACAGCCTGGGTGGGGTTGGGGACGGGCTCTTCCTGCGTGGCAGAGGCGGGGCTACTGGTATCCATGGGAGACCCTTCCAGTAGTGACAAGCCCACCGCTGCAGGCTCAGCGGTCTCCACGATGTCTGGACTCAGGGAGGCTTGGCGGAGGGGAGAAGATCGGGGAGAGGAGAAGAACGAGTGAAGGAGTGGGGAGGAAAATATGGGAGAAAAGGGGAGGAGAGAGAAGAAAAATTGTCAGTTAATACACTAAACAACTATGCATAGTCTGACGGCAACAACGTGGTTGCATGAACACATATGCTCCGTTGCAAAATCTACACTAGCACGACACTTTGAAGCAATGATTAGGGCTGTGGCAGTCATGACATTTTGTCAGCCGGTGATTGTCAAGCAAATAACTGCCCGTCTCACTGTAATTGACCATTAATTACCAAACCCATTTACCAATTCCTTGCTTCCACGCATAGCCTACAAGTCACAAATGCAGACCTTTGGAACATCTACATTTTATAAAGTCTAATAATTCCATGTAATATAGCCTACACCGTCACAATAAATCCATGATCTATTTTAGACGGGTCTAAAGAAGCATGATATGAAGAAAATGTAGTCTATTTCAGAAGAACAGAATAGCATACTCTGAGTTGTCCTTATTTTAGGTCCTGATCTGGATATGCCATATGGCTGTGGGCTACACTAGTTCACTTAGCAGACAAGATTTGCTTCGAATTCTGTAGCATTATTTTATAGTATGAAGAACACAACTGAATACAATAGAAAGTATATTTTCTCCAAACGATGAGGAAGTGTGCACATTCAGCAATTCTGTGTTGAGCTGTTAACAAAGAAACAGCTTCTCCTATATGCTTAATTTAGAGTTAATTATGCAACTTTGGTTGTGATACAAACGTTGGGCTATATGTTTTGATTTTTAATACATTGTAAGGCTTCATGATCCGACTAATGATTATTTTTTGAAGAAATGAAAGGCATGAGCTCTGCTTAGTTTTTGGCTAAGACTGCACACACTTCACCAGTCTCATTCACAATTTGACAAGCACTTGAGATAATGCCTCAAATTTCCCGGCGGCATCCCCTTTGTGCGGCCGTAATGCCCCCTAAAAAAAATCCATGCCTTTTGCGGCCAGTGGGCTGAATATAATAATTATAATTCCCTTCTCCCGGCTGCGTGCCCTGAAGCACTGCTCACTCACATGGCTCAATTATCATTAGCCAATGCCCCTCACATGATCCGGTCTTTCTCACAGGCTACAAGTGAAGACAGACATCGTGGACGCAACGGCGTGTGTCCTTATCCAATTCCGAGGTGCATATTGAAGATATTGAAAGAACTCTCCACATTTACTTTTCGTCAGCCAACAAGATGAATACGCCTAACAAACAGCAAAAGCACTAGCCTATGTCAATCTACTATCCCCCATCGTACAAAAGTTGACCTATTCTATTCTGTGAGAAATAAACGTACCAAAAAGTTATACGCTAATATTGTCACCCATCAGACTATTCTTGATTAACCTCTTGTCTTTACATATAAATAATATAAGTGTGAAATTTGAATGGACCATTATTATGCACCCGTCTTGAAACTGGCAGAGGTAAAAAATACATATGCACTTAAAGGGATGGAGGACGCTTTTCCCGTGGTTCATTTTCATGCCAGCCAGGTAGGCTATACTCCTGTTGTAAATATAAACAATGTGCTTAATATTAGGAAAGTTGTGAAATAAATATAGTATGGCTAGCCTGTAGAAAGCTGATGGGATCCTCTTTTTAAAAAGAGGCCATCACTCTTTTTTCTCACACAATTGCATAGCCTATAGAAATGTTGCACAACATGAGCTTGTGGGCTCTCATGAAGTGTTTGATTAGATTTTCCATTTCATTTGCATTGATGTCAGAGTGATTAGAGGGACAATAGAGTGCTGAGTACCAGGCAGTTAGCAAGTTTGGTAGGTTACTAATGACCATCAGCAGCATCAGATCTTGGAGAAGCCTAATTACTGTGACTAACTGGTCACTTGGAATTTGACTGCCGTCATAACTCGTGACCGCCGATGTGGCGGTAATACGGTCACCGCAACAACGCTAGCCATTATGGCTATATTCAAAAGGAGATCGCTTAGTCAACAGCATCACTGCAGATACAGATGTGTGCCCTTACTGCTCATCAGTCACTCTGTGAAAGAGGGTGCATTCGTTTTGCTACCCTGGTGCCCTGGGTGGATGAGACCAACGGAATGGTCTCAAATGTGCAAACTCCACCAACCGGTGCGCTGGGAAAGCTAAAACAAAACACAATTCTTACAGTTTCAAAGTTAGTCTACCTTCCCTGCCTCCATCCACCGCTCCTCCTCTCTCACCAATAGTGGGCACCGGGGACATTTCCATCTGTGACGCCTCCACTTCGCAGGTCGGCCTATCGGATGCCGCCGCAAGGGCTGGAAGACCGGCCCCTGCCAGGGCGGCCAGCGAATTGGCATGCGACTCGGCCAGGAGCAGGTCTGCGATTGGCTGGTGGACCTGCTGGCTGATGGCAGTCTCCAGGGAAACCAGGGCCTGTTCGTGGGGGGCGGGGGTTGTGGGGGTGACCTCTCCTGAGGGGGGAGCGGTGAGGAAACCATCTGAGACCCGAGGGGGGTCCAGACACAACACACCACTGCCCTGGGCCTCACCTTCTGAGCCAGGGGAGACACAGAACAGAGACAAGTTAGACAGAGTTCGGGAGTCCTAGGTTCACTTGACCTCCTTCTGATGGAACAACACACAGAACACGAGGGATGAGTCAAACTAACTCAATAGTGATATGTAGGTTCACCACTTCAGTTACACATAAAGTACAGAGACAGGTCCTACAGGTGTGCTAGAATTGGAATAGATTAAAAAAGGGAAACTGGCTGAGGGAACCAAGGAGAGGTTTGGGGAGCACCGAGTTAGAGGGGTACAATGATATGAATGAGCCAAAGCTGATTTTTTCCTGAGTGAGATTGGTGTGAGTTGGGCAGCACTGAGGAAGGCAGTAAGTTGTATAGTTATCTCCCGTACGGGGCGCACTATCCTGATCCCCAACAACAACACAACTTACTACCTCACCACAGCACAGCCACAGAAGGGTATGGGTTCCACATCCATATAACACACGCACAGAAGCACATTATGTTACATAGCAACATCACCGTGTAGCTCACTTGGTAGAGTAAGGCACTTGCAACACCAGTGTTGTGGGTTCGATTCCTACGGGGGGACCAGTATGAAAATGTATGCACTCACTACTGTAAGTATCTCTGGATAAGAGCGTCTGCTAAATTACTAAAATGGAAATGTAACTACAGTGTCAGTAACATTTTCTCCCCCCAAACTATTAGTTGCAGAGTAAATGTCCAAGCCAAGATGTCAGTCCCATGGTTTCCATGGTAATAGGGTCCTCTGGGTCGTCTTGGCGTTGCCGTGGGAAAGACAGTAGACTGTATAGTTATCTCCCAGATCTGGTGTGATCCTAAAACTATACAAACTACTACCTCACCCCACAGCACGCTACTCTGTGTTCGTCCGTCTGTCTGCTGGCTTCAAGAGGGTCCAGACAGAGGACACTTACTGGGCCAGAGTCCATTCAAACACGCACAGAAAAAAGACAGAAAATGTGAACAGAAAGTTATCTGGAAAGAAAGGATTCACTTTCGCAAAAGGGTTAAAAGTTAGCCTCAATCTGGTAAAAGCACTTGCACTCTTACAAAAAAATGATACTTAGTATAGTGTTGGCATTTAAAAACAAGGTGCCAGTACCAGCAGTGGCCTCTCCAGCCACACCGTTGACCGTCCCCAGTCCCGAGCCCTGTAGACTCTGCTCCCTGGCCTCCTCTCCTCCTGTCCTTCTGTCGTTCTGCTTGGCCTCCTCCTCCTCCGCCAGCTGGCGTCTTTTCTTCTCCCTCCTCTCCTCCAGCTCCTCGTCTCTCAGGGTCTCCAAGTGTTGCAGGATAGGAACCTTCACCACTGGGAAGGAGAGAGATGGGGTTAGAGGGATGGGCTGGGGTGTACAGTGTGTGTGTGCGTGCAGCTATAAGTCTTCATGAGTAACTGTATGAATCAGCAACTGTGAGAATCACAGAAAATCATATTTTCTCAGTAGTCAAACAGCAGACTAGTAAAAGACTGTCGTACCTGCTACACAGTCGTGCATGCTCTCAGCGTCCAGTACTTTACACTCATCAGTCCATCGGGTTAAGGCAGTGGGGATACTGGACAGAGTGCCTGGAAAGATACATATTTGAGATGAATTCAACATAATTCAATGAAAGCTTGGGCTCCCGGCACAGACTAAGCACCTAGGGACAGTTTCCAATAGATTCAGCCTAGTTCTGGACTCCTTCTCCAATGACAGTATTTCTTAGTCCAGAACTAGAGCTAAATTGGGTCTGGTAAAGCGGCCCATATAGTAGACTGGACTGGTGGACAGCGAGTGTCATACCTGCTTGTCCTCCGGTGCTGCTCTGCTCGTGGAAGAAGTCGTCGAGCAGCTCGTCGTCGGAGCGGGCGATGATGTGCACGTCCTCGTTGCCCACCAGGAGACGTGCGCGGCCGCGGGACTGCAGGGGCAGAGAGCTGGACAGCTGCAGGATGTCTGCTGCAGCACTGGGACCTAGCAGTCTGGAGGGGAGGAGAGAGAAGGCACATACACATTTAATACACAGCAGTTGATCGTCTTACAACACTGATACATATTCACACACTTAATCATATTCTCTTCTAACGCACCGACATGAACAAACACTTTCAGAACCTATGACCTTAGAAATGGATACATGAGTACAGCAACTATAATCAATACTTTGTTTTTGAGGTGCGATTGATTTAGCATTTGGGGGACTATTCCATTGGTTCCTTTGTACGTACAAAATCAAAAGCTGCTTAAAATGTTTGACAGAATCTGACCCATGACCTAGGAAAAGTCCCATTAATTAATTGTAGCATCTCCGTCTCACCTCTGCAGGATGAGTGGGGGGTTGGGCTGTCTGTTCCCGGGGTAGTGGACGTGTATCGTGTGGCCTGTGTTGGCGGTGAGCTGACGTAGCGTTCTCTGGCTACGACCCATGCCCTGCGCCAGGCGGTTGTTGGTGCCTGCCCCGCCCAGCGTTAGGGAGCCGTGGTCGGCGTGACGCACCATCAGGGGGTGAGAGCTGGGGATGTTGCCTGGGGAGGGAGGGATGTCAGCTGATGGGAACACGATAAACAGAGAGAACAGTTGCAGACATTAGGGGGACACGTAGTGACACAACCCCGTCATTCTACATACTGCTATATGGCTATTATAATATAGGCTATTGCTACATAGCTATTCGTAAGTCTATGTCTTTAGTGTTAGTTGTTCATTAGGATTTAAAAAAAGAGAAACTACTTTGAGAAATCAGGGCCCGTATTCATAAAGCGTCTTAGAGTAGGGGTGCCAATCCGGGATCAGTTCGGTCTTTTAGATTATGAATATATGGACAGGGGGGAGCTGATCCTAAATCAGCACTCCTACCCTTGAGAAGCTTTATAAATATATGGGCCCAGTTCAATAACATAGAAGCTGCCTTCTAAATCTATCCATACATTCAAAACAAAGACTATGAAAAACAAAGTGGAATAAAAACACCAATATGACTCACCGGTGGTGGAGAACATGTTGTCAAACTCTATGATGAGGTCATCGTCGCGGTCAAACCTCTCGAAGCGGATGTGTGGCGCAGCGTTGATGTCTGGGAAATCTTCATCCAGCTCCATCTCCGAACCTTCATCGTCGTCATCCTCATCTCCTTCTTCATCATCCTGAGAAACAGAACATGGCCTATTCAGACTCTTTTCTTTCTTTACACTTTGTTATTTTCTCCATTACAAAACTCATTCTAAAGTAAGTAAATGGATACCATTCGAATGTGACCAAGCCGGTTCGAACCCAGGTCTCCTGTATAATAGCCTGCCAAGCCGGAGCCAATGCAAATCCTCACGACTCAGACAAGGTAACTGAACACACACAAAAAAAACACTCCTTCCAGAGTCTTCAAACTCTTCCTCACCTGATCCTCCTCCTCTTCCTCTTCTTCCTCCTCCTCTTCGTCCTGGCTGTCTTCTTCATCGTTGCTGCCACTGGAGTCTTCCTCCTGCGTGTGCTCCTCATCCTCAGGCTCCAGGATGTTCATAGAGTCTACGGTAGAAGACGGAGAGAGGACAGTGAGCGAGACCAAACCACCCAACACACTTGAACCCTTTTCACCCCAATAACCCCATTTAACTAAATAAAACTAATTAAATAGATATTTCATGTATTTTTGGAGAGGATGTTGTGAAAATAAAATATCAGAACCAGCACTTACCTTCTCGGTTGGCCTGTAGAGTAGAAGCCTGACTGATATTGGAGGGTGCCTCATCCATCAACACGTCCTCTTGTGATTCGTCCTCACCACTGCCACGTCCCACTGAGTTAGAGCAAACAACCAATCAGAAACAAGATGATGTATTGCATGTGCCCGCCCCTTTCTTCTACACCATCCCATTTCACTCTGATGAGTCCAGTGGTGTATTCAGACAGGTGAAACCTTAAAGTAACATTTGTTTTCAAGAGTTTATATTCTGTTAGCTCGTACCCAAAAATTGTTATTGACTCCTATACTCATGTGGCCAAAGCGTAAATCCGAGAAAAAAATACTAACAAAACCCAACTCAAACTTCTCTCAAATGATTGCCATTTCCCCCTAGAGGATGATGAGCTGGGCGATCAGTGGTCTATACACATTTATAAAAAATAAAATAAAAAGAATAAATCGGTCATATTTAATAGAAATCTGGAAAGACGTTTACTTTTAGAATGTTGCAGATAGAGATTTAATTGAGGTGAAATGAGACCTCACTTGTGTTCGAGAAAATGCTTTTCTAATTGAACGGTTTGTAACGTTTCACCCTTTTCAACAGTCTCCTGGATTCCAGACTCCCTGCTTACCGATAATAGAGCTGTTGACGGCACCGGTGTCTCTCTCCAACAGCTCGTCTATCAGATCCACCAGCTCGTTCTCCACCTGCATGGCCGTGGTGCTGAGCACCTCCGGCTGTCCAGCGATGACTGCCGTGTCTCCCTCCGTCTCGCCGTCCATCAGGTCACTGTCTGTTCCCTGGGCCCTGTGACTGCCCTCCACCAGAGTCCCCTCAGCCTCACCAGAGTCACCTGCAAAGAAAATGGATTCAGTGAGATGAACAGTAAGCCAAGAACAGTCTAAAATGTGAGTTTCCCATTTCCCCGTGGTTCTGGGGAGCATGTGGGTGTCTGTGTGTAGTAACATATTTGTTACTACATGTGTGTATGTCTACTATGTGTATGTGTTTATGAGTGCAACGTGTGTGTGTGCGCGCGCATCACCTGTGGTACCTTGTGTGTTGCTATTGGAGTCCCTGGTGGCTCCCACAGTGTCGTGCTCAGCCTTGTTCTTGCTGGATCCCCCCTTCCCTCCAAACAGGCTGCTGGGCTGGTTGACGATGCGGGACAGAGTCTCTAAGGGCTTCAGAGCTGCATTCACTGTGTTTGCCATGTTGGGACTGAGATAACAAGTCAATGGTGAGAAAAACATTTGTATTTATTTATTTTACCCCTTTTTTCTTCCCAATTTCGTGGTATCCAATTGGTAGTAGTTACAGTCTTGTCTCATCGCTGCAACTCCTGTACGGACTCAGGAGAGTCGAAGGTCGAGAGCCACGCATCCTCCGAAACACAACCCAACCAAGCCGCACTGCTTCTTGACACAATGCACATCCAACCCGGAATCCAGCCGCACCAATGTGTCAGAGGAAACACCGTACACCTGGTCAGCGTGCACTGCACCCGGCCCGCTCCTGGCCCGCCACAGGAGTCGCTAGTGTGCGATGAGACAAGGATATCCCTGCCGGCCAAACCCTCCCTAACCCGGACGACGCTGGGCCAATTGTGCGCCGCCCCATGGGCCTCCCGGACACAGCCAGCTGTGACTAAGCCTGGACTCAAACCCAGAATCTCTGGTGGCACAGCTAGCACTGCGATGCAGTGCCTTAGACCACTGCGCCACCTGGGAGGCCGAGAAAAACATTCTCAATGGAAGGAAGAGAAGGAGACATTCAGCGATTTGACCACAGGAGTTGAGAAAATATGAAATCTACGCAAATTTAAGCAATGCGACGCCACAATAACCAATTGAGGGGGAGAAGCTCTTAAGCCAGCTTTGGCACCGTGCAAGTCAAGCTACCAGTGAACGTGCTGTTTTGCATGCTGTTTGGAAGAATCACCCACAGGGGGAGATTTCCCTGATGCCTTACTATAAAGTAGTAAGCAATGTGAATCCTCTAAGAGGGTGAGTAAGGGGTTTGAGAGGATCAGTGGTGTGTGTGTGTACCTGGACAGGTCAAGGCTGTGCGGTACTCTAGCCAGGTCGTTGACCAGTCCTTTCTTGAGGAAGAGGCGTATGATGTTATTCATGCCATTGTGCTGCGTCTTGGCTGCTGACGTGCTGTAGAAGCTAGAGGTGGACGGACACGACTCCATGATGGTGCTGATGATGCACATCACCGCCTGGAGCCTGGGGGGAGAGAAAAATTGGGAGTTTTCAGTGAAGCCTAGACACACAGGGACAGATAAAAATGCATAACGAATGCACTATGAATCCGTCCATTAGTCAAATATATTACCAATTTCAACTTTTGACACACATCAAAATGACAAATAACGGATGGTAAATAATAAACTCAGCAAAAAAAGAAAAGTCCCCTTTTCAGGACCCTGTCTTTTAAGGATAATTTGTAAAAATCCAAATAACTTCACAGATCTTCATTGTAAAGGGTTTAAACACCGTTTCCCATGCTTGTTCAATGAACCATAAACAATTAATGAACATGCACCAGTGGAACGGTCGTTAAGACACTAACAGATTACAGACGGTAGGCAGTTAAGGTCACAGTTATGAAAACTTAGGACACTAAAGAGGCCTTTCTACTGACTCTGAAATACACTGAAAGATGCCCAGGGTCCCTGCTCATCTGTGTGAACATGCCTTAGGCATGCTGCAAGGAGGGATGAGGACTGCAGATGTGGCCAGGGCCTAAGACGCCTAAGACAGCACTACAAGGAGACATGACGGACAGATGATTGTCCTTGCAATGGCAGACCACGTGTAACACCACCTGCACAGGATCGGTACATCTGAACATCACACCTGCGGGTCAGGTACAGGATTGCAACAACAACTGACCGAGTTACACCAGGAACGCACAACCCCTACATCAGTGCTCAGACTGTCCGCAATAGGCTGAGAGAGGCTGGACTGAGGGCTTGTAGGCCTGTTGTAAGGCAGGTCCTCACCAGACATCACCGGCAACAACGGAACCTATGGGCACAAACCCACTGTCACTGGACCAGACAAGACTGGCAAAAAGTGCTTTTCACTGACGAGTCGGTGTTTTGTCTCACCAGGGGTGATGGTCGGATTCACGTTTATCGTCGAAGGAATGAGCATTACACCGAGGCCTGTACTCTGGAGAGGGATCGATTTGGAGGTGGAGGGTCCGTCATGGTCTGGGGTGGTGTGTCACAGCATCATCGGACTGAGCTTGTTGTCATTGCAGGTAATCTCAACACTGTGCGTTACAGGGAAGACATTCTCCTCCCTCATGTGGTACCCTTCCTGCAGGCTCATTCTGACATGACCCTCCAGCATGACAACGCCACCAGCCATACTGATCGTTCTGTGCGTGATTTCCTGCACGACAGGAATGTCAGTGTTCTGCCATGGCCAGCGAAGAGCCCGGATCTCAAGCCAATTGAGCACGTCTGGGACCTGTTGGATCGGAGGGTGAGGGCTAGGGCAATTCCCCCCAGAAATGTCCAGAAACTTATACGTGTCTTGGTGGAAGAGTGGGGTAACATCTCACAGCAAGAACTGGCAAATCTGGTGCAGTCCATGAGGAGATACACCGCAGTACTTAATGCAGCTGGTGGCCACACCAGATATTGACTGTTACTTGTGATTTTGACCCCCCCTTTGTTCAGGGACACCTTATTCCATTTCTGTTAGTCACATGTCTGTGGAACTTGTTCAGTTTATGTCTCAGTTGTTGAATCTTATGTTCATACAAATATTTATACATGCTGAAAATAAACGCAGTTGACAGTGAGAGGACGTTTCTTTTTTAGCAGTTTATGAGCCCCATGGAAAAACCATCGGCTTAATTGTTTTTAGACAATTATGAAATCTCTGCCCTGCCCAGCCCACTCTTTCACCTGGCGTGTTTCTCCGTGCCCTCTGCCATGGCCAGCGCCCGGCTGAGTGCGGCCTTCACCTCATTGACCAGGGCCACCTGTGCATCGGTGCCTGTGCCAGCAGCTGCCAGGCTGGCCAGGAAGAGGCGTGCCAGGGCAGGGGTGTCCTTGTCCTCAGAGCTCTGGGTGTGGGGCAACAGGTGGTCCAGCACGAAGGCTAATACACTGCAGTCCTGCAGGGGGAGAGAGACAGAGAGAGCAAGAAGGGAATCAGGACGACAAGTCTTATACTCAACATATTACAAACAGAGCGCAGTACAGTCGTGTAGCAGAGGAAGAGATGGACCCCTGGGTGAGGAGAGGACTGGCGCAATGTATTGTACATACCTCTACAGAAATTAAATACATATACATCTATACAGCACACAGAGAGAGGACTAGAGTCAGGTCAAATAGAAACAACGCAGGATATATTCCAAATCTTCTCTAATGAGGTTGGTGTAGTGGCTATGGCAATACAGGGAGGGGAAGAGAAAAACAGGAGTTTGTCAACATCGTGTTTAAACTCCTCAAATCCTTCGAGCCCTTGAGGCAATTTATGCCAAGTTTATTACAGTAGTAAAACTACATAAATTGTGAAAGCTGGACGTTTTGCCCAGTCCAGGTAGAACCCACCCACCTCCTTGATGAGCTCAGACTGTCCGGCCGTGTAGCAGTAGGATGCTATGAGGGTGGCGATGCCCACGTAGGACCTGACCAGCTCAGCCAGGAGACGTAAGATGGTGGAGGTGGGCATCAGGGGCTTGGAGGCCTTAGCCTTGGCCCCCTTACTCTCCTCTGAGCTGGCTCCCTTCTCCCCCTCCACCTCCTTCTTCTCCTCACGCATCTCCTCTGGAGTAGAGGCTGAGGTGGGGAGAGAGGGTGGGAGATGGGAGGGGAAATGGACGGGGGGAAGAGAGAGAAGAGAGTTAGGATCGTGAAGGGGCAGAGAGGTGTCTAGGAATTTTACAACACTGATGGGGCAATCGTGACAAATCTCGATTTTTGCTCATTCATTTGGTTTAAAAACACTATATTGTATATTAGCATCATACAAATTGACCAAACTAAGGAAAGAAGTGTATTGTAAAAGTACCAGTGGAGGCTGGAGGTGAGGAGGAGGGAGGTAGGGTCTCACCTTCTCCCTGGGGTGTTCCAGACTGAGAGGAGTCAGCTACCGCTCCATCTGCAGAAAACACCTGGGGCTGAGAGACAGGAGAGGGGGAGAAAATATAACCTACAATATATCTAGACCGATACAGCAGCTTTCAAAACATACATAATGTTTTAATTCAAGACACTCGCACTCCTGGGTCGGATTCAAGAAGATAAACGTTTTGAGAAAGAGGTTTCACCTGAACTTGTCCAACAAGAACACAGAGTCCTGCAGCGGACCGGACACCCACCCGTGATTGACCCCCCCCCAAAAAACAATCAGCTGGCGGGTGGAATGAAAACATTATTTCTCGCAGTTCAAAACAATTATACTGCGGGTCAGAAACGTTTTAAATCAAAAAGAATATAACAAGGAGCTTGTTGTGTTGAGTGGAGCAGGGAATTGTCCATTAGTAGGCCCATTTGTGTGGTGCTGAAACACTCCTAATTTGTCAGAGTGCAGAGCTTATGTTGTTATCTTCCACCACATGACAATACGTTGCCAAATTCATTTTCCCTGACTCCATAGCGAACGCGAAATGGCTTCCGTTCCTATTTCTGGGCGTGGGAGATGCACTTGATTCAGCAGCCCTAGTGCTGGGAAGGCCAAGTGTTTGCATTTTGAACCATTTCATGTGTCTGAAGGCAGAACTCATACCCGGCAGGCCCAGAGAGCAAATCAAGTGCGCCTACCGCTGGCCTATCAGAACGCTCAGATCACCGTGTCTGCACAGTTTCCAAGAACCATAGACTAAAAACAAGCCTCGAACACACAGCAAAGTTTATATTGAGAGATTTCAAAACTTTTAAAACCATGACTAGACTCAACAAATACAGCAAAGAGCTGTTGTTTTGATGTGTAGCCTAAGTTTGTGTTTACATTGTTATTCAGCACTGTCAACACTTTGTTCAACAGTTCTATAAGACATGAAATGCACGTTCGCTCCTTCCAGTCACACTACAACCACCACTGCAGCTGCAATCAATGAGTACAGCAAAGTGTTTCAATAAACTTGTGTTGTTATTATTAGCAGCTTGTGTCTTTTTTAATATCGAGGAATATTTCACTTGCTCTGGTCATAGGAGTAACAACATGAATTGGTGCATGAGGCTGAAATAATGCTGCGCGACTTAAGTTTCATTATTAACTGGAAGACTGTGTCCCCTTTTCTCAGCGGAGAGAAGGGGATGGTGAGTCTGGGGAGATGCAGCCTCACCACTGCTCCCTCCCTCCCCTCAGGCTGACCATCAGATGCAGGCAATCACTCCAGTAAAAAAATATTTAAATAAATAAATATATATATATACATACACATATATATATATATATATATATATATATATATATATATATATATATATATATATATATATATATATATAAAATATATTCTAACTTAGCTGTGCCTCACTATTAACAATGTGATCATAAATATTTTATATAATTTCTAAATGGTCTGAGAAGAACAACGTTCAACTCAAGCATAGCCAATATGCAGTGATACTGTATTGGGCCTATAGCCTACTGTACAAACCTCCTTGCTACAGAACTGTTTTTATTTAGTTAATGTTGCATAGGCATATGTTTTTGAAATCATGTTTAAAAAAATTAATCTGAGCAGTAGATCTCGGCTTGCATTTTTGACTCAAAGTGATCTGGACTCAGAAAGTGATCTGGACTCAATCAGTTGTGATCACTGATTTAGACCATACACAGGCCATATAAAGTTTGACTAAACTGTCCAGTTAGTCAAAGTTTGAGTTTCCTACTAAATAAATGTAGGCCCCCCGAGTGGCGCAGCGGTCTAAGGCACTGCATCTCAGTGCTAAAAGAGTCACGAAAGATCCTGGTTCGATTCCAGGCTGTATCACAACCGGCCGTGATTGGGAGTCCCATAGGGCGGCACACAATTGGCCCAGCGTAAATAAGAATTTGTTCTAAACTGACTTGCCTAGTTAAATAAAAGAAATACAAATATTTTAGCCTATTCCGAGTCACATGCTGACCAGACCGGACACGTCGCGTGCGCCGCAAAATAAATGTAGAAACCCATGTTATTCAATTATTGCACCCACACTGCTCGCGCGCACGCCAAAGAGTGTCTGCGATGTCAAGGGCTAAAATAGAACTCCTTTCTATTTCTGACACAGATCGCACTGAAAGTACTGCCTCTCCCATCTCATTGGTTTATAGAAGCAGGTACCCACGTGCCATCTCATTGGTTATACCCACGTGGGTGATTGAAAGACGAACTGTTTTGCCGGTCGTCGTGGTAATACTATGAAAGTTTAGATGCCGATCACCATATAAGTTCAAAGATGAAAAGGCCTGGAAGGAGGAGAGATGACTAGAAACAATTCGGTTGGCCGTTTTATGTGTGGATTAATTGGCGGAGTAGAGGACCTTGTGCATTTCGGGTAAAATAACAACTCAATGTTTATATCCCAGGACAAATTAGCTAGCAACAGCAAGTGCAAGCTAACTACCTAAATTGCCATACATGTTTAATGCTTTTCGACCTGTCCCCAAATGAATGACATTGGTTCAGAGTTTGTTTTGATATTTTAACCCGCGTGTCGTGATCGCATTTGGTGAAGGGGGACAAAATACATTTATGCACGATAGCGCACACGCACAGCCGGTTTGGGTTCCTTGTCAGGGAACAATTTATTTAAGTTTAAATAAAACTATTTGATTACCTGAACAATATTGACTAATGGTATTGTATTAGGTGGGCTATAAGCTTTCATTAGGTAAGAAGACGGCTAATTAGAAGGCTCTTCAAAGCGATTTGCGTTGTCAATGTGCCGCATTGTATTGTGAAAATAAGACAGGCCTATCATTCTTAATTCATGGCAAGGTTTCCATTCATCCAGAATGTTAAAGACATGCAATAAAATGTATTCACGATGGGAATAGCATAATAGCCTAACTACTACTCTGGAGTCAAAAACAATTACCGTAATTTCCAGACTACTGAGCGCACCTGAATATAAGCCGCACCCACTGAATTTATTTTTTATTTTGAACATAAATAAGCCGCACGTCTATAAGCCGCAGGTGCCTACCGGTACATTGAAACAAATGAACTTTACACAGGCTTTAACGAAACACGGCTTGTAACAAAAATAAAGGCTTTAATGAAACCCGGCTTGTAACAAAAAATAAAAAATTAGCAGTAAGCTCTAGTTGTCTTTATGCACTGAGTCAATTCCTCACGCTGCTGTTTCCAACGTCTTATCATCGACTCATTAAGACCAAGCTTCCGTGCAGCAGCTCTATTTCCTTTTCCAACAGGCAGATCAATCGCCTTCATCTTGAAAGCTGCATCATATGCATTTCTCCGTGTCTTTGCCATGATGAGGGTGACAAAATGACTACCGTAATCCTCGATCCTCGTTTGTTAAGTCAAACGACACTGCTGGTCCTGCTCACGTTGCCCTACCCTATGCTTTGACCTCTTTCTCCCCTCTCTCTCCAGATGAAATCTTGCGACTTGTGATGGCCGGACGCCCAACAACCTGCCCGCTTGACCCTATCCCCTCCTCTCTTCTCCAGACCATTTCCGGAGACCTTCTCCCCTACCTCACCTCGCTCATCAACTCATCCTTGACCGCTGGCTACGTCCCTCCCGTCTTCAAGAGAGCGAGAGTTGCACCCCTTCTCAAAAAACCTACACTCGATCCCTCCGATGTCAACAACTACAGACCAGTATCCCTTCTTTCTTTTCTCTCCAAAACTCTTGAGCGTGCCGTCCTTGGCCAGCTCTCTTGCTATCTCTCTCAGAATGACCTTCTTGATCCACATCAGTCAGGTTTCAAGACTGGCCATTCAACTGAGACCGCTCTTCTCTGTGTCACGGACGCTCTCCGCACTGCTAAAGCTAACTCTCTCTCCTCTGCTCTCATCCTTCTAGACCCATCTGCTGCCTTTGATACTGTGAACCATCAGATCCTCCTCTCCACCCGCTCCGAGTTGGGCATCTCCGGCGCGGCTCACTCTTGGATTGCGTCCTACCTGACAGGTCGCTCCTACCAGGTGGCGTGGCGAGAATCCGTCTCCGCACCACGTGCTCTCACCACTGGTGTCCCCCAGGGCTCAGTTCTAGGCCCTCTCCTATTCTCGCTATACACCAAGTACCTTGGCTCTGTCATATCCTCACATGGCCTCTCCTATCATTGCTACGCAGACGACACACAATTAATCTTCTCCTTTCCCCCTTCTGATAACCACGTGGCGAATCGCATCTCTGCATGTCTGGCAGACATATCAGTGTGGATGACGGATCACCACAAGCTGAACCTCGGCAAGACGGAGCTGCTCTTCCTCCCGGGGAAGGACTGCCCGTTCCATGATCTCGCCATCACGGTTGACAACTCCATTGTGTCCTCCTCCCAGAGTGCTAAGAGCCTTGGCGTGACCCTGGACAACACCCTGTCATTCTCAGCTAACATCAAGGCGGTGACCCGATCCTGTAGGTTCATGCTCTACAACAGTCGCAGAGTACGACCCTGCCTCACACAGGAAGCGGCGCAGGTCCTAATCCAGGCACTTGTCATCTCCCGTCTGGATTACTGCAACTCGCTGCTGGCGGGGCTCCCTGCCTGTGCCATTAAACCCTTATAACTCATCCAGAACGCCGCAGCCCGTCTGGTGTTCAACCTTCCCAAGTTCTCGCACGTCACCCCGCTCCTCCGCACACTCCACTGGCTTCCAGTGGAAGCTCGCATTTGCTACAAGACCATGGTGCTTGCCTACGGAGCTGTGAGGGGAACGGCACCTCCGTACCTTCAGGCTCTGATCAGTCCCTACACCCAAACAAGGGCACTGCGTTCATCCACCTCTGGCCTGCTCGCCTCCCTACCTCTGCGGAAGCACAGTTCCCGCTCAGCCCAGTCAAAACTGTTCGCTGCTCTGGCACCCCAATGGTGGAACAAGCTCCCTCACGATGCCAGGCCAGCAGAGTCAATCAGCACCTTCCGGAGACACCTGAAACCCCACCTCTAAGGAATACCTGGGATAGGATAAAGTAATCCTTCTAACCCCACCCCCCCCCCAAAAAGATATAGATGTACTATTGTAAAGTGGTTGTTCCACTGGATATCATAAGGTGAATGCACCAATTTGTAAGTCGCTCTGGATAAGAGCGTCTGCTAAATGACGTAAATGTAAGTTCGAGAGCGCTCGATTTAATCTAAACAGTAAACAAAAAAGTTGTTTGACCTTAACCCGTTCGGCAATTTCATTGGTCTAATAAAAGCTTCATGCCGCCAAAAAACTGATCACAGAATGTGTTTTTTGGGAGAAAAAAACATTTGAAAGTGAAAAACCCATATATTAGCCACGTCATTGTTTAAGCCGCGAGGTTCAAAGCGTGGGAAAAAAGTTGCGGCTTATAGTCTGGAAATTACGGTAGGTCTAAATAAATTACTTGGCAGGTCATGGATCAGCTCTCGGGAACAATTTTATGCAGGCGGGTCGGGGTGCGGAGAAAAATCTGTCCTGATATCAGACGGTGCGGCCAAAAACCTACCCATATCTTTTGTTTTCCCGATGCAAAACGTTTTTTTTTTTTGCTACCATGTGCCCTACTGAAACAGGACCATGGCCAGAATGACTCTTACAAACAGCCAGCCAGACATGACACTTACGTTGATATGGAAAGCGGACTGCGAGTCGAAGTCACTTCCCTGTCTGGTGAGTCTGTACTGCTGGTAAACGTCGTCGCCTACATCCTGGAGGATCTGACACAGGTCCTGCCCCCCGGGCACCGCCACCGCACGCTCCTCTGGACGCTCCGCTACAGGGGAGATTTCACACAGTAAGTTAGACTTCACACAGGTGTAGCTACAAGGCAACATTGACGTCAGAGCTTCGTTAACAGATATTCTGTTAAGATCATGTGGCTCCATGACTCAAGAGAAGACAGGATGCGAGGACTCGCAGGAAAGACTAATCGGGATAGAGTGTTTGTGTGAGGGTCTTACCCTCTTCAGGGGCATGGTATGCAGCCAGGGCATTTAGCATGTCATAGATGACCTCTTTGATGGTGTCAGGAATGGGGGGCAGCGGAGACATTTTAAGGGGGGTGGTCTTCACCAGCTGCACCGCGTTGGGCCCCTTGATACGCAGATTCTCAAACTCATCATCTGAGGCTGAGCAGAGGAAGGAAGGGAGAAACACTTCGAGCAACCATGTACACGTTTAATCAGTCACATTGTTACGTTACACTGTAAAATAGGGAACTAGCCGAGAGCTATAGGTGCAAGCGGATAGCTGAATGGCCACAGGTCAGTCCGCGATGTATACAGAAGTGGTTTAATAAAGATTTGGTCACCACACCACGCTGCTTTGCATGGTCCTTCCAGCTAGATAGACCCGTGGCCATTCAACTATCCACTCGTATAAAATATGTTTTTTTCCGATGAGAGTATTTTAACGTACCCGTACCAGCTCCGCGAGGTGCGGGCAGGGCGATGCGGACGCAGCTGTTGGCTGTGTCAGCGAAGCAGTCCGGGTTCCGGCAGGCGGCAGGGCCCAGAACACGCAGAATGTAGTTGATCTCTCTGGAGCCCAGGGAGCCTGATACCACACCTGATGTGGTGCTGCCCGCCCCGCTGGTCACTGCTGACCGTACCACCTAGAGAGGGTAGACAGGTGGCATTGTCACTCAGTGCAAAACCCTAATGGCTATATTGCACTACATTCTAACACTGACTGGGAGTGTCTCAACAGTCTAACATGGGTTCCAATCCATTTCCCTTTAGCTCCACTGCTCAGAAAATACAGGAAATAGTAAAAATAGATGTGCAATGTGTTGGCGCTTTCGCCTGTCCATTTCTAGGAGAGGACTGTTGAGATGCATGCTGGGTAGGTCTCAGCGAGGGCTTTAAAATCCAGTACCTTCTCCATGGTGTGTCGTAGCGTGGCGGGGTCCTCGATGATGTGTCTGAACAGCAGGGTGACGAGGGGCGTGAAGCCGTTGAACCCTGACCCCTGCGTCAGCCCCAGGATCATCCTGGTACTCTTCAGCTCAGCAAACATCATGGCGTAATGGTGGGTCCTCGTCAGGCGCAGGCATAGCCTGAAAGAGAAGACACTTTAGTTGTAGAGGGCTTTTTGTCACACTAACAAAATATTCCAGAAGTACATTTTAGTCATGTAGCAGACGCCCTTATCCAGACAGAGCGGCTCAGTCAGTGTATCCAACTGAGGTTAGGCAGGCAAAAACAAACACATAAGAGTCATTGCAAGTAAACCTTCCTACAAGATAGCCACTGTCAGCTAAACTGTCTAGAGCTTTTCATAACACTCAGACACTTTTAATTAAAAAAAAAAAGATTCAAGAAGTAAACAAGAACCATATATAAGTAAAACAGGAACCTTAGTGTGGCGTGGAGGGTGTCTGGGTCCACAGGGACACTGATCATGGAGACACAGGCTCTGATGAGCACTGTGGTCATATCCTCCGTCAGGCCCTGCACCACGATGGCTCCTCCTGTCCCGGTGCGTTCCGATGTGGGGTCCAGGGGGGCTGTGGGAGGGGGGGCGGGGGGAGCAGAGGGACCGGAGGAGGACTCTTTTAGTTGGGGGGTAGCGTTGTCCTCTTTTGGAGCACTCATCTCCACAGCTACTGGGGCAGAGTCTGAAAGAATCAGAGAGGGGGATGTTACTATGGTACACAACTACAGAAACGGTATAACTGGTCTAATGGCATACATACAAACACACACTACTGTTCAAAAGTTTGGGGTCACTTGAAAGAACAACAATTTTTTTGTCCATTAAAAAACATCAAATTGATCAGAAACACAGTGTAGACATTGTTATAAATGACTATTGTATTGTAGGAAACAGCAGATTTTTTATGGATATCTACATAGGCGTACAGAGGCCATTATCAGCAACCATCACTCCTGTGTTCCAATGGCATGTTGTGTTAGCTAATCCAAGTTTATAATTTTAAAAGGCTAATTGATCATTAGAAAACCCTTTGACAATTATGTTAGCACAGCTGAAAACTGTTGTTCTGATTAAAGCAATAAAACTGGCCTTCTTTAGACTAGTTGAGTATCTGGAGCATCAGCATTTGTGGGTTCGATTACAGACTCAAAATGGCCAGAAACAAAGAACTTCCTTCTGAAACTCGTCAGTCTATTCTTGTTCTGAGAAATGAAGGCTATTCCATGTGAGAAATTGCCAAGAAACTGAAGATCTTGTACAACGCTGTGTACCACTCCTTTCGCAGAACAGCGCAAACTGTCTCTAACCAGAATAGAAAGAGTGGGAGGCCCCGGTGCACAACTGAGCAAGAGGACAAGTACATTAGAGTGTCTAGTTTGAGAAACAGACTTCTCACAAGTCCTCAACTGGCAGCTTCATTAAATAGTACCCGCGAAACACCAGTCTCAACGCCAACAGTGAAGAGGCGACTCCGGGATGCTGGCCTTCTAGGCAGAGTTGTAAAGAAAAAGCCATATCTCAGACTGGCCAATAAACAGAGTGAGTGCAGTTTGTGGCTATAGCAATGGCTAACAAAAGGGAAAGAACACCTGCACACGTCACCTTTAGCTGAAAATGTGCTTTATTCTACCGTATCTGCTTATAACACACTGGGGTTGTTCATATCACTAAAACAGTGTCTCCCATCTAGAAGGCCATTACATGAGTGTCTGTGTCCCTCCTCCCTCTCATAAACCAGTTTGAGGCTATACTAGAACGATAGCTCCTCCCATGTAGTAGTAGATGGTCCAGTCATCACCTGGGTCTATCTGGGTCTCCTCTGCCTTGCCCCTGTCTCCCTCCTCTCTCTCAGAGTCCGTCATGCTGCCCGTCTTAGCCGGTTTAGGAGCGCGAGGCACTCTCTGGACCGTGAGGGTCACCGGACGACGGTTACCCGTCTCCTCATTCACCTGGAATAGAAACATTAGAAGAAATCTGAGAAAGGAGATGGTTTACCAGACCCAAATTAAACCCATTACTGAACTGAAAAGCACTTTCAATGAATACCCTCCTTTGAGCATGCTTTTAAAGACCAGGATTTCACAAAGTCTGATGATTTAAAAAAAAGATACGTTACACTGTCGTCTCAGTTATTTTGTTTGAGTTGGAGTGGCATGTAAAGAAGAGGCTATGAGGAAGAGTTCCTACCTGGACCATGGTGTTGAACTGTACGGTGTATCGCCTGCGTCCCGCGGTGAATCGGACGCTGCTTTCTCCGGCCCTCCAGGCTGAGTCTATAGTGCTGTTGTTAGAGGCAGAGTAGCTGCACCAGCGGCCGGACCGGTCATCAAACCAACGCCAGTTATTACCATTGGGCTGCAGATACTGGAGAGGGGAGGGAAGGAAGAGAGAGGGAAGGAAGAAGAGGGGAAATTATTTTATTGTCCATGGGAAACAAGAAAATGTGTATTTTCATTGACAGAAGGGTCAGGAAAAGACAAGATATGGCAACACGATGGTAATCATATGCATATTCTATAGTGTAGGTTCATCTTTATGTGGCACCCGGAACACATTATTCTTACCTTGTTCATTTGCGCTCTGCGTTTGGATGAAACAGCCATTTTCTCGTAGAAGTCAATGATCAGCAACACTGGAGTGATCCACCTATAGAGAGTCACAGACAACGTTCAGCCGTATTGAACATCGCAATTTGTCTGGGAGGAGCCAGGCTTATACATTTACTTCACCTAAAGTAATTCTCTCTAGTAAGGCATTGTAAAACGAAAGATTGTTTATGCTGTTATTTCTAGCAGGACAGTATTTTTGAAGGGCAATCCTGCAGGTGTGCCAGCTAGCTAATCTCGAGCGGTCCTCTCGTCAGTTTTCTGTGACAGAGCCAGGGGAGGGGGTGGTACTGACTTGGGTGTCTGGATGTCCTTCTGCTCCTTGGCAGCCTGCAGACAGGGCTGCACCACCTCCAGCAGCTTGATGAGCACGTTGAGGATCCCACTGTTCTCCACCACCCTGGCACACGACAGCTTCAACTCCTTAAGGAAAACAGGACAGCATGGATCAGCATACAGGGCCAGTGAGTGAGTGTGAGTGAAAGGAATTGCTGTGCTTCTCTTTCTCTGCCACTACCTCAAACAAATATTTTGAGCAGTAGGATGTTTTTCTGTGTGTCTGTCTGCTTGTCCGTACCTCAAAGAGCAGTGTGAGCAGCAGGATGCGTGTTGCCAGGTTGGAGGCTTGGGGCAGGGTTGCCATCTGTCTGGTCCACTCGGACACCGTTTTGGTGTCGCTGGTGGTCAGGGGTACTGCTGCCTTGATGAGCACGTCTGCTGCCTCCCACACCTACACATCAGAAACATGACATAGAGAGAGGCTGGTATATTGATACTAAGTGCATAATACCAAAGAAGTCTCTAAACACATTTGACTGCACCTATCCAGTGTATGTGAACACATTTATAAAAAAAATGTGCTCTGGCATATCACACCTAACTACACAGACACACACACACACACACACACACACACACACACACACACACACACACACACCATGTTACTCACCTGGTTGACGACCTGTCGTAAGATGAGGTCCCTGTACTCGGCGCCGCTCCTCTTGATGGCTGTCATGAGCAAGTCACAGAGGCGGTAGACTGTGTCTGGCAGCTCATCCAGCAGGTGGAAGCAGCCGGGGAGCATGGAGTCAGTGAAGGCGTGGAGCTCCGTAATGTCCAGGGGCTCGGCCTCCAGGAACCTCTCCAGGCAGCGAGCTTCCTCCTCCTCCGTACGCTCCCTGGCTCTCCTGTCGTCCTCCTCACGACGACGCGCCGCCTCCTGAAAGAGAGGGAAAGATGGAGGTGGGGAACGTGAGCGGATGTGGTGGTGGTCCAGAAACAACCCCTAGGCACAGAACAAATCTGAGAGCACTGTGTAGACAGAAGCAATGTGGCTATTATTCCACTGAGCCCATCAACTGAAAAGACGACAGTGCAAACATAGAAATAGAACTCTAGATCTGTGGCTACAACAATATTGCTTACATCTATCCAATACTTCCAGATGTACACATACCTAGGGTGTAGACTCTACAGCTTGTTTCTGGGCAGGGCCCTGGTTACTCATTTATGAGCCTTCATCTATTCACGTTTGAATTCATTCACCAGTGTGTTCCCTCTGTATGCCTGTGTGCGGGGGTATGTCTAAGTGTGCGTGTGTGGCGGCAAACCTCGGGCGAATCAGAGCGCTGCTCCATGCTGACCTCTTGCCCCAGAGACATGGCGATGGCTCTCATCATCTGGTCTTCTTCTGACATGGTCATGTCCTACAGACAGCGGGACATACAAGTACACTTAATATACACTATGGGAGGGGGGACTGTAATCTGTAATATGAGCATCGCTCCCTCGTGTGTGTGTGTGTGTGTGTGTGTGCGGTCGTACCCTGACGGCTCCGCTGAGTAGAGGAGGAGGGTGTGTGAGCAGGTACTCTGTGGCCTGCTCCATGGTGCTGGTGTTCACCAGGGCCTCCATGGCATGCTCTCTGGAGAAACCCATGTCCATCAGCTTGATAGAGGAGAGAACAAGCGTTACATAAGGTTAGAGGAGAGAGAGAAAGAGGGGCGAGGGCGAGAGAGGGAGCGAGGGCGAGAGAGGGAGCGAGGGTGAGAGAGGGAGCGAGAGGAGTCACAGGACAGGGTTAGAGCAGAGTTCCTTCTAGGACGTCTTTCCTAGCCACTGTGCTTCTGCCTCTGCATTGCTTGTTCTTGGGGTTTTAGGTAGGGTTTCTGTAGAGCACTTTGTGGCAACTGCTGATGTAAAAATTTTATAAAATACATTTGATTGATAGATGAAGGGAGGAAGAGAGGACAGAGGCACAGAGAGATCAGAGTGACCGGGGAGAATGAAAGAGAGCATATAACAGAGAGCACATAAAATAGATTGGGACAGAGAGAAAGAGAAAAGGAGCGGACAGTGGCAGTGTGATCAGAAATTCTCCCTTATTTTCTTTCATTGTTCCAGAGTGACATCCTTCCAGAATGACCTCCTATCCATCCTCCCTAACTGCTACATAACATGATATCCTACCCTCTACTGAGTTCTTATGCCTCAATGTTTTGAAATTCCATCCATTTGATTTAAAGCAGGGCTCTTCTCACATTTATCCTCCAAAATATGCCTCTGTCCTCACATCTCTCCCTCCCAAGTGGGGCAGCGGTCTAAGACACTGCATCTCAGTGCATAAGGCATCACTAGTCCCTGGTTTGATTCCAGGCTGTATTAAATCCGGCCATGATTGGGAATCCCATAGGGCGGAGCACACTTGGCCCAGCGTCGTCCGGGTTCAGCTGTCATTGTAAATAAGAATTTGTTCTTAAGAGACTTGCCTAGTTAAGTAAAATAAATGTAAAATCCCTCCTTAACCGTGACCCCAATTACAAGCACAAGAGAGCAGTATACATTCTATAAAATGTGCCCTCTCGCAAGTCCGCATCGAAAATAATGTGTAAGTTCAGCACAGTGTAGGAGAAAGCATGCACAGCTCAGGTCAAGTATAAATGGACTTTCAGATTCACACTGGCTGTGGAACCAGCTAGCTGTATACCTGCTGTAGCTGCTGCTGGTTGACGTTTGGCTGCCTCTCCCTGCCTCCTCCCTGACCCTGTCATAATAAGACAAAGTGGAGCAGGCCACGCCAGGGTGAGGGTTCAAGGGGACAATAGGTTGACATCAAAATAGTCCAATTTCATCTTATTACAGCATGACCACCTTATTAGTTAACCAGACAGTGAATGTGCAACAGAGGCTATCAAATTGAGGCTTTCAAATAGTATCTTGCAATGCAAGCAATTAAATCTACCAAAGCTGTCGAATGTCTAATGCCAATCTGTCTGAGAAAAGCAATCCGCCAAAAATACATTTCTATGAAGAAACAGTCCCAAAGTTAATGGAATCCAAAAACGCAAACTGATCAACAGCCACACTCCCCTTGACACCCCCACAACTCCCCTTGGCACCCCCACTTCCCTCCTGTCCCCTTACCTGCTGTAGTGGAACCTGGTTAACCTGTGGTTCTCTCCTGGGAGTAGAGTTACTAGATTCCTCTGCTGCTTCACCTGGTGCAGGTGGTGCTGTACTGCCTCCGGTAGCCGGTCCTGACCCGGAACCTGCTGGCACCTCTGCTGCAGTCACTGCTGCTCCAGGGGCCCCTACAGCTCCACCTCCACCTATTTTAAATGATAGTGTCCTTGGATGTTAATCCTTAATGTGCAATAAACATTGTAAATTGTGTCAAATAATTCAGCTTTTGCTGCTATTAATGTCATAAAAACACCCCAAAAATTTTAGTGATAAGTAGGCATTGGTCTGAAACCAAAAAAAGAAACGAAATTCCAATGAGCACCACAACTTATTCACCCATACAAGGTTTTCCAGCACACAGTAGCTCTACAGTAGCAATTATATCTGCGGGGCAGGTGGGTTTAGGGTCATGAAACAATGTGTGGATGAAGGGTGAGTGGGTGGCAGGCAGGTTGAATAAATAAAATTGAATGTATCATTCTTACGCAATTTATATCTCTAGGATACATTGAGGTTTGTTTTTCATTATTTTTAAGGCGTCAGCATGCTTCCCAGCTGAAACAGTTCTTGAGAGTTTGTGCATATATTATGACGACATTCTGACGTTTGTGTTGGACTACGGTAAGGTTTTTTTGGGCTGTTCGGGCACACTATTTTCTTGAGGCCAGCCGAAGTTTGGAGCTGAAGTTGAAGACCCTTTGTCCGTGATTGGTCAACTGTAGGGATTCTTCAATAAAGTCTTTGTAGTCAATCAACGAGAACTAATTTTCATTAAATTGTTTTCAATGAGAAATACTGCACCAAGTATCTTAGATAAAAAGTGAGTGACTAAGATCACCGCGGGGAAAAAAACTAAATTAATGACAGCTTTCTTGAGTCATCTTAGATCAATTCTGACTATTTTGAGGAAGTGTATATTGGATTACGGTATCTCAAAATGGACAAAGGTTTTCTTATTTTTCAAGCGGGTGATCTTTTAAGGGAGTATGCTAGCTCACTCGTTTGGTTTGCCTAGCCGCCAGCCGAACTGAAGCATGCTGACGCCTTTAGGCATTAGTGCGTAAGCCTAAACTTTAGGGCGTGAATTTAGGACTGTAGTCAAGATACATTATAAAACATTTAATCATGAGCCATTTCAAAATGATTTGGCTGCGCTACCCAGGGAGCTGATTTATCTAGAGGATGATTTAAATTACGCTAGAGAATGTTTTACTGATTTGCTCACTGAGGTAATGGACCATCATGCCCCAGTAAGAAAGAGTACAGTTGGGGCTCATCCATCTCCATGGATTGATGAACTGGGTGAGGCATTTTCTCAAAGAAATATGGCAAAAGTCTTAGCAGACAAATCTAAACTAGAAATTGATTAAAATAATTATAGAACACCATGTAATTAGGCAGGCAAATTAAATCGTAAGAAAAAAACATTTACAAAAATGCTTTTATTAATTGTAAAAATGATTCTAAAAAAGGTATGGAATACAGTTAAGGGCTTACTTGGTACATCTATTTCATCATGCCCATCAAGTGTGGAGGTTGACGGGAGAACATTAACAAAACCAGCTGATATTGCCAATCATTTCGCAGATCTTTTTTTTACTAAGAAAATGTATTTACTGAGCGATAATGTAAACACCCATTCTTCCAAACAAGCTATTGTCCAATGGATTGATGATCATAATATGAGCAAAAAAAACCTGCTCTTTTATTCTACAAACGGTGTCAGTGGAGGAGGTGTTAGACCTATTGAAGTCATTACCTGATGGTAAATCTACAGGTTATGATCGTATGGCAAATTTTTCGCTTCACTACGCTGCTCCCCAGAAACACATATTTAATTGGTCACTGGAAAAAGGGACATTTGCAAATGTATGTAAGCATGCTAAAATGTGCCCAATAACGAAAGACTGCAAAGAACCCATGCATTACTCCTGCCAATAGTCAACCAATTAATCTACTTCCTTCACTCAGGAGGATTATTGCTTGGCTAGAGCTTCCCCGGTCAAGTGTAAGTGCTGTTATTGTGAAGAGGAAACACCTAGGCGCAACAATGGCTCAGCCACGAAATGGCAGGCCACACAAGCTCACAGAACTGCACCGCCGAGTGCTAAAGCGCATACAAATAGTCAGCACAATAACCTTTAGAGCTTTATAAAATGGGTTTCCATGGCTGAGCAGCCAAAGTGCATAATAACAATT
>NC_138303.1:47890000-48010000 GCF_965601325.2 Salmo salar
ACTTCCAAAGTTGTGGCAAAATGGCTTAAGGACAACAAAGTCAAGGTATTGGATTGGCCATCACAAAGCCCTGACCTCAATCCAATAGTACATTTGTGGGCAGAACTGAAAAAGCGTGTGCGAGCAAAGAGGCCTACAAACCTGACTCAGTTACACCAGCTCTGTCAGGAGGAATGGGCCAAAGTTCACCCAACTTATTGTGGGAAGCTTGTGGAAGGCTAACCGAAACGCTTGACCCAAGATAAACAATTTAAAGGCAATGCTACCAAATACTAATTGAGTGTATGTAAACTTCTGACCCACTGGGAATGTGATGAAAGAAATAAAAACAGGAATAAATATTTCTCTCTGCTATTATTCTGACATTTCACATTCTTAAAATAAAGTGGTGATCATAACTGACCTAAGACAGGGAATTTCTACTAGGATTAAATGTCAGGAATTGTGAAAAACTGAGTTTAAATGTATTTGGCTAAGGTGTATGTAAACTTCTGACTTCAATTTTATGTAAATAAAGTATTTCTGTTTTTTATTTTTAATACATTTGCAAACATTTCTAAAAATCTGTTTTTTCTTTGTCATTATGAGGTATTGTGTGTAGATTGATGAAGAAGAAACAAGTATTTAATCATTTTAGAATAAGGCTGTAACATAGCAAAATGTGGAAAAATTCAAGAGTCTGAATAATTTCCGAATGCACTGTATCTCCAAAATGCTTTAAGATATCCTAATGCTGTTGGTTTGCTTATGTAGGGCAGACAACTGACTAGGCCTACTTGTGTTCCACATTTTTGAAATATCAGAGCTTGCAATTTTAGGTTATATTAGCTTATCCAGCCAGGCATTACACTTTTTACAACCCTTATATTTCATATACTGTATGAATTTAGAGATATGGAAAAACATGGTTGTGCTTTGTTATACCTCGGGTAGCGGCATCTCAAAAACTAAAGCCCTTTTTGAGGATTGGCCAACACGAGCCAGAACAGCTTCAATGCACTTTGGCATAGATTCTAAAAATGTCTTGAACTCTATTGGAGGGATGCGACGCCATTGTTCCACAAGAAATTCCATCATTTGGTATTTTGTTGACGCTGGTGGAAAACGCTGTCTCAGGCACCGCTCCAGAATCTCCCATAAGTGTTCAGTTGGGTTGAGATCTGATGACTGAGACGGCCATGGTATATGGTTTACATCGTTTTCATGTTCATCATGTGTCATCCTGTGGGGGCATAGACATGGTAGCCCAAATAATGTCCAATATAATAAGCTCAAATATGTCTATATTACTTCATACTATAACTCCATTCTTTCTGAATTCATAATAATCTGTCAGCACACACACTAATTGGACAGTCTGGGATAGAGACATACACACACACACTCTTTGGGCTGGACAGGTCGTCTGTGACTTGACAACACACATATGCCCATTCATTCTCCTTTATCTGGTGCAGGGGCAACCTGGAACCTGCACTCGCACAGGATTTCCTGTAGCCTTCATTACGCAGGGCACAAGTTATTACTCTCCAGACACACACACACACACACACGCACACGCACACACACACACACACACACACAGCTAATGTGAAAGACTGAGTGGCTGCGCAGTGGATATGGGGCTAGTCATGAGGCGTTGCAAATTAAGATGAGAGGCGACAACCTGAAATAAGTGTGTGTGAGTGAGTATGTGTGGTTGCTCTGGAAGGAGCTCTGTTTCCAGTTGGAAGACCCCTCCCCACCCCTCACGACCACCACCTGACATACACACACACACACTCACAGACACTCAGGGCTGCCCAATAAAAAGAGCCTGACAGTGTGTGTGTGTGTGTGTGTGTGTGTGTGTGTGTGTGTGTGTGTGTGTGTGTGTGTGTGTACGGAGGTGAGAGGTGGACAGGCAAGAGGGGGGTCCTGCCGATAATGCTAATTTCTAAACAGTTGGGCCTGACAGCATTTATCTGCTCCAAAGATGACTGAGGAAGGAAGAAAGAGGGGAGAGAAAGAGAGAGAGTGAGAAGGAGAGGGCTAGCCATAAATCAAATCTTATTAACTTCAGTGGGCTGGGGCTCAACTAGGGTGCTAGGAAAGGGGGAGAGGGAGAGAGATGTCCCTATATGTTTACTCTGGCAATGCAAGATTATGTCTTAGCATGCCAATAAAGCAAATTTTATTTAATAGAAATTGATAAAGAACCAGAAAGTAGAGAAAGAGAAAATGAAATAAAGGATCAGAGGAAAGGAGGGAGAGAAAGAAGCTTTAGGGAGAGCCGGACAACACCGGAACCCACAAAACCCTTAACCACGCACACACGCATACCACAAGTATCAATAAAGAACTCTCTGGGCCTCTTTTTACCACAGCCCAACCCAGTTCAGGCCTCAGGCTGAAAAGCTGTGTGTGCCATCTTCATGCAGCTATAGTTTAACTGTCTGTCCAAGCTGTTTGGCCTGCTATGTCTGCACGCACACACACACACACACACACACACACACACACACACACACACACACACACCACACACACACACACACACACACACACACACACACACACACACACACACACACACACACACACAGCGGAATGCTGTTTGCCGTTCTTTAAAAAAACTATTCAATTCAGTTTATTGAGATTAGTCATTTATATGGCAATGACAAGTGAGTATATGGAAGTCAGGAGAACGAACCCATAAAAACATCCTATTCCAAACTCCTGTCTGGTCCTCTTTATCCGGCGGAGGCCCACATCAGGGTCATGTTCATTAGGAACCAAACCGAAGAAAACACACTGAAACAGACAGGGACAAACTAAAGTTGTCTAATAAGATATGCTTGTTTTAAATGTTTTGTCAAATGTTTTGATACGGTGTGCACTACTGAATATGACCCAGCAGAACTGAAGCTGATCCCAGTAACAGGCTGATATGAGCTGAAGATACAATAGAAGACATGGAGTTTCTGAAATAACTCCCCTCACACATGCATTCACAAAGAAGCCATGTTTGAGCTTATAAAACAGGCAACACCAAGTACTGCAGTTATGTTTGAATTGAGTGTGACAATGACCAGAGAAGTAAAGTATGAAACATTGACAACAAACAAACAGACAGACACACATTTAGCCAGACAGGCACACACGCTATTCCTCTATGTAAAATGTGCCAAGCGGACTTGGGAGAGACGCAATTGCAACCCTTGATAAGCTTTAATTTTCCTCTGTAATACGAGGCAGCGTAAAAATGCAGTGTCATGAAGTTCTGCCTTGGCTTAACCAGTCATGTTTACAGATGTGTTGACGGGACACACACACATATGTATGCCCTGTATGTGTGTGTGTCCCATAGGAACGACAGCTTTCAGGGGCCTAGAACGTGTGTCTGGAACCCCTTTTCACACAACCCATTTGTTGTGTGTGTTTGTGTCCTCTGTTTTCTTTATGGGGTGTTGGTGTGAGTGTGGGAATCTGTGTGGAAATGCAGATAATGAAGTCATCCCCATGAAAAGGAGGTGACAGAGGCATACAGGCACACACACTCTCTCTCTCACACACCCTCCTGATGCCCTGTGTTAGGCTGAGGTAGGGCCCTGTGGATTTACGGCCTGTTTTCTCCCTGGGCGTCATTAGGGGAACAGACACACTCTCTCTCACGCACCCTCCTGATGCCCTGTGTTAGGCTGAGGTAGGGCCCTGTGGATTTACGGTCTGTTTTCTCCCTGGGCATCGTTACGGGAACAGACACAGATGTACTGTAACCAGCATTAGGCTGCCATTAAAAGCCAGTTAATGCTTGATCTGGTAACACGGTCCAGAGACTCCGTACGGAGGAAGTGACGCAATTGCGGAGCCTCCAGAGGCTTGCGGAGGCCAAATCGAGCTACGTAGAGCGATACCGTGTTTCTCCCCAAATTTCACAAATTAAAAACAATATCTTTATGATACCTCATGTAGGGATTTAAAAGTTCGAACTCCTGGAAAGTGATCGGGGAGGTAATGGGGATAGATGTGGTAAAGATGTCAATGGAATGCGTGGGGGATAGAAGGACGCTGGATTGGCACACATCAAACATATCTGTTCTAACGAAGTGGATACAGTGCCTTCGGAAAGTATTCACACCCCTTGACTTTTTCCACATTTTGTTGTGTGACACACTGAATTCAAAATGGATCAAATTGAGGTTGTTTTGTCACTGGCCAACACACAATACCCCATAATGTCAAAGTGGAAATATGTTTTTTTTTATACTTTTTTTAATACAAAATGAAAAGCTGAAATGTCTTGAGTCAATAAGTATTCAACGCCTTTGTTATGGCAACCTTAAATAAGTTCAGGAGTCAAAACAAGTCACATAATAAGTTGCATGGACAATAATAGTATTTAACATGTTTTTTGAATGACTACCTCATCTATGTACTCCACACATACAATTATCTGTAAGGTCCCTCAGTCAAACAGTGAATTTCAAACACAGATTCAACCATAAAGACCAGGGAGATTTTCAAATGCCTCGCAAATTAGGGCCCCTATTGGTAGATGGATAAAAATAAAAAGATCACACCTATTTGATTTTTAATTTTGGGACCCCTTTAGGAATAAAAAATGTATCAAATAAAAATATTTGATAAAATAATGAATTTAGCCTTTACTACTATAGCACAGAGAAATGCATAGGATAACACAGTCATAAATGGCAAAACATTTATCATTAAAAAAAAGGTTTTGAAATGTTTGTCCTATATCTAGGAGATATAAGAAAGCTCAGGATTTTTTTGTACACATATTTAACCCTTTTTGGGTTAGGCACAAAACTACATTCATACTTCCATGAATTAAAAAAAACCTGGTTACCTTCCGATGAGTCCTGTGACACTTGTGGGGGACATAGAGCAAAATAGAGAACCGTTTGTAGGTCAAACCGTTTGGAAGCTACAGACGTTTTCATGAGAAGACTAATTTTCGGGATGTCTCATGGTCTGACAAACACAGCTCTTGCTCTGCAACCTTTCACCACAGATGCGCAAGTGTGACATGGGCGGATGCGGTGGGTTGAGACGTGAAGTTTAAGCTAGATATAGTATCTCTAGCTTAAATTGACAGGGTTTGATCGGGATTATTTTATTATGTTACTTAGATCAACACTAGGGGGGTATTAATGGCTGTGACAGGAGAAAAACTGCGCATGGATCAACAATATTGTAGTTAGTCCACAATACTAACCTAATTGAACGAGAGAAAAGGAAGCTTGTACAGAATAGAAATACTTCAAAACATTCATCCTGTTTGCACCAAGGCACTAAAGTAATACTGTGGCAAAGCAATTTACTTTTGGTCCTGAATACAAAGTGGGAGGCAAAGCTAATACAACTCATTAAATCAAATCTAATTTTACTGGTCACATACACGCGCTTAGCAGATGTTATTGCGGGTGTTGCGAAATACTTGTGTTTCTAGCTCCAACAGTGCAGTAATATCTAACAATTAATATATAAGAATTTCACAACAATACATACAACTGTACCACAAATGTACACCCAAATGTACCACTCTCCATATTTTCAAGCATAGTGGTGGCTGCATCACATTAGGTGTATGCTTATAATTCAGGATCGGTGAGTCCCCCACTGGATGGTTGAGCTAACGCAGGCAAATGCAATTAGCATGAGGTTGTAGTAACAAGAACATTTCCCAGGACATAGACATATCTGATATTGGCAGAAAGCTTAAATTCTTGTTAATCTAACTGCACTATCCTATTTACAGTAACTATTACAGTGAAATAATACCATGCAATTGTTTGAGGAGAGTGCACAGTTTTGAACTTGAAGTTATTAATAAACAAATTAGGCACATTTGGGCAGTCGTGATACAACACTTTGAACAGAAATTCAGTGTTTCATTGGATCAGTCTAAAACTTTGCACATACACTGCAAAATCTAAATTGCACCTGGGCTGTAAAAATACATTATGGCCTTTCTCTTGTATTTCACAGATGATGGTATAAACAAAATACAAAAAAACTGTTGTTTTTTTCTTTGTATTAGCTTTTACCAGATCTAATGTGTTATATTCTCCTACATTCCTTTCACAGTTCCACAAACTTCAAAGTGTTCCCTTTAAAATGGTATCAAGAATATGCATATCCTTGCTTCATTTTTTACATTTTACATTTTACATTTTAGTGTTTGCGTTGCAAACATCATGCTGGCATTGCAAACACCATGCTCTACCAACTGAGCCACAGGGATAGCTTCAGGGCCTGAGCTACAGGCAGTTCGATTTGGGTATGTCATTTTAGGTGAAAATTGAAAAAAAGGGTCCGATCCTTAAGAGGACTGGGGAGATTTTCAGGATAAAAAAGAAACAGAATGGGGAAAAGCAAAGGAAAAATCCTAGAGGAAAACCTGGTTGAATCTGCTTTTCACCAGACACTTGGAGATTAATTCACCTTTCAGTAGGACAATGAACTAAAAGACTTGACCAAATCTACACTGAAGACGGTGAATGTTCTTGAGTGGCCGAGTTACAGTTTTGAATGAAATCTACTTGAAAATACACGGCAAGACCTGAAAGTGGTTGTCTAGCAAGGATCAAAAATCAATTTGACTGAGCTTGAAGAAGTTTGAAAAGAATAATGGGTAAATGTTTCACAATTCAGGTGTGGAAAGCTTTTAGAGACTTAACCAGAAAGACTCACAGCTGTAATCGCTGCCAAAAGTGCTTCTACAAAGTATTGACTCAGGGGAGTGAATACTTATGTGAATAAGATATTTCTGTATTTCATTTTCAATATATACTGCAAAAAAAAATAAAGGGAACACTTAAACAACACATCCTAGATCTGAATGAAAGAAATAATCTTATTAAATACTTTTTTCTTTACATAGTTGATTGTGCTGACAACAAAATCACACAAAAAATAATCAATGAAAATCCAATTTATCAACCCATGGAGGTCTGGATTTGGAGTCACACTCAAAATTAAAGTGGAAAACAACACTACAGGCTGATCCAACTTTGATGTAATGTCCTTAAAACAAGTCAAAATGAGGCTCAGTAGTGTGTGTGGCCTCCACATGCCTGTATGACCTCCCTACAACGCCTGGGCATGCTCCTGATGAGGTGGCGGATGGTCTCCTGAGGGATCTCTTCCCAGACCTGGACTAAAGCATCCGCCAACTCCTGGACAGTCTGTGGTGCAACGTGGCGTTGGTGGATGGAGCGAGACATGATGTCCCAGATGTGCTCAATTGGATTCAGGTCTGGGGAACGGGCGGGCCAGTCCATAGCATCAATGCCTTCCTCTTGCAGGAACTGCTGACACACTCCAGCCACATGAGGTCTAGCATTGTCTTGCATTAGGAGGAACCCAGGGCCAACCGCACCAGCATATGGTCTCATAAGGGGTCTGAGGATCTCATCTCGGTACCTAATGGCAGTCAGGCTACCTCTGGCGAGCACATGGAGGGCTGTGCGGCCCCCCAAAGAAATGCCACCCCACACCATGACTGACCCACCGCCAAACCAGTCATGCTGGAGGATGTTGCAGGCAGCAGAACGTTCTCTACGGCGTCTCCAGACTCTGTCACGTCTGTCACATGTGCTCAGTGTGAACCTGCTTTCATCTGTGAAGTGCACAGGGCGCCAGTGGCGAATTTGCCAATCTTGGTGTTCTCTGGCAAATGCCAAACGTCCTCCACGGTGTTGGGCTGTAAGCACAACCCCCACCTGTGGACGTCGGGCCCTCATACCACCCTCATGGAGTCTGTTTCTGACCGTTTGAGCAGACACATGCACATTTGTGGCCTGCTGGAGGTCATTTTGCAGGGCTCTGGCAGTGCTTCTCCTGCTCCTCCTTGCACAAAGGCGGAGGTAGTGGTCCTGCTGCTGGGTTGTTGCCCTCCTACGGCCTCCTCCACGTCTCCTGATGTACTGGCCTGTCTCCTGGTAGCACCTCCATGCTCTGGACACTACGCTGACAGACACAGCAAACCTTCTTGCCACAGCTCGCATTGATGTGCCATCCTGGATGAGCTGCACTACCTGAGCCAC
Source organism: Salmo salar (assembly GCF_965601325.2). Taxonomy (NCBI): domain Eukaryota; kingdom Metazoa; phylum Chordata; class Actinopteri; order Salmoniformes; family Salmonidae; genus Salmo; species Salmo salar. The sequence continues at coordinate 47,898,055 of NC_138303.1, forward strand.
TTGTGTGGGTTGTAGACTCCGTCTCATGCTACCACTAGAGTGAAAGCACCGCCAGCATTCAAAAGTGACCAAAACATCAACCAGGAAGCATAGGAACTGAGAAGTGGTCTGTGGTCCCCATCTGCAGAACCACTTCTTTATTGGGGGTGTCTTGCTAACTGCCTATAATTTCCACCTGTTGTCTATTCCATTTGCACAACAGCATGTGACATTTATTGTCAATCAGTGTTGCTTCCTAAGTGGACAGTTTGATTTCATAGAAGTGTGATTGACTTGGAGTTACATTGTGTTGTTTAAGTGTTCCCTTTATTTTTTTGAGCAGTGTATTTGCAAGAATTTTTAAAAACATGTTTGCAGTTTGTCATTATGGGGTATTGTGTGTAGATGGTGAGAATTTGTTACATTTTTAATCCATTTTGAATTCAGGCTGTAACACAACAAAATGTGGAATAAGTCAATGGGTATGAATACTTTCAGAAGGTACTGTATTTGTCAAATCCTTAATGATTTATGTACTGTAACAGGCCCAAAATGTGGTTACTAAAATCCGATTTAGATATATTTGGCGGTTTTCGCTGAATAACATTTAGAAGTTGTCCCTTTTCAGATTTAGAAAAAGTTACTGCTAAATTCTAACTCCCATTTGTCATGACTGTCCTGTGAGATCACAGTGGGTCAGGTCAGCTTGGCAATATTTGACAATAACCAGACCTTCTCTCACCCACAGAAGAGGGGAGGGGGGAACTAACTGGGCTGGTTTGACAGCCTGTCATAAATTACAGGAGAAGAGGACTCTCTTTTCCCCTCCAGTATAAACCCAAGGAATGGCTTTGTTTTTTTCTTAGTTTTTTTCTTCTTTTTTTAAATTGAAAAAAAAAATTGGGGTGGATCAGCTTAATATTGCGGAAAGAATATTGCTTCCATCAATGTAATTGTCTGCATCATTTCCAATCCCCCATTTATTTTTTGGGTAAATATATATATATCCATACGCGCATGCATATATATACAAATATATACATACACATACCTATATAGACATGCATACTTTTTTAAAGAATATACCTTAATTATTATTCCCCGCAAACCCTACCACCGATCGCCCAATTGGAGTAAACTAATAAACACTTCGGCTTTTACCTTCAATTTATTCATCTTAAACACATTTTACAGGCAGTCTATTTTACAATAGTTATTTTTTGTTTGTTTTTAGTCCTTCCTCTATTTCACATGTCCATCCAGTTTGATTTCTATTTGTAACTGTGCTATATCACAAAAGTTCTGAACCTATATACATTTTACAGACCCCGTATGTTTATCTTGTTATTAGTCCCACCCTTCAGCTCCATTCAACCCCTCCCATCTATCCATCAACATCATCCATTTCAGATTTCTATTTGCCATATATTTTTCAACTCTACTGTGATGCTTCACAAAACAATTGAACCTTTCAATTCTCATAGCTTCTACAGATTGTAAATTTAAAATAAACATTTTTGCTAAAATAATGATTATATTATTGATTGATTGACTATGGCTTTTCAAATCACCCAGTATTGCTATCTGCAGCGTTAGTTCTAGGCAAATGTTGCAATTCTTCAGCCATTCCTGGACCTGTGACCAAAAACGAGCTACATATGGACAATAGCCAAAATAAATGATCTAATGACTCTGCCTCCTCACAGCAGAATCTGCAGAGCTGGGAAGATTGTATCCCCCATATATTTAACATTCTATTAGTTGCAAGAATTTTGTGTAGTAATTTAAATTGAAAAATTCGACGTTTTGAATCCGGCGTTGTTTTGCGTATCAATTCATAAACCATGTGCCATGGAATGGGCACATTGAAAATCTCTTCCCAACTATTTTGCAATTTATATGGCACAGCTATCAGGTTTTTAGTCCTTAAATGAAATTGGTATATGTTTTTATTTATCACACTTTTCTTTAACCATTTATGTTCTTTAATACAGAGCTGACATACAAGTTCCTTACTTTTTCCACTTCTACTTGCCTCTTCCATTTTTGTGGTAATGCTGCAATTAATTGGTTGTAATTTTGGGTAAAGCAGACATTTCCATATGTCTGTGTTAGCTGCATGTGTGACATCACTCCACCAGTCCTATTTATAATATCATTCACTAAAATTATACCTTTTTCAAAAATGTCTTCGTAAAATACGTTTTTTTTAAATAAATTACTATATTTGAATTTAACCACAATATTTGTTGTATTATTTGTTCTGTCTTTTCAGGTGGATTAAACTGAAATTGCAACCAACTTTCTAAGGCTTGTTTAAAAAATAAAGATATTTTGGAGATTATTTCCTTTTCAAACAATTGAAAGTGGGCAGGTGTAATCTGAATAAAGGGAAAAAGGCCCTTCTTGAACATAGGATGAGACATTTGTACCAATTTACTAGAAAACCAGTTTGGATTTAAATATAACTTTGTTATGACTGATGCCTTTAGTGAGAGGTCTGATGCTTTAATATTTAATCATTTCTGCCCTCCGAATTCATATTAATTATATAAATACGCCCTTTTAATTTTATCTGGCTTGCCGTTCCAAATAAAATTGAATATTTTTTGTTCATATAATTTAAAAAGCAGGTCACTAGGTGTAGGCGAAACCATAAGCAAATAGGTCAACTGTGATATGATTAAAGAGTTAATCAGGGTGATTTTTCCACAAATAGACAGGTATTTTCCTTTCCATGGTAGCAAGATCTTATCTATTTTTGCTAACTTACTATAAACATTTATTGGAGTGAGATCATTTCTTTCTTTTGGGATTTGCATACCGAGTATGTCCACATCTCCGTCAGACCATTTAATTGGTAAACTACATGGTAATGTAAAATGTGCATTTTTTAGTGGTCCAATACGTAATATAGTACACTTATCATAATTTGGTTTTAATCCAGAGAGGATAGCAAAAGTATCTAGATCCTCTATGAGGCCGTGGAGAGACTCTAATTGTGGTTTTAAAAGAAAACATGAATCATCGGCGTACAATGACACCATGGTTTTTAAGCCACGGATTTCTAATTCCCTTAATATTATTGTTTGATCTAATCTCAACAGCTAACATTTCAATGGCAATAATAAATAAATATGCCGATAGTGGAAAACCTTGTTTTACTCCTCTAGATAGTTTAAAACTTTCTGAGATGTAACCATTATTTACTATTTTACACCTAGGGTTACTATACATAACTTTAACCCATTTTTATAAGAGATTCCCCAAAATTGAAATATTCTAGGCATTTGTATATAAACACCAGTCGTACTTTAACAAAAGCCTTTTCAAAATCAGCTAAGAAAACTAGGCCTGGTGTCCCCGATATTTCATAGTATTCTATTGTTTCCAGTACTTGTCTTATATTATCTCCAATGTATCGTCCATGTAAAAAAACGTTTCTGATAAGGATGAATAATATCTGATAATACCTTTTTAATTCTATGCGCCAAGCATTTTGCTAGGAATTTTGCATCACAACACTGAAGTGTAAGAGGTCTCCAATTTTTTAAATGGACTGGATCTTTATAAACACCATTTGGGTCCTGTTTCAGTAATAATGATATCAGACCTTCTTGTTGCGTGTCTGATAATCTACCATTTATATAGGAGTGGTTAAAACATGCTAATAATGGTCCTTTGAGTATATAAAAAAAAGTTTGGTATACTTCCACTGGTATGCCATCCAGCCCTGGAGTTTTCCCATCCTTAAAGGCCCAATTGCATCAAGCAGTTCCTCCTCTGTAATTTGGCCTTCACATGAGTCTTTCTGTACAGATGTTAATTTTACATTATTATTAGTGAAAAAATCCATACAATTAGTTTCAGTTAGTGGAGATGGAGGAACCTGAAATGAAAACATATTCTTAAAGTACTTTACTTCCTCTTTCATAATATAATTTGGTGAATCATGCGTGACTCCATCATTTGTAACAAGTTTTAATAAAAAAAAAATTTGGTAGCATTTCTATATTGAAGATTGAAAAATAATTTGGTGCATTCCTTCAATTTCCTTTGTTAATATGGACTCTTTTGGTCTAAATTGCTTTTGTTTTATAGATGAGTACTAAATTGCATGGCCTCTAAAGGCACACTTAAAACCTGTTGGGGCTAGGGGGCAGTATTGAGAATTTTGGAAAAAATATGTGCCCATTTTTAACTGCCTCCTACACCAACTCAGAAGCTAGGATATGCATATTATTAACAGATTTGGATAGAAAACACTCCGAATTTTCTAAAACTGTTTGAATGGTGTCTGTAAGTATAACAGAACTCATATGGCAGTCAAAACCCTGAGACAATTTCTAACAGGAAGTGGGTATCTGATGTGTTGAATTACTTTTAAGCCTATGCCATTGAAACACACAGGGACTTATTAATCATTGAGCACTTCCTACGCCATCCACTAGATGTCACCAGTCTTTACAAAGTGGTTTGAGTCTTCTACTGTGAAAACTGACCGAACAAGAGACTTGGAACGTTGGTCATAAGCGGATGGCCGAAACTACTCTGGCGCGCGTTCCAATACGTTTTAAAAGAGAATGCAATCGTCCGCCTTGAATATTGTTGAAGCTCTGATTGAAAAAGGCCCTAATGTTTTATGCTATACAACGTTTGACATGTTTGAACGAACGTAAATATTTTTTTCCCCTCTTTGGTGAAGACAAGTCCGGCGGGCGTCGTTCATGTTTTTGGGTAGCCTACAGGACGTGCTAACAACACGGAGCTTTTTGGACATAAATTATGAGCTTTTTCGAACAAAACAACATTTGTTATGGACCTGGGATTCCTGGAAGTGCCTTCTGATGAAGATAATCAAAGGTAAGGGAATATTTACATAGTATTTTTGATTTTAGATCTCTCCAACATGGCGCCTAGTCTGTATCGCAAAGCCTATTTTTCTGGGCGCAGTACTCAGATTATTGCAAGGTGTGATTTCCCAGTAAAGTTATTTTTAAATCTGGCAATGCGGTTGCGTTCACGAGATGTTAATCTATAATTCTTTGAATGACAATATAATATTTTACCAATGTTTTCGAATAGTAATTATTTAATTTGTTGTGCTGATTGACTGGCGGTATTGGAGGGAAAATATTTCCTCAACATCAACGCCATAGTAAAACGCTGTTTTTGGATATAAATATGAACTTGATAGAACAAAAAATGCATGTATTGTCTAACATAATGTCCTAGGAGTGTCATCTGATGAAGATTGTCAAAGGTTAGTGCATCATTTTAGCTGGTTTTCTGCTTTTGGTGACGCCTGTCTTTGCATTGACAAAACATTACACACAGCTATTTTCAATGTACTGTCCTAACATAATCTAACTTTATGCTTTCGCCGTAAAGCCTTTTTGAAATCGGACAACGTGGTTAGATTAAGGAGATGTTTATATCTTTCAAAGGGTGTAAGATAGTTGAATGTTTGAGAAATTTGAATTATGACATTTAATTGTTTTCAAATTTGGCGCCCTTGATATTTCACCTGCTGTTGATAGGGTGTATCAGGGGTGTGACGCTTCCAATATCCTCTCCCAAGTGGAAATTCTGTAAGAGTAATATACATGCCAATTATGTGATGATCCGACCGTATTCTGTCCCCTATCAACACTTTTTAAACTTTTGGTGCCAGAGAGAATGGCATAAGAAAGTAATCAAGATGACTAGCTTGATTAAGCCTCCTCCATGTATATCTCACTAGGTCAGGGTATTTAAACCTCCATATATCCACTAATTCCAATATATCCATGACATTTCTGATTTCCTTAAGTGCCTGAGGGTGATAGTTTGTAGTGTGATTTCCTTTCCGGTCCATAGAGGTATTTAACCTGTCTGGGATAGGGGGCAGTATTTTCACGGCCGGACAGAGAGACTGGAGATGCGCGTTCACGAGACCTCGCCATTTTTTTCTTTCCCTCTTTGAATGAATACAACATTGTCCGGTTGGAATATTATCACTATTTTACGAGAAAAATAGCATAAAAATTGATTTTAAACAGCGTTTGACATGCTTCTAACTGTTGGATTTTGTCGATAGCTTCGCGTGGGATTTGAAGCGCTGTAAGGAGGAACTCTCTAACTACAGATTCAGGAACTTCCCCTTCTTTCTCCTGGATACCTGTAAGCACCAGATTCTCTCTCATGGTTCTAGTTTGTATGTCCAGTAAGGCTTCTCACAGAACGGTGTTCTCCTTTTTAATTTAATTCATTTCGGTTTCAATCTTATTGACTGTCCCTTTTAGCTTGTGTGTTTCCTTCTCCAATGTCGCAGCTTTTTCATCACTCATCTCGAGGCTTGCCTTCAACTCTTTTAAATCCTTACTAACTAATTCAAGTATACCCAGTTTGTCATTTATTGATTTTAACAGATCGGTTTCGACCTTTACCATTCCCGGTGGTGAAAATATTAAATTGTCTGTGTCTGTAGAAGAGTCACATTTTCGTTTTGAAATCGGTTCCCCTGTCTTACTCTCCGTCATGTTTGGGTGTTGCTTGTTTTCGTAATATTTGTCGATAAATGTCTCTAGTCTTAAGATTTGTTTTGTGTTATTATCCAGATTGAACGTTATCACCCACCAGAAGTACAATATTTTAGTCTAACTTACTGATATTGAATATTATGTTTTTGTCTTGAGGTGCTCTACATAACTTCGTTCAGTCCGCCATCTTCCTTTGATTTGACCTATATAATGGCTTTGTTAACCTGTTATGGCTAGGGGGCAGTATTTTCACGGCTGGATAAAAAACGTACCCGATTTAATCTGGTTACTACTCCTGCCCAGTAACTAGAATATGCATATAATTATTGGCTTTGGATAGAAAACACCCTAAAGTTTCTAAAACTGTTTGAATGGTGTCTGTGAGTATAACAGAACTCATATGGCAGGCAAAAACCTGAGAAGATTTCATGCAGGAAGTGGCCTGTCTGACAAGGTGTCGTTCTTCTTGTCTCTGTTTATTGAAGAGTGAGGATCTCTGCTGTCTCGTGACACTTCCTACGGCTGCCATAGGCTCTCAGAAGGCGGCAAAACGCTGAATCGTGGCTTTGCAGGCTCTGGCTGAAACAAAGTAGCGCGTTTGGGTAGTGGCTGGTTACAGTACTGTGAGACTCAGGCTCGTGCCCGCGTCGACCGAAAGCTTTGTTTTCTTTCCTCTGTTTAGCTAAATGGACATTCCCGGTCGGAATATTATCGCTTTTTTACGAGAAAAATTGCATAAAAATGGATTTTAAACAGCGGTTGACATGCTTCGAAGTACGGTAATGGAATATTTAGATTTTTTTTGTCACGAATTGCGCCATGCGCACGACCCTGATTTACCATTTCGGATAGTGTCTGGGACGCATGAACAAAACGCCGCTATTCGGATATAACGATGGATTATTTTGGACCAAACCAACATTTGTTATTGAAGTAGCAGTCCTGGGAGTGCATTCTGACGAAGACAACAATAGGTAATCAAACTTTTATAATAGTAAATCTGATATTGGTGAGTGCTAAACTTGCCGGGTGTCTAAATAGCTAGCCCGTGATGGCTGGGCTATGTACTTAGAATATTGCAAAATGTGCTTTCACCAAAAAGCTATTTTAAAATCGGACATATCGAGTGCATAGAGGAGTTCTGTATCTATAATTCTTAAAATAATTGTTATGCTTTTTGTGAACGTTTATCGTGAGTAATTTAGTAAATTGTTAGCAAATTCCCCGGAAGTTTGCGGGGGGTATGCTAGTTCTGAACATCACATGCTAATGTAAAAAGCTGTTTTTTGATATAAATATGAACTTGATTGAACAAAACATGCATGTATTGTATAACATAATGTCCTAGGTGTGTCATCTGATGAAGATCATCAAAGGTTAGTGCTGCATTTAGCTGTCTTCTGGGTTTTTGTGACATTATATGCTAGCTTGAAAAATGGGTGTCTGATTATTTCTGGCTGGGTACTCTGCTGACATAATCTAATGTTTTGCTTTTGCTGTAAAGCCTTTTTGAAATCGGACAGTGTGGTTAGATAAAGGAGAGTCTTGTCTTTAATATGCTGTGAAATAGTCATATGTTTGAAAAATTGAAGTTTTTGTATTTTTGAGGAGTTTGTAATTCGCGCCACGCCTATCATTGGATATTGGAGCAGGTGTTCCGCTAGCGGAACGTCTAGATGTAAGAGGTTAACAGACAGTATTCCCGCCCAAACTCTAACAGTTAAAAAAGTGAATACTGGAACAATGTTTCTAACATAAGAACGTGGGGAATGGTCTGAGATGATCTACAGAAAACGAATGTTATATTGGTTTTTATTTTGTGATGTCATTAAAAAGGTTATGGAGGAAATGCTGTAACTTGAAAAGTACTTACACTACAGGTATGATGTCTCCATCTTTAACGTTGTATATGAAATATGAAAAATTATTAAAGTATTTTGTTAAGATAGGAATGTGATTTTACGAGCCATAAGAGATAATAGTTTTACATAACTTTGTACAAGTAAGTAGCCACCTTCTGAGTGAGGGCCGAGAGTGTGTCAGTCTTACGGAACCGGCCCTTTTTGATCAGAGTGCATAAAGGCTTGGGAAAGAAATGAACTTTTAGACCAGGAACCGTGAGGCGGAGCTAAACATTTGAAATGGTTGGAACTTTTAACCTCAACACGAGGTGAAAAAATAAACTCACCTCTTTAGACCAGAAAGACGGCGAGCTGCAGCTCATTTCCAAAGAGGTCCGAATCCTGAATACCAACACGAGGGGAAAACAAACTCCCCTCTAAGACAATGACTGGTACAACTGATTAGTTGTCTTGAGTCAAATTCCATGGCTTGCAGCAGATTTACTCTGGTGTAGGGTTGTCTATCATACACTTTCCATCTCCAAGAGGAGAAAAACTCCTCAATCGGATTCAGGAAAGGCGAGTATGGAGGGAGGTACAAGTTCATAAACTGCCCATTGATGTTAAACCATTCCCTTACCTGAGCAGCTCGGTGGAAACTGACATTGTCCCACAATATCACATAGGTGGGAATGGGATTCGCATTTAGCTCTTGACCCTGCTGCTCTTGAACCTGCTGCTCAAATAAAATATCTCTTAGATTGTCAATAAATCTTAGAAGGTGCTGGGTGTTATATGGCCCGAGTGTAACATGGTGATGTAGAACACCATGGTTGCTGATAGCAGCACAAATTGTGACATTGCCACCTCGTTGACCAGGGACTTCAACAATGGCCCGCTGTCCAATCATGTTTCGGCCTCTCCTTCTCCTCTTTGTTAGATTGAAGCCTGCGTCATCGACAAAGATGAACTGATGGGGTCTGTCCAAGGATTCCAAGTCAAATATTGTCTGTGTAGAAATACAATATACTGTATGTAGGATTTTGTAAGTCGTACAGAGACAGTGCTATACTGTAGAGTACAATTAGGCCTACTGTATGCACTTCTGATTCACATACATTGTATGTACTGAAGAGTAATGTCATTCACATAGTGTTAGTACTGTAGACAATCTGGATTACAGTAAATGTTTCTGAATGTACACTTACTTGCACATATGAGCTCGCAGTTCTTTCACCCTTGGTGAGTTGCGCTCAAAAGGTACTCTGTATACTTGTTTCATTCGCATCCTGTTACGATGGAGGACACGGTCAACTGTGGAAATGCTCACACTGTCGATTCCCTGGAAGTGTGTGTTGTCTTGTATCACTCGTTCTTGGATTTCTCTGAGTCGTATTGCATTATCTTGAAGGACCATGCCAACTATAACGACCTCTTGCTCCCGAGTGAATATAGCTGTCCTTCCACCTGCATGTGGCAGCCTTGCAATTCTACAAAAAGTAGTTGTGCAGTTACAAAACATATTCATGCAGTACAATACATAGAGTGATTAAGTATACAAATGTCTATTTAAACAGCTGCATATAGTGTAGTACAGTAAATTTGCAATTACAAAAATACAGTAGTATACTGTACCTGTTCTCTTCTTTGAATGTCCTTACTATGGTGGACACAGAAAATCGGCTCAAATTGGGTTGCACTCTAAGTCCTGCTTCCCTCATTGTCAGTCCATGGACAAGAACATGATCTATAACTGTTGCTCGAATTTCATCAGATATTTCCACTCTTTGTCTTCCTCTTCCTCTTCGTCCTCCTCTTCCTCTTTCTTGCCCTCCTCCTCCTCTTCGTCCTCGTCACCCACCTCGCATACGTCCTCGTCCTCTCACATTGTTTCTTCTATCATTCTCAGACTTTCTCCTTCCCACCTTCAACAACCTGTTTGCTCTCTGAACTGGCTTATATTGGTTGTGTCGCATCATTTGAAACAGGTTAAATCAATTTTGAGTGGTTGTGTTCAATCAATGACATGTGTTCTCTATTTGTATTTGATTGTTGCCACTTGTGTTTACCAGTATGGATGACATGTGCATTAGAGTGCAGAATGTGTTTTGAGAATGAGAATGTGTTTAGAGTTTTGCTGAAAAGTCTAAGTGGGATCTGCAAACTGTGTTTTACCATGTGAAATGGTTTAAGGTATTGACAACAGACTGCATAATTAGCTAAATGAGTCCAGGCAACTGAGAACTTTGTTCAGCCAATGGGTTTAGTGTTTTAGCAATTGAGAAAAACTGTAATAGTTGCATGATTAATTTAATCGGTTAACAATTAAACATAGTTAGTTGATTAGATAAATAACAGTCATCCGATTAATGAAAGTAAAGTCACGACACATTCATATAATCTGGTAGCATAGCTAGCATACAGAAATTGGTGGTGGTAGTGAGTCATTTTTAACTGTACTGCAGGTGATTGATGACGATGACATGAACATGTATTGGGGTTGACATCCTTACAAGCATTATGCTCAACATATCTCATATGAGTGAAACGCACATATAAACAATAGCCTAAATGTAGGCTAACTTTGCTGGGGGGCAATGTGGAGATTCAGGATGGAGATGCAGGTGGGACAATGGTGCAGTCTTTATACTTCATGTTATCTTGTCTGAGCTCCTATGTCAAGCACTGGGAAACAGACTCCAACATCTCAGAAGAGGTAAGGTCTTGTAGTTTAGCCAGTTGTTTGTAATTAGCTGATGGCTATAGAGATTAGTCCTGAAACACTATGAGTGGTGCGGTGCAGACCAATTTATTGGAAATGTATGACAGCTCCCCGAAGCTCAAGAAGTATGAAGGATCTGACTTCTGAAGAGTTCTTCATCACAGTAAATTCTGTACTACCACTGTAGACTTTGGATTGACCAGGCCTTTACTGCCTAATCTTTTACTGCAGTGGGCTAACTCAAGGTCACATAGAGTGAACCTTGGTAGTCTTAAACAAATCTACTTTGAAACAAAAGTATACACCTGACACACATGGCTATGGGCTTAAAGAAGAAGACACCTGACACATGGCTATGGGCTTAAGAAGAAGACACCTGACACACATGGCTATGGGCTTAAGAAGAAGACACCTGACACATGGCTATGGGCTTAAGAAGAAGACACCTGACACACATGGCTATGGGCTTAAGAAGAAGACACCTGACACACATGGCTATGGGCTTAAGAAGAAGACACCTGACACATGGCTATGGGCTTAAGAAGAAGACACCTGACACATGGCTATGGGCTTACAGAAGAAGACACCTGACACATGGCTATGGGCTTACAGAAGAAGACACCTGACACATGGCTATGGGCTTAAGAAGAAGACACCTGACACACATGGCTATGGGCTTACAGAAGAAGACACCTGACACACATGGCTATGGGCTTACAGAAGAAGACACCTGATACACATGGCTATGGGCTTACAGAAGAAGACACCTGACACATGGCTATGGGCTTACAGAAGAAGACACCTGACACATGGCTATGGGCTTACAGAAGAAGACACCTGACACATGGCTATGGGCTTACAGAAGAAGACACCTGACACATGGCTATGGGCTTACAGAAGAAGACACCTGACACACATGGCTATGGGCTTAAAGAAGAAGACACCTGACACACATGGCTATGGGCTTACAGAAGAAGACACCTGACACACATGGCTATGGGCTTACAGAAGAAGACACCTGACACATGGCTATGGGCTTAAAGAAGAAGACACCTGACACATGGCTATGGGCTTACAGAAGAAGACACCTGACACATGGCTATGGGCTTACAGAAGAAGACACCTGACACACATGGCTATGGGCTTACAGAAGAAGACACCTGACACACATGGCTATGGGCTTACAGAAGAAGACACCTGACACACATGGCTATGGGCTTACAGAAGAAGACACCTGACACACATGGCTATGGGCTTAAAGAAGAAGACACCTGACACATGGCTATGGGCTTACAGAAGAAGACACCTGACACATGGCTATGGGCTTACAGAAGAAGACACCTGACACATGGCTATGGGCTTACAGAAGAAGACACCTGACACATGGCTATGGGCTTACAGAAGAAGACACCTGACACATGGCTATGGGCTTAAAGAAGAAGACACCTGACACATGGCTATGGGCTTAAAGAAGAAGACACCTGACACACATTTCAGATATAAAGTTGAAATGTATTACATTGTGAGTTTGCATCCTAATATTACACTTTATCTACATAACAGAAGATTGAAGTATAACAAAACTGTAGGATGGGGAGTCTTTTTAAAGTGTGTACACTAATACTCTGTGTGCATGTTTGTGTGTGTGTGTGTGTGTGTGTGTGTGTGTGTGTGTGTGTGTGTGTGTGTGTGTGTGGTGTGTGTGTGTGTGTGTGTGTGTGTGTGTGTGTGTGTGTGTGTGTAATAAGGTTGAATGGCGGAAACCCGGTTTGCGAGATTTACCAAGATTTACCAGCCAAAACCACTCCCTTTTCCCGGGATAAATAACTGTGAGAAACCGGTAAATTATAACACATTATTTATATGAACAGCATGGAACAAATCGAACTGTTAAATTATAAGCAATGTCTAAATATGGCTTCTCTGCCGCCTCTGCATGATGAATCATCAACGCCCAGGGTGGGGGGCAGACAGCCCATCTCAGTACGGAGCGCAGTTCACAATGCATGTAGACCTATCATTTCAGCATGGTAACTTTTTTTCTTGTGACAGGTAGGCCTACACTTGCTGCAGAATAGCCTATGTTACAGTGATATAAATACAGAACGCGTGTATAATTTACCCATCTCCATCTAGCTTTTGATGGTCTCCTTGTTTTTTAATTGTAAAGATTATACTTTTTTAAACTGCAGCTGCAGAGTTTTAAAACAGCCTATCACTCGAATATCGTTGTTTTAAATCCGTGCACCTGCGAGCACTCTCTCGCAGCATAGTGGTGGCTGCATCATGTAATACAGTTCACACTCAAAAAGCTTAGCCTACTGGAGCTAGTTTCATTGATTTACCCAAGAGAGGGATAGCTAGCTACATCTATGGGCTTTTATGTTTTGTCTGTCGTGCGTAATGTGCAGCAGCCTATGTCATATAGGCCTATGTATTGGATAATGGCACAATCATTTGGGCTTTTTTGTGCTTGGGCTGATTAAATGTGGTTAATGTAGGGCTCATAAAATGTATTTAATATACAGTATGTCTCATCAGGCTCAGGTAGCATCAGGTTAGAATGTTCATGCTGATCAAAGCTCTAATCAAATCCAGACATTCTGTATGTATGTGCTTTATAATGCTTGTCAATGACACTTCTGGTTTTTGCAGGAAATACCGTGCTACCCGGGAGAAAAGTTATTTATTCTTGGGATGGAACATTTGTAAAATACCAGGAAGATATGGAACCCTAGCGTGTGAGAGCATTAGCATGAGTGAGTGTATGTGTCAGCGGAGGCGTGTTAAACTGTGGCTTGTAGCCCTTCATATCCAATCAAAAGTAATCAGTGACAGACAGACAGACAGACAGACAGACAGACAGACAGACAGACAGACAGACAGACAGACAGACAGACAGACAGACAGACAGACAGACAGACAGACAGACAGACAGACAGACAGACAGACAGACAGACAGACAGACAGACAGACAGACAGACAGACAGACAGACAGACAGACAGAGAGGGCCCGGGGCCTCATAAAAAGACATCTGGTGTGGTGTCGGGGAGGAGAAAGCCCTAACTATCTATACTATCTATACTATAAGGTTGACCCGTTTGAAAGCCTTTAGAGGCGAGCAATTTTTTAGGCCGCACCTCAATAATGGAATTACTGGCTGTTATTTACTGCACCTCGTTAAGGTGGGCTGACAAAGGGGTAGGAGGGGTGTGTGTGTGCAAGTGTGTGTGTGCGTGGGTGTGTGTGTGTGTGTGTGTGTGTGTGTGTGTGTGTGTGTGTGTGTGTGTGTGTGTGTGTGTGTGTGTGTGTGTGTGTGTGTGTGGGGGGGGGTGGGTGGGTGGGTGGGTGTGTTTGTTCTTCCCTAGAGCACAACGTAGTTGTGGTATACTGTATACACACACCAAGGAAGGGCAGCTGACTTCTGATGTCCTAGTGGTAGGGAAGTGGGATGAGACAAATGTTGTTCATAGACATATAAGACATAAGACATCATGGTGTGTGTCTATGGATGTCAGGGGGGGGGTGTGTGTGTGTGTGTGTGTGTGTGTGTGTGTGTGTGTGTGTGTGTGTGTGTGTGTGTGTGTGTGTGTGTGTGTGTGTGTGTGTGTGTGTGTGTGTACGAGTGTGTACGAGTGTGTACGAGTGTGTACGAGTGTGCGAGTGTGCGAGAGAAGATAAGGACTAGGTAGTAATAAGGAGCTCATAAAGCGGGGTGCAACTGGAGGGAGCTACTAGCTGGCCAGACCTCAGTGTGAAACCCAACTCAAACGAGCCTGACGGCAGCATCAAACACTGCTGCCAGCCAATAAACAACCAACTTCTCAGAGGTTCTCACTGTCAGCCAATAAACAAAACAACCAACTTCTCAGAGGTTCTCACTGTCAGCCAATAAACAAAACAACCAGCTTCTTCAGAGGGGCTCTCCCTATCAACCAATAAACAACCAGCTTCTTCAGATACACTCCCACAGCCAATAAACAGCCAGCTTTTTCAGAGGGGCTCTCCTTATCAACCAATAAACAACCAGCTTCTTCAGATACACTCCCACAGCCAATAAACAGCCAGATTTTTCAGAGGGGCTCTCCTTATCAACCAATAAACAACCAGCTTCTTCAGATACACTCCCACAGCCAATAAACAACCAGCTTCTTCAGATACACTCCCACAGCCAATAAACAACCAGCTTCTTCAGATACACTCCCACAGCCAAAAAACAGCCAGCTTCTTCAGATACACTCCCACAGCCAATAAACAGCCAGCTTCTTCAGATACACTCCCACAGCCAATAAACAACCAGCTTCTTCAGATACACTCCCACAGCCAATAAACAGCCAGCTTCTTCAGATACACTCCCACAGCCAATAAACAACCAGCTTCTTCAGATACACTCCCACAGCCAATAAACAACCAGCTTCTTCAGATACACTCCCACAGCCAATAAACAACCAACTTCTTCAGATACACTCCCACAGCCAATAAACAACCTTCTTTATCACAGACTATCCTACTAACCAGATTTATTTAGGCCTCATCTCTGTCTGACCAATGAGTGGCAACACTACACCCACGCACACACACACACACACACACACACACACACACACACACACACACACACCACACACACACACACACACACACACACACACACACACACACACACACACACACACACACACACTGACGAACATACACACACACCCACACACACACAGACACACTGACGAACACACACTCAGTGTGTGTGTGTGTGTGTGTGTGTGTGTGTGTGTGTGTGTGTGTGTGTGTGTGTGTGTGTTCGTCAGTGTGTGTGTGTGTGTTCGTCAGTGTGTGTGTGTGTGTGTGTGTGTGTGTGTGTGTGTGTGTGTTCGTCAGGTGTGTGTGTGTGTGTGTGTGTGTGTGTGTGTGTGTGTGTGTGTGTGTGTGTGTGTGTGTGTGTGTGTGTATGTGAGTGTGTGTGTGTGTTCGTCAGTGTGTATGTTCGTCAGTGTGTGTGTGTGTAGGTGTGTGTGTTCGTCAGTGTGTCTGTGTGTGTGTGGGTGTGTGTGTATGTTCGTCAGTGTGTGTGTGTGTGTGTGTGTGTGTGTGTGTGTGTGTGTGTGTGTGTGTGTGTGTGTGTGTGTGTGTGTGTGTGTGTGTGTGTGTGTGTGTGTCGTCAGTGTGTCAGCTGTGTGTCACCTGGTTCGTCAGCAGCCTCCAAACCAGGAAACCATAAATTACACCAAGCTAGACCATCTTACATTACAACTTCAAATATTTATTTTTGAAACCTCAAATAGAATTATATACCCGAGGAGAAGGACACAGATTTATATTCCAATATAAATATGAAAAATGTGTTCAATTAAAGATTTTCAGGAATATTTTCACTCCAGAATTATGAATTGAGATGTAAATTGAAATATTCTTGAACTCAGACCAAGTGCTCTAAATCACATTAGATCCTTGCCAGGCATAGCAGCAAATACAGTAAAACCACCACTAGGAAGTAATATGTATTTAACATTTAAACAATTTCGCTTTAACTTTATCCGCACTGGCAAATTGGAAGCAAACCATCAGTTTGTGGAACAATTTGTGGAACTGAGCCAATGTAAAGAGGGAAGTGACATTTGATACAAATTTGCAGCACGAGTAACAACAGTATCAAATGATTTGTGAATACTCAGAAAGGATACTTCCTGCCATGGAAAGCAATGGGTTGTGTTTTTCTATCAATTATACTGTAATAATGAGAGAGAGATCTGGCCAGCTACAGACATGCTCAGCGTGTGCTCCTGATGTATTCTCTCTTTTTTGTTTTTAAAATAAGATTAACACTGAAATCTAAAAAGAATTCAAGACAGTAAATAATTAACACCAACTCTATTAAATCAGAATAGAAAAAAGTAACTTTGCGGCTGTGGGACATGCCCCTGAAGGAGAGCGACCCCCTTCTCACTGCCATGGCTGCCATAAGCCATGAGTTCACCAAACTGGAGGTGGAGGTGGTCCTGCTCAGAGCGAGCATCAGCAAACAGCAACCAGACACCCACACCTTCAGAAGGTTTCCAAAACTCGGTCCTGGGGGCACGTTTTGTTTTTTTGCCCTAGCACCAGACAGCGGATTCAAATAATAAAATCTTGATGACGAGTTGGTTATTTGAATCAGCTGTGTACTGCACTGCCCTCACGCAGAAGAGAAGCCCACCCCAACCAGCCAGGCTTCCCCAGCCCTACCTGCTGCACACTTCTCCCCCTGCTCACAAAACAGCATCCCACTGACCGTGGCACCGTCACATACCAGCTCCCCCCAACACCCACCAGCCCCCACTCTACCCCCCCCAGTCCATTTACATTACATTTACGTCATTTAGCAGACGCTCTTATCCAGAGTGACTTACAAATTGGTGCATTCACCTTATGATATCCAGTGGAACAACCACTTTACAATAGTGCATCTAATTCTTTTGGGGGGGGGGGTTAGAAGGATTACTTTATCCTATCCCAGGTATTCCTTAAAGAGGTGGGGTTTCAGCTGTCTCCGGAAGGTGGTGATTGACTCCGCTGTCCTGGCGTCGTGAGGGAGCTTGTTCCACCATTGGGGTGCCAGAGCAGCGAACAGTTTTGACTGGGCTGAGTGGGAACTGTGCTTCCGCAGAGGTAGGGGGGCCAGCAGGCCAGAGGTGGATGAAAGCAGTGCCCTTGTTTGGGTGTAGGGCCTGATCAGAGCCTGAAGGTACGGAGGTGCCGTTCCCCTCACAGCTCCGTAGGCAAGCACCATGGTCTTGTAGTCCATAACAGACCAGCCACACCCCAGCTCCAACACCCACCAGCCCCACTCTACCCCTCCAGTCCATAACAGACCAGCCACACCCCAGCTCCAACACCCACCAGCCCCACTCTACCCCTCCAGTCCATAACAGACCAGCCACACCCCAGCTCCAACACCCGCCAGCCCCCCCTCTACCCCCTCCAGTCCATAACAGACCAGCCACACCCCAGCTCCAACACCCACCAGCCCCACTCTACCCCTCCAGTCCATAACAGACCAGCCACACCCCAGCTCCAACACCCGCCAGCCCCCCCTCTACCCCCTCCAGTCCATAACAGACCAGCCCAACACCCACCAGCCCCCCCACCCCCTCCAGTCCATAAAAGACCAGCCACACCCCAGCTCCAACACCCACCAGCCCCCCCTCTACCCCCTCCAGTCCATAACAGACCAGCCACACCTCAGCTCCAACACCCACCAGCCCCCACTCTACCCCTCCAGTCCATAACAGACCAGCCACACCCGAGCTCCAACACCCACGAGCCCCCCTCTACCCCTCCATAACAGACCAGCCACACCCCAGCTCCAACACCCACCAGCCCCCCCTCTACCCCTCCAGTCCATAACAGACCAGCCACACCCCAGCTCCAACACCCACCAGCCCCTCCTCTACCCCCTCCAGTCCATAACAGACCAGCCCAACACCCACCGGCCCCCCCTCTACCCCCTCCCGTCCATAAAAGACCAGCCACACCCCAGCTCCAACACCCACCAGCCCCCCCTCTACCCCCTCCAGTCCATAACAGACCAGCCCAACACCCACCAGCCCCCACTCTACCCCTCCAGTCCATAACAGACCAGCCACACCCGAGCTCCAACACCCACCAGCCCCCCTCTACCCCCTCCAGTCCATAACAGACCAGCCACACCCGAGCTCCAACACCCACCAGCCCCCCTCTACCCCCTCCAGTCCATAACAGACCAGCCACACCCCAGCTCCAACACCCACCAGCCCCCACTCTACCCCTCCAGTCCATAACAGACCAGCCACACCCGAGCTCCAACACCCACCAGCCCCCTCTACCCCTCCATAACAGACCAGCCACACCCCAGCTCCAACACCCACCAGCCCCACTCTACCCCTCCAGTCCATAACAGACCAGCCACACCCCAGCTCCAACACCCACCAGCCCCACTCTACCCCTCCAGTCCATAACAGACCAGCCACACCCCAGCTCCAACACCCACCAGCCCCCTCTCTACCCCCTCCAGTCCATAACAGACCAGCCCAACACCCACCAGCCCCCCCCACCCCCTCCAGTCCATAAAAGACCAGCCACACCCCAGCTCCAACACCCACCAGCCCCCCCTCTACCCCCTCCAGTCCATAACAGACCAGCCCAATACCCACCAGCCCCCCTTCTACCCCTCCAGTCCATAACATACCAGCCACACCTCAGCTCCAACACCCACCAGCCCCCACTCTACCCCTCCAGTCCATAACAGACCAGCCACACCCGAGCTCCAACACCCACCAGCCCCCCTCTACCCCTCCATAACAGACCAGCCACACCCCAGCTCCAACACCCACCAGCCCCCCCTCTACCCCTCCAGTCCATAACAGACCAGCCACACCCCAGCTCCAACACCCACCAGCCCCCCCTCTACCCCTCCAGTCCATAACAGACCAGCCACACCCCAGCTCCAACACCCACCAGCCCCGCCTCTACCCCCTCCAGTCCATAACAGACCAGCCCAACACCCACCAGCCCCCACTCTACCCCTCCAGTCCATAACAGACCAGCCACACCCGAGCTCCAACACCCACCAGCCCCCCTCTACCCCCTCCAGTCCATAACAGACCAGCCACACCCGAGCTCCAACACCCACCAGCCCCCCTCTACCCCCTCCAGTCCATAACAGACCAGCCACACCCCAGCTCCAACACCCACCAGCCCCCACTCTACCCCTCCAGTCCATAACAGACCAGCCACACCCGAGCTCCAACACCCACCAGCCCCCTCTACCCCTCCATAACAGACCAGCCACACCCCAGCTCCAACACCCACCAGCCCCACTCTACCCCTCCAGTCCATAACAGACCAGCCACACCCCAGCTCCAACACCCACCAGCCCCATTCTACCCCTCCAGTCCATAACAGACCAGCCACACCCCAGCTCCAACACCCACCAGCCCCACTCTACCCCTCCAGTCCATAACAGACCAGCCACACCCCAGCTCCAACACCCACCAGCCCCCACTCTACCCCCTCCAGTCCAGAAGACACACAGGCTGACATCGTCCTGTTGATTGACTCAAATGGGAAGTTTGTTCAGGAGAATAACCTTTTCCGTAGACACAAAACGATAAAGGTGTGGTGCTCAATAACACAGAGAGCCATGGTGCTACTTGACGAGGCCCAGCTCAAGTCGCCAAGCCACATTATCATACACCAGTGGCATTGACTTGCGTGCTCAACAGGAGAGAGGCGACTTCACTACGGAGAGTGATTGAAAAGGCCTCCACAATCTTCCCCAACTCAAGGATCGTTGTGTCCACCCCCCTACAGAGGAAGGACTTCCACAATCCAAAGAATAAGGGCCAGCCTCTCCCAAGACCGTGTTTTTCAAGACCCAGCAGATATACGTAGCTAATGTTTTTTATCAGCATTTCACATCTATTAGCTCATCTGTTACCTCACATAACAATTTCACCCACAATTCCATGCTAGTTGTACATGGAACCAGGAGATCAACACCCCAAATCAGACATTTGACTTTAGAAAGATCAAACCAACTGATAAAGTGCCTCTCCTCAATGAAATAAATATCAACAAAGGAGCTGACCTCGATGAACTGGAACCCACATGTATAAAGTGGTCCACTAATGTTATAATGTATCCTCTAGATCTAGTCAACATGTCTTTAACGACTGGTGAAATAACTTTCGTATGCAAATATTCCCGAGTGACCCCTCTTTATAAAAATGGAAACTCCTTAGAACCAAATCACTATAGACCTATAGTACCAGTCAAAAGTTTGGACACACCTACTCTTTCCAGGGTTTTTCTTAATTTTTTTACTATTTTCTACATTGTAGAATAATAGTGAAGACCTCAAAACTATGAAATAACACATGGAATCATGTAGTAACCAAAAAAGTGTTAAACAAATCAACAAATATTTTATATTTGAGATTCTTCAAAGTAGCCACCCTTTGCCTTGATGACAGCTTTGCACACTCTTGGAGTTCTCTCAACCAGCTTCATGAGGTAGTCACCTGGAATGCATTTCAATTAACAGGTGTGCCTTGTTAAAAGTTAATTTCTGGAATCTCTTTTCTTCTTAATGCGTTTGAGCCAATCAGTTGTGTTGTGACAAGGTAGGGGAGGTCTACAGATGATGGCCCTATTTGGTAAAAGACCAAGTCCATATTATGGCAAGAACAGATCAAATAAGCAAAGAGAAATGACAGTCCATCATTACTTTAAGACGTGAAGGTCAGTCAATACGGAAAATGTCATGAACAATTGCAAAAACCATCAAGTGCTATGATGAAACTGAGTCTCATGAGGACCGCCACAGGAATGGAAGACCCAGAGTTACCAGTCTCTGAAATTGCATAAATGCTTCACAGAGTTCAAGTAACAGGCACATCTCAGCATAAACTGTTCAGAGAAGACTGTATGAATCAGGCCTTCATGGTCAAAATGCTGCAAAGAAACCACTACTAAAGGACACCAATAAGAAGAAGAGACTAGTAGTTAATAGTTGTAGCAGTAGTTTTTATTAGTTGTAAGCCTATTAGTAGTTGTACCAAACATTTTTATGCTGTTAAAATGTTGTTTTTTAAATTTTTTTATTATTATTATTATTTCATTGTCTTTGTTGTTAGACAGTACAGTAGTTGCCATATTTTTATTGTTACCAAGTATTGTTTTTTATTGTTGTTTTTTTCCTTACAATCTTGAAAACGAGATGGTGCATCTCAAGAGAATTCATCCTGCAAAATGTCAAATACATTTCCCCCTCAGAGTCACCCTACTTCAGTGAGGAGAGTTTATCCATTCTGGAGGGGGAGATTCGTTACTTTCAGGGTCAAGGCAACATACTGGTCTGTGGAGACCTGAATGCTAGAACAACAGACAAACCACACTCTATTAATATACACACCTACCGGGAACATTTCTCTACCCACGTACAACTATGAAAAAGTGAAAAACAAAAATGGAGCACAGCTCCAACTGCTCTGTAGAACACTGGGTCTGTACATAGTCAATGATAGGCTAACAGGGGACTTTTGGTAGGTACACCTACAGCTCATCCCTTGTGCAGCAGTACTGTAGACTACTTTATCACCGTCCTCAACCCAGAGAATCTCAAAGCCTTCACAGTCAGATCTTTTACATCTCTTTCAGACCACAATAAAATCACAGTTTACAAAGTATTGATACCCCTTGACTTATTCCACATTTTGTTGTGATACAGCCTGAATTTAAAATTGATTAAATATATTTTTTTTCTCAACCATTTACACATAATACCCCTATAACGACAAAATGAATTTTTTTTTTACATTTCTTTTGTAAATGTATTGAAAACTAAACACAGAAATATCAAATTTACATATGTATTCACACCCCTGAGTCAATTTCTAAATTCTTCAAGCTCTGTCAAATTGGTTGTTGATCATTGCTAGACAACCATTTTCAGGTATTGCCATAGATTTAAGTACACTGGACAAAAATATAAAAGCAACATACAACAATTTCTAGGATTTTACTGAGTTACAGTTCATATAAGGAAATCAGTCATTTCAAATAAATAAATTAGGCCCTAATCGATGGATTTCACACGACTGGGAATACAGAAATGCATCTGTTAGTCATCATAGATACTTTTTTTAAAAGTAAGGGTGTGGATCAGAAAATCAGTCGGTATCTGGTCTGACCACCATTTGCTTCAAGTGGCGCAATGATCTCCATCGCATAGAGTTGATCGAGCTGTTGATTGTGGCCTGTGGAATGTCGTCCCACTCTTCAATGGCTGTGCGAAGTTTCTGGATATCGGCGGGAACTGAAAAAATCTGCGGTACATGTCGATCCAGAACATCCCAAACATCCTCAATGGGTGACGTGTCTGGTGAGTATGCAGGCCATTGAAGAACTGGGACATTTTCAGATTCCAGGAGTTGTGTACCGATCCTTGCAACATACATGCTATCTGCCATATGCCCGGTACAGTTAGAACCGGGATTCATCTGTGAAGAGCACACTTTCTCCATCGAAGGTGAGCATTTGCCCACTGAAGTCGGTTAAGATGCCGAACTGCAGTCAGGTCAAGACCCTGGTGAGGACGACAAACTCGATTACCGGATGTGGAGGTCCTGGGCTAGAGTGGTCACTCAGGAACAGTCACTGTCTTCTTGGTAAGCAACTTCTGTGTAGATTTGGCCTTGTCTTTAGGGTTATTGTCCTGCTGAAAGGTGAATTTATCTCCCAGTGTTTGGTGGAAAGCAGACTGAAACAGGTTTTCCTCCAAGATTTTGCCTTTGCTTAGCTCCATTCCATTTATTTTAAATCCTGAAAAACTCCCCTTTCCTTAACGATTACAAGCATACCCCTAACATGATGCAGCCACCACTATGCTTGATAATATGGAGAGTGGTACTCAGTAATGTATTGTATTGGATTTGCCCCAAACATAACACTTTGTATGCAGGACAAAAAGTGAATTGCTTTGTCACATTTTTTTGCAGTATTACTTTAGTGCCTTGTTATAAACAGGATGCATTTTTAACTGTACAAGCTTCCTTCTTTTTACTCTGTCATTTAGGTTAGTATTGTGGATGAACTAAAATGATGCTCATCCATCTTCAGTTTTCTCCTATCACTGCCATTAAACTCTGTAACTGTTTTAAAGTCACCTTTGGCCTCATGGTGACATCCCTGAGCGATTTCCTTCCTCTACGGCAACTGAGTTAGGAAGGATGCCTGTATCTTTGTAGTGACTGGGTGTATTGATACACCATCCAACATGTAATTAATAACTTCACCATGCTCAAAGGGATATTCAAGGTCTGCTTTCCTTACCCATCTACCAATAGGTGCCCTTCTTTGTGAGGCATTGGGAAACCTTCCTGGTCTTTGTGGTTGAATCTGTGTTCGAAATTCACTGCTTGACTGAAGGACCTTACAGATAATTGTATGTGTGGGGTACAGAGATGAGGTAGTAATTCAAAAATCATGTTAAACATTATTATTGCACACCGCTTGAGTCCATGCAACATATTATGTGACTTGTTAAGCACATTTTTTGTCCTGAACATATTTAGCCTTGCCACAACAAAGGGGTTGAATACTTATTGACTCAAGACATTTCAGCTTTTGGTTTTTCATTAACCTGTAAAATAAAATAAAAAAAGAACATCATTCCACTTTGACATTATGGGGTATTGTGTGTAGGTCAGTGACCAATTGAACCCACACCCCAGTCAAGGGTGTGAATACTTTCTGAAAGCACTGTAACTGAGAAGAACCCAACCATGAAGAATCATGGCCCAATAAATTACATGATACTTAACAGGCCTATAGATGGAGTGCAAAAAGTACAGAATTCTACCAAAAAGCAATTAGTAGCCTAAAAATGTAATCACTCCTGGGAAAATTGTTTTGCCTCAACATTCCCCTAGAGGAAAAAAGGTGTAAATGTGGCCATTTGGAACATACCATAAACTTTATTTTTTACAAATTAGCCTCCTTGGCTAATCTAAAGAAGCGTAAGAGCAAACAAAAAATAGCTAATGAAAAATGGTTTGATAATGATTGCAGAAATTTTAGGAAGTCATTGAGAAATATATCTAATCGAAAACAACAGACAACAAAATATATGGCTTCATTATTGGGAAACACTGAAGCAATAGAAACATACCCTAAGAGCAAAAAAGGAACAGCACATTAAAAATCAGGTGGATGTAGTTGAGGAATCCATAGAATTAAACCCCTTGTGGGAAAATGTGAATAAATTAAACAAACCCCATCGTGACGAATTGACTATCCAAAATGGTGATATGTGGAGAAATCACTTTGCAAACCTCTACAGCAATATAACAAAGCTGTCACGTCCTGGCCAGTATAAGGGTTAATTGTTATTATAGTTTGGTCAGGACGTGGCAGAGGGTATTTGTTTTATGTGGTTCAGGGTGGTGTGTTGGTAAGAGGGCGTTTGATTTAGTATTTCCGGGTTTTTGGTTTATGATCTATGTTTATGTAATTCTATGTTGAGTCTAGTGTGTCTGTTTCTATGTTTGGGTTCATTGGGGTTGGGACTCTCAATTGAAGGCAGGTGTTGTCTATTTGCCTTTGATTGAGAGTCCCATATATGAGGGTGTGTTTGTGTTTGTCTGTTGTGGGAGATTGTTCTTGGATTGCTGTGTTGCCTTCAAGACTGTTATTTTGTCGTTCATCGGTTTGTTATTTTTGTATACGTGTTTGTTTGGTTTTTCCTTCTTTTCCCGTAAATAAAGAGGATGAGTAGACACATACCTGCTGCGTTTTGGTCCGCCATTTCTAACGACGAGCGTGACAAAAGCACCCAGAACAAAAAATATATACAAGGCAAAATTAAAAATCTTTGAATCCACAGTCAAAAACTATCATAATCCTGCTGATACCTTAATTACAGAACAAGATTTATTGGAAAATACGATGTACTCTACAGTACAACCGAAAAAGGCCTGTGGTGCTGATGGTATTTTAAATGAAATGATCAAATACACAGACCACAAATTCAAAATGGCTATACTCAAACCCTTCATCATTATCGTCACTGCAGGTATTTTCACCGAAATTACATAGGAATTTGCGTTAACATCAACTTGGGAAAATTCCCTGGAGAATCATAAATAGCAGACTACTTAATTTCATTGATGAACACAACGTCCTGAGTAGAAGCCAGATTGGATTTTTACTAAATAATCACACAACAGAAAACATTTATACCCTCCACACTTTAATTGACAAACAAATAAACCAAAACAAAGAAAACATCTACTCATGTTTTATAGAGCATTTGATTCATTCTGGCACAAAGGTATTTTTTTCTATAAACTAATAGAAAGTGTTATTGGAGGGAAAACATATGATGTTATTAAATCCATGTACACTGAAAATAAACGTGCGGTTAAAATTGGCAACAAGCAAACAGTTAATTAGTCCAACACTATTTAACTTCTACATTAATGAATTGGCAAAAATATTAGAAGAATCTGCAGAACCTGGTCTCACCTTACACAACACTGAAATCAAGTGTCTGCTGTACAGATGATCTGCTGCTGTCTCCCACGGCGGAGGGGTTACAGCAGCACCTACCTAGATCATCTGCACAGGTTCTGTCAGAACTGGTCTCACCTTACACAACACTGAAATCAAGTGTCTGCTGTACAGATGATCTGCTGCTGTCTCCCACTAAGGAGGGGTTATAGCAGCACACACCTAGATCATCTGCACAGGTTCTGTCAGAACTGCTCTCTGGCAGTTAACCTAAAAAACCACAAAAATAATGATAATCCAAAAGTGGTCTGGATATCAGGATCACAAATAAAAATTATATTTGGACACAGTTCTATTAGAACACACCGAAAACAACACATACAGTTGAAGTGGGAAGTTTACATACACATTAGTCAAATACATTTAAACTCAGTTTTTCACAATTCCTAACATTTAATCCTAGTGAAAATTCCCTTAGGTCATTTAGGAACACCACTTTATTTTAATAATGTGAAATGTCAGAATAATAGTAGTTGAATTATTTATTTTAGATTTTATTTATTTCATCACATTCCCAGTGGGTCAGAAGTTTACATACACTCAATTAGTATTTGGTAGCATTGCCTTTAAATTGTTTAAAACTTCTTAAGGCTAGGGGGCAGTATTTTGACGTCCGGATGAAAAGCGTGCCCAAAGTAAACTGCCTGTTATTCAGGCCCAGAAGCTAGAATATGCATATAATTGGTAGATGTGGATTGAATAAACTCTACAGTTTCTAAAACTGTTAAAATAAGGTCTGTGAGTATAACAGAACAATCTAGAAAAAAGAAACGCACACCTTTAAAGGCGAGGTGCTGGCTAATTTATCAAGCAAGATATTGAGCCCTGCCCATGTCTCTTTGCTTAATAAAGGGTTATCTTTTGTGTCTACAACACAGTGTAACGATTTTGACGTTAAGGTAGACATGTTCAAGTTTTTTAGAAACATCCGTTTAAGGGAATACTTTAGCTCCCCTAATCCTGACACTTCTATTGAACCAGTAGGTTACTTACCTGTACGTACTCCGACTCCTTTTAGAAGCAAGAGTTATTTTGTACCTCCAGCCAATCGCAATCACTCTATCGAGACATATTGCAGACTTGTTGAAAAAGATGTTGCTCATCTCCTTAAGAATAAACAGGACTTCAAATCTTTACATAATTTATCTAAGGATGAAAAACAAGCTTTGCTTGATTTCCAATCCGATATGTCAGTCCTTATTCGTCCTGCTGATAAGGGTGGGTCGGTTGTACTCATGGATAGGACAGCTTATGTAAATGAGTGTCATAGACAACTGCTTGACAACACCTTTTACAATAAACTCAGAAGTGACCCTACTTCCCAATTTCAGAATACTATCTTTACTGTCCTAGATGGTTATTTAAATTCTGGTCAGATAACTAAAAAAGAATATGACTTTCTGGCCATTCAACACCCTAAAATTGCCACTTTCTATACTTTGCCGAAATTACACAAGAATGTTACAAACCCTCCAGGGCGCCCTATTGTAGCGGGCATTGATGCAGTAACGGCCCCTCTATCTACTTTTGTGGATTTTTTTATTAGACCACTTGCAGAACAGCTCCCCTCCTTTGTAAAGGATACCAGCAGTATGATCTCTATCATTGAATCTCTTGATCCTCTGCCTGAGAACACCTTGTTAGTTACTTTTGATGTTGAGTCGTTATACACAAATATTCCACATGAGGGCGGTATTGAAGCCATGGAACATTTTCTTCTGCAACGTGACCCTAATGAGCTACCTTCCAGTGCCTGCATTGTAACATTGGCTGAAATAGTACTCACACATAACTACTTCATGTTTCTAAATGATTTCTTTATTCAGACGAAGGGTACGGCTATGGGATCCCCCATGGCTCCTAACTATGCTAATTTGTATGTGGGTTACATGGAGAAACAATCCATTTTCAACCCTCTCAAAAATGTTTTCTTGCCTAACATCATTATTTGGAAACGGTATATTGACGATATTTTTGTTCTATGGAGGGGTGATGCAGAACTGCTCCAGGCGTTTTATGCTTTCCTTAACTCCTGTTCTGAACATTTGAGATTTACTATGCAATCTGATACACGTCAAATTAGTTTTCTTGATCTTCTGATCGTGTGTGAAGATAATGTTTTATACACTGATCTTTACAGGAAACCTACTGATCGTAACAGTTTGTTGAGGGCTGATAGTTGTCACCCACTGCCCTTGAAAAATAGTTTGCCCTACAGCCAATTCTGTCGAATCAAAAGAATTTGTATTAAACAATCAGATTTCGACAGAAATATGGCTGAGACTCAGGATAAGTTCAAGGAGAGGGGGTACAACAATGATCAGATTAATATTGCCATTGAGAAAATTCAAAACAAAACGAGACATGACCTTTTTCAAGGTCAGTCTCGCAAAAAGACGCATTCTTGCGTTCTCACTACCCGCTATTCAAAGTGCTCTGAACAAATTAAAGGAATCGTTCACAAACATTGGCACATTCTGAAATATGATGATAGTCTCGCTAATGTGTTTTCTGATCTTCCCCTGGTCGTATTCTCGCGGGGAAGAAATCTCAGAGACCAATTGGTACACTCTGATTTACCACCCCAAGATATTCCTGAACAACGTCTATTTGCACCCATACTGGATGGAAATTACAAGTGTAATGGCTGTGCTCAATGTAATGGCACTTATAAATGTAGATCCTTCAAACACCCCCAAACAGGGAAATCTATCCCAATTAAAGGTGTCATTACGTGTTCCACTAAGGCAGTTATTTATCTTATAACTTGTCCTTGTGGTAAAAATTATGTGGGCAAAACAAAGCGTGAATTAAAAGTACGTATCTCAGAGCATCGTAGCACCATTAGGTGCAAAAACTTAACTTACCCAGTTGCGGCCCACTTTTTGGAAGCAAACCATCCGATTTCGTCTCTGCGTTATATTGGTATTGAACATGTCACCCTCCCGAGGAGAGGGGGTGACCTTGATAATTTATTGTTGAAACGAGAGGCTGCCTGGATCTTTAATTTAAAGACCCTTGCTCCCTTCGGTCTCAACATAGACTTTGATCTGAAGCCATTCTTGTGATAATTGTGATTTTGCCATTGTAATTGTTTGTTAGATACATTTTAGACTACAAATGCTATGATCGTATGCTATCCATTTGTTTGTCTTTTTGTATGTTCTTTGTATGCCATTTTTTTTAATATTTGAGTTAACCAATGATATTAGGCCATACTTGGCCATGATTACAAACACCTGTGTGTCTCATGACACTATATAAATGACTCATCTCGCAGTGTTTGATGATACCCTGATGAAGACAGCTTCGCTGTCGAAACGTTGGTGATTACATTTTTGCATCTGAGCTCTTAGAGTGTGCGGCTTTCCTTTATTTTCTGTGAGTATAACAGAACTGATTTGGCAGGAGAAACCCCGAGGACAAACCACCCAGGGGGGAAAAAATTGAAGTCAAAGGATTTTCCAATTGTTTTCTATGGGATACTCTTATTATTAGGAACCCAGTTGCAGTTCCTATGGCTTCCACTAGATGTCAACAGTCTTTAGAAATTGGTCAATGTTTTTCTTTTGAGAAATGAAGAAGTAGTGCTATTCATTCCATGTGTCACTCTGAAGGTCCCTACTTTTTTGGTGCGCATGAACAGGAGCGCGTCTTATTTTTCTTCAGTATTGGAAACAAATTATCCCATCTTAAATTTGATAAATTATTTACATTTTAGGATACCTGAGGTTGGATTAGGAACGTTGTTTGAAATGTTTGAACCATGTTTACAGGTAATTTATTAGATAATTTGTAGTCATGTTGGGCGAGTTGGAACCAATGTATCAAATGCGCCAAATAAATGGATATTTTGGGGATATAAAGAAGGAATTTATCAAACAAAATGACCATTCATTGTGTCACTGAGACATTTGGGATTGCAAAAAGAAGATCTTCAAAGGTAGGGCATTTATTATATCGTTATTTCTGACTTTTGTGTCGCACCTGCCTGGTTGAAAAATTATTTTCATGTGTTTGTATGCGGGGTGCTGTCCTCAGATAATTGCATGGTCTGCATTCACCATAAAGCCTTTTTGAAATCTACACAGCGGCTGGATTAACAAGAAGTTAAGCTTTATTTTGATGTATTACACTTGTATTTTTGTGAATGTTGAATATTGATATTTCACTGGATGTTGTCAAATCGATCCCGCTAAAGGGATTTTCGCATGAAGGGATCACTACGAGGTTTTAACTTGGGTCAAGCGTTTCGGATAGCCTTCCACAAGCTTCCCACAGTAAGTTGGGTGAATTTTGGCCCATTTGTCCTGACAGAGCTCGTGTAACTGAGTCAGTTTGTAGGCCTCCTTGCTCGCACACGCTTTTTCTGTTGTTCCCACAAATGTTCTATGGGATTGAGGTCAGGGCTTTGTGGTGGCCACTCCAATACCTTGAC
Organism: Salmo salar; assembly: GCF_965601325.2. Lineage (NCBI taxonomy): Eukaryota > Metazoa > Chordata > Actinopteri > Salmoniformes > Salmonidae > Salmo > Salmo salar. Next base: position 47,928,644 of record NC_138303.1, read on the forward strand.
TTTGTTGTCCTTAAGCCATTTTGCCACAACTTTGGAAGTATGCCTGGGGTCATTGTCCATTTGGAAGACCCATTTGCGACCAAGCTTTAACTTCCTCACTGATGTCCTGAGATGTTGCTTCAATATATCCACATAATTTTCCTGCCTCATGATGCCATCTATTTTGTGAAGTGCACCAGTCCCTCCTGCAGCAAAGCAACCCCACAACATGATGCTGCAACCACTGTGCTTCACGGTTGGGATGGTGTTATTCGGCTTACAAGGCTCCCCGTTTTTCCTCCAAACATAACGATGGTCATTATGGCCAAACAGTTCTATTTTTGTTTCATCATTTCATTTTTCTCCAAAAAGTATGATCTTTGTCCCCATGTGCAGTTTCAAACCGTAGTCTGGCTTTGGATATAGATACTTTTCCACCTGTTTCCTCCAGCATCTTCACAAAGTCCTTTGCTGTTGTTCTGGGATTGATTTGCACTTTTCGCACCAAAGTACATTAATCTCTAGGAGACAGAACACGTCTCCTTCCTGAATAGTATGACGGCTGCATGGTCCCATGGTGTTTATAGTTGCGTACTATTGTTTGTACAGATGAACGTGGTACCTTCAGACGTTTGGAAATTGTTCCCAAGGATGGACCAGACTTGTGGAGATCTACAATTTGAGGTCTTGGCTGATTCCTTTTGATTTTCAAATGATGTCAAGCAAAGAGGCTCTGAGTTTGAAGGTAAGCCTTGAAATACATCCACAGGTACACCTCCAATAGACTCAAATTATGTCAATTTGCCTATCAGAAGCTTCTAAAGTCATGACACCATTTTCTGGAATTTTCCAAGCTGTTTAAAGGCACACTCAACTTTGTGTATGTGTCACGCCTTGATCTGAGAGAGACGGTTTATTTCTGTATTTTGTCAGGGTGTGGGGTGGGCATTCTATGTTTTTGTATTTCTTTGTTTTGGGCCGAGTATGGTTCCTAATCAGAGGCAGCTGTCTATCGTTGTCTCTGATTAGGAATCATACTTAGGCAGCCTTTTCCCACCTGTGTTTGTCAGTAGTTGTTTTCTGTTTAGTTTTCTGTACCTGACAGAACTGTTTGCTCATTTTCGTTTTGTTATTTTGTTCAAGTGTTTCATAGTGGAATAAAATCATGAACACTTGCCCCGCTGCGCTTTGGTCACCTCATTACAACAGCCATTACAGAACTATCCAACACCACTGGATCAAGCAGCTTGCCCAGGAGGAGATGGATTCCTGGTCTCTGGAGGAGTTGCGAGAGAGGATAGACTGGACTTGGTGGCAAGTATTGGAGAGATACAGTAGCCTGCCGGGGAAGCACAAGAGGCAGCCCCCACATTTTTTTTTTTTTTGGGGGGGGGGGGGCACAAGGGTAGATTGGCGGAGTCAGGGTTGAGACCTGAGCCAACTCCCCGTGCTTATCGTGGTGAGCATGTGCCTGCTCCTTGCACTCTCCCTCCAGTGCGCCTCCACAGCCCAGTACTTCCTGTGCCTGCTCCTCGCACTCTCCCTCCAGTGCGCCTCCACGGCCCAGTATACCCTGTGCCAGCTCTGCGCACCCGGTCTCCAGTGCGTCTCCCCAGTCCGGTGAGACCTGTTCCAGCTCCACGAAAGAAGCCTCCAGTGATGCTCTATGGTCCGAAGCCTCCAGTGATGATCCATGGCACAAAGCCTCCAGTGATGATCCATGGCGCGGAACCTGTAGTGATGATCGATGGCACGGAGCCTGCAGCGATAGTCCCCAGTCCAGAACCTTCAGCAACGCGCTCCAGTCCGGAGCCTTCAGCGACGCCCTCCAGTCCGGAGCCTCCAGCGACGCTCCCCAGTCCGGAGCCTCCAGCGACGCTCCTCAGTCCGGAGCCTCCAGCGACGCTCCCCAGTCCGGAGCCTCCAGCGACGCTCCCCAGTCCGGAGCCTGCAGCGACAGTCCTCAGTCCGGAGCCCCCAGCGACGCTCCTCACTCCGGAGCCTCCAGCGACGCTCCCCAGTCCGGAGCCTCCAGCGACGCTCCCCAGTCCGGAGCCTCCAGCGACGCTCCCCAGTCCGGAGCCTGCAGCGACAGTCCTCAGTCCGGAGCCCCCAGCGACGCTCCTCAGTCCGGAGCCTCCAGCGACGCTCCCCAGTCCGGAGCCTCCAGCGACGCTCCCCAGTCCGGAGCCTCCAGCGACACTCCCCAGTCCGGAGCCTCCAGCGACGCTCCCCAGTCCAGAGCCCCCAGCGACTCTCCCCAGTCCGGAGCCCCCAGCGACTCTCCCCAGTCCGGAGCCCCCAGCGACGCTCCCCAGTCCGGAGCCCCCAGCGACGCTCCCCAGTCCGGAGCCCCCAGCGACGCTCCCCAGTCCGGAGCCCCCAGCGACGCTCCCCAGTCCGGAGCCTTCAGCAACGCTCCCCAGTCCGGAGCCTCCAGCGACGCTCCCCAGTCCGGAGCCTTCTGTCATGCCCTGACCTGAGAGAGACGGTTTATTTCTCTATTTTGTTAGGTCAGGGTGTGGGGTGGGCATTCTATGTTTTGTATTTCTTTGTTTTGGGCCGAGTATGGTTCCTAATCAGAGGCAGCTGTCTATCGTTGTCTCTGATTAGGAATCATACTTAGGCAGCCTTTTCCCACCTGTGTTTGTGGGTAACTTTCTGTAACTTTCTGTAACTTTCTGTACCTTCGTTTTGTTATTTTGTTCAAGTGTTTCATAGTGGAATAAAATCATGAACACTTACCACGGTGCGCTTTGGTCACCTCATTACGACAGCCGTTACAGTATGTAAACTTCTGACACACTGGAAGTGAATTTTAAGTGAAAAAATCTGTCTGTAATCAATTGTTGGTAAAATGACTTGTGTCATGCACAAAGTAGATTTCCTAACCAACTTGCCAAAACTATAGTTTGTTAACAAGAAATGTGTGTTGTGGTTGAAAAACGAGGTTTTAATGACTCCAACCTAAGTGTATGTAAACTTCCGACTTCAACTGTATCTATTACTAAATATCAGCAACTAAGGGGTCTTTTGCATGGCTGTGAACGACCTGATAGACAAAGCAAGAAGAGCATTCTATGCCATTAAAATAAAAATTCTAATATAGAATCTGGCTCAAAATGTTCCAATCAGATAGAACCAATTTCTCTATATGGCAGTGAAGTATGGGGTCCACAGTCTAATAATGAATGTACCAAATTGGACAAACATCCAATCGAAATACTGCATGCAGAGTTTGCAAGACTGTATTGGAAGTACAAAGAAAAACTCCAAATAACACATGTAGAGCCGAATTGGGCCAATACCCCTCCTCATTTGAATTTCAAAAAAGCCATCAAATTTACAACCATCTAAAAATAAGCGACCCTGAAACATTTCATCACACAGCCCTACAATGTCAAGCGATGAAACAAGAGAAGAGTCCCCTCAGCCAGATGGTTCTGAGGCTCAGCTCACTAATCCAAACCACCCCATAGAGCCTCAGGACAGCACTCAGAATATATGGCCCAACCAAATCATCACAAAACAAAAAAAATATATACAGTACATCACATGTTGGAAAGACATCACAAAAAATCGAAGTAAATTAAAATCTATGCTACTTGGCTCTAAACCGACAGTACAAGGTGGCAAACTATCTGACCACTGAGACTGATAGAAGACTGAGGAAAACACTGACTAGGTACAGACTCAGTGAGCACAGCCTGGCCATAGAGACCAATCATCTCAGGCAAACCTGGCTGCCCAGAGAGGACAGGCTGTGCTCACTATTCCCCCGGGGAAAGGTAGAGACAGAGCTGAATTTGAATATTAGACTGTGACAAATACATATACCTAAGATAATCTTTCTTTCACAAAATCATCATTCAGTACAAAGAATTTGAAACTAAAATATGTTATTGGATGAAAAGCTTAAATGTGCAGTTTTGGCAGCCAAATATAAGTCCTCCTGCCACATCCTGAGGGATTGGCCAATGAAAAGTGCAACGTAATATCAATGCAATTTGCATTTTTGTTTTGTTTTGTCTTTCATACCATGCCATTGGCTTTCAGTCATGTTGAGACTGGTCTACTACTGTTGCTTTAATGTATTATTATTCTCATGAACATTGTTGTTGTAGTTGCTGTTAATGGTAATACCATTTCCACTACTACTATTATTATTATCGATGCCTTATTGCTGTTGGTCCAAACATTGTTGTTATAAGTGTACTTTGACACTGTAAGTCATTTAACTTGCCATGTTAATAAAGTCTATTGAATTGAGAGAGAGAGAGAACCAGAGAGAGAACCAGAGAGAGACCAGAGAGAGAATGACATTATTCTGATTGTTTTTTCGATAACTCAAGGCAGACAAACAGCCTCATATCCAATCAGAACTGAAAGCTGGTACTGGTCAGTGTCAACCAGAGTTGGCCAATAAACATGCAAATATTTCAAAGACGAGTAATTTCTCAAATTTAGTTTTCAGATATGGAGAGAAAGCAGGAGATGTCACAACTGCCAAATAATTCAAAAATTACATTTTCTTTACTCTTTTCTACACTCTTTATGGTATTTCGACTTGCATACAACTGCATTGGCCAACACTTTGACCAACTACTTTGTGTAAGTAATTTAGTCTGTTAGTCTAAAATTATTGTTGTATCACATTACCAGATATGTGAAATGTAACACAGCTTTATGTATTACATGTCTGTATATAACACTTATTCCGTAGAGTTTATCAGAGCAGTTACAGCGCAGATACATGTATAAAACGTTACTAAATAACTGTTAACATGTATCATGTTGGCACTCTGACCCTGCATTGTAAGTGTAACCCTTCAGTTAATAACACAGCAAGAATACAATGCATCTGTAACGGTTGTCGTCGGATAAAGCGGACCAAGACGCAGCGGGGAAATGTGCACTCATCTTCTTTTTTATTTAGTTGGCAAAGAAGGTGAACCAAAAATAAACACGTACACAAAAAGAAACAACGACGAATAACAGTCCTGTAAGGCTTGAAGCTAAACACAGAAACAATCTCCCACAAAACACAAACAAAACACATACCTATATATAGGACTCTCAATCAGAGGCAACTAAAAACACCTGCCTCCAATTGAGAGTCCAACACCCAATCCTAGACATAGAAATACTAAACTAGAGAGAACATGGAAATACAAAAAACATAGAACATAACCCAAAACCCGGAAATAATAAATCAAACACCCTTCTAAACAAACCACCACCCCGAACGACATAAAACAAATACCCTCTGCCACGTCCTGACCAAACTACAATACAAATAACCCCTATTACTGGTCAGGACGTGACAGCATCTGCAGAGCTGTACGTACAGTATAGTATGTATGCTCTCTCGGTCTTTTGACTACTCCACTAATACACAAAATGGAGGTGAGTGTGTGCGTGTGTGTGTGTGTGTGTCTGTGGTCTGGACAGGGCACTACTGCTTCCCGTCACCCTGAGTTTCAGAGGGCCATTGCCCATTGGCACTGTCAGCACCAACCAGCTTATCACGTCCAATATCCACACTACACTGTCCTCAGCCAGAGAGAGAGAGAGAGAGAGAGAGAGAGAGAGAGAGAGGAAGGTGAGGAGATCAAAAAGGCAGAAAGAGGAGAGGGAGAGAGAAGCAGAGGGAAGTGGACAGAATAAGGAAAATGTGTGTGTAAGAGAGAGAACTCACTCACTCAAAGAAAGAAAGAGAGAGAGAGAGGAACTAGAGGAGGGCCTGCAGCTGGCAACAGGTGGGGAGGGGGTCTGAAACTCTGAAACTGGACTCGGAGTGTAACTGTAAATGAAGATTCTGGGCAGATGGTCCCAATAACTCTGGGTCAGTCTTGCCCCAGACACCGGTCCCACTCTATCAAATCCTTGTGCTGTGAAATACAAATTCATTTTATGGGGCTCTGATTCGCGGTACAACGTACCTTCTCAGATATTACTTCCAAATGCAAACCTCCTGTGGAATTTCGGCAGGAAAAAAGTGCTGCTCCCTTTCATAACATGAAGGATTATAAAAAGGGGGAAGGAAGAGAGAGAGGGAGTAGGAGAGGGGTAAAAGTGAGAGACAGAGGTGGGGAGAGCGAGACCAATAGAATGAGAAGGGGGGAAAAGAGAAATGTAGACAGTGAGGTAGATGGAAAGAGAGACAGACAGAGACAGTTGGACAAACAGACAGACTGCATGACAGCACGCCAGACCGACAGACCGACCGACAGACAGACTGAACGACCATCAGACCGACACAGAGCGAGACCGACAGACAGACAGAGGAGTGTGTTTCTAGTCTGGTCTGTTGGTTAGTGTTAGCAATAAAGCTCAACTGGGCTAAGATTAGAACCAGATGAGTGTGAGGAGCTAATGGCTTCCCATCGTTGGTAACACTCTGGGGCTAGTGGGGATCCTCAGAGAGAGATGAGAACCCACTCCCTCTCTGGCTCTCGTTGGATATTGTTTCCCCCTAAACCTTCTGATGAGGGGTGCTCGGGGCTGAAATAAGCCATGGCAGTAAAACAACAAACAGGCACTTTCACACACACACACCAACATGCACACAGAATGTCGGTGTACACACATTTTAAAAAGACTCCCCATCCTACTAACTAACTTGAGTCCAAACTTAACATGTACCTCGGAACAATAAGGTAAATCACGCGTTGATGTAAATCTTATTGGGGAAAATCTTGCCAAATAAATCAGGTTAATGTACATGTGTGGGTGGATAGCACTTTAGGGTTGAGCCCTGAAGTACTGGTGCCGGTGTGTGTGTGTGTGTGTGTGTGTGTGTGTGTGTGTGTGTGTGTGTGTGTGTGTGTGTGTGTGTGTGTGTGTGTGTGTGTGTGTGTGTGTGTGTGTGTGTGTGTGTGTACACTGTAAGGGTTTTCTGTAATCTCAGTAAACACTGTATAATGCGCAGTAAAATACAGTACATGTGTTTTACAGCATTAATGCCATAGATAGCACTGTATTATGGGTAAAATGCTGAAAAATACTGTTTAACTGTAATTGGAAGCCTCCTGTAATAATTACTTGAACATACTGTATTTATTTACAGTAGTAGCTTATGCCTACTGTATATTCAAATGATACATTTCAGGGGCCAACCTCATGCTGCCAGGTGAGACACATGAAGCTCAGATTATTTAAGTAAATATTTTAGTATATATCTTCTTGAAGTGGCTGTGAAGTGGAAGAATATTCTCAAAGGCATCTGGGTTGTAGACTTGTTTACATTGACTTGTTTATAAGTATCTTTATTGCTAGCCAAAGGAGAATTAATGCGTGTTTTCTTAGCTAACCTAGCTAGCTGGCTGGCTAATGTTCGCTAGCTAGCTAGTTAGCTAGCTCAAGTTGACAGGCGATTTCGGTCGGCTCTAAATTGCTCATAAATATCTTGCTGTGCAACCTAGAAATAAATCACCCAGATAATAATTGCGATGACATAGGCAATAAACTTAGCTCAGATTCTTGACCGTTATGTTTCACCATTACTACAGAGAAAATGGCTGGTTTCCAGCAGTTCAGAAGATATGACCCATATTATTACTGGTGCAACGTTCTTGACGGGCCGCATTTTAAACATAAACACGTCATGGGCCGTTAAACTGCTTGTGAGCCGCTAAAGTCAAATGACCAGTGTACCGTTGTTGTATCGGCTGATGACCTATAGGGTGCTTGTCACCGGGCAGCTGTAACACAGTGTACCGTTGTTGTATCGGCTGATGACCTATAGGGTGCTTGTCACCGGGCAGCTGTAACACAGTGCACCGCTGTTGTATCGGCTGATGACCTATAGGGTGCTTGTCACCAGGCAGCTGTAACACAGTGCACCGTTGTTGTATAGGCTGATGACCTATAGGGTGCTGGTCACGATGACCTATAGGGTGCTTGTCACCAGGCAGCTGTAACACAGTGTCGCCGGCGGTATCAAGAAACAAACAGTTTATTTCCTAACCAGGATTATGTCAAGTAGGATAGTAGCCGACACAATAAATAACTAATATCGGTAGCCATCTAGATGTCACTGTGATACAGTCTACTTTTACATATATGGTGTGTGTGTATTTACACTGTGTTCAAAACATTAGGAACACCTGCTCTTCCATGAAATAGACTGACCATGTGAATCCAGGTGAAAGCTATGATCTCTTATTGACGTCACTTGTTAAATCCTCTTCAATCAGTGTAGATGAATGGGAGGAAACAGGATAATGGTGGAAGGTGGACGAGCTACAGCGGTTTGTCAGACACTGAGGCATCGCTAAAATTGGTCTTCTCACCAACATGTCTGCAGCATCTGAACAGGCTATACCGTGTACTAATATGACCCCTCTGTGGAAAGATGAGACTCTAACCAACACGTACATGTCGGTTGTTTTGCTCACAAGACTCGTCTGAAGGTAGCCTGGTACCAGTTAAAAAAAATGAATGGAAGTATAGACTCAGCATATAAAACTTTAAAAACACCTGCTCTTTCCATGACAGACTGACCAGGTGAAAGCTTTGATCCCTTATTGATGTCACTTGTTAAATCCACTTCAATCAGTGTAGATGAAGGGGAGGAGACTGGTTAAAGAAGGATTTTTAAGCTATGAGACAATTGAAACATGGATTGTGTATGTGTGCCATTCAGAGGCTGAATGGGCGCGACAAAAGTTTTAAGTGCCTTTGAATGGGATATGGTAGTAGGTGCCAGGTGCACCGCTTTGAGTGTGTCAAGAACTGCAACACTGCTGGGTTTTTCACGCTCAACAACTGCGGGAAGCATTGGAGTCAACATGGGCCAGCAGACCTGTGCAACTCAATATTAGGAAGGTGTTCCTAATGTTTTGGACACTCAGTGTATACACTTGTAGTAGAGTCTGGTGTGTGTGTCCTGGACAGTGGGTGGATTTGGGAAGGAGGCAGGCACGTGCTGGGCCGTCTGTCCTATAGGATTAGGTCTGGCAGTAAAAGACATGCGTTACTGTTAAACAAGGATTAGGGGAATATCTGAGTATTCTCTGGCCATCAGAGGTTGGAGGGATGTGTATGTCTGTGTGTTCCAGTACATACGTATGTGTGCGAATGTGTCCGTGGGTGTATCTGTGGACTGTCCCTCTTTCGGCGCTAGCAGGGGCTGAGATTACACAGGCAGAGGGGGAAATAAAGCGGCTCCGGTCCAATGTCGGGTCTCACATGCGGAAGAAGAAAGGGCCTATTTTACTGTTGTGCAAACCATTGTTTCATTTCCACTTTGGTTCTTTCTCTTTTTTTCTCTTCATCTTCCTGCAGTTCAAGAAGGGTGTAAACAATACAGCTATTGAGCTCTGGAGCTCCTCCACTTGATTTGCGTTAAGCGTTAGTTTGAGGGCCTTACCATGCTCTCTTTCTCATTCTTTAACCCCGTGTCCCCTTTTCTCTCTCTCTCTCTCTAACCCCCCTTTCACTCTTCACTCTCTCTAAACCCTCCTCCTCTCCCTCACCCCCCTCCCTTCCCTCTCTCACCCCACTCTCGCTAACTCTTCTCCCTCCTTCTCTCCCTCTCTTCCCCTCCCTGTTGATGTACGATATATCTTGGGTTCCCTGTGGGCCCTGACAGTGAGATAACGGAGGCTGAGGATCCCTACTCCCGGCCGCCCCACATGTGCCTCTCTACCCCTCCATTCTCAGGCCCATATAACCCACAGGATTTGAATTAAAGGCCGGCTCACATCTCATCTGGTGTGTGTGTGTGTGTGTGACAGGTAGCCCGGGGCCATCTGTTCTGTGTTAAACACAATATTGAGAGTGTATGTGTCAGCTCACACTGCAGTGATTGGTATCAATCTACCTTAATGTGAAGAGGGATCTAAGGCTGTATGTAAGGCTGTGTTGGAGGCCCCCTCCTCCTTCCCTCGTTGCAGGCACTAATGGATAAGCAGGCTGCATTAGGGTACTTGCACAGAGGCAGAGGGCCACACGGTGGAACTGCGTGAGGAGGTTCACCAACTATCTTCCCCTCTACCCAACTATGATCAATTCATAATTAATTGAATCATAAATATTATTTAACAATACTAGCTAATTAATCAAAGGGTTGCATTACACCATCGACCTGCCATCTAGTGTCTCATGTTTAAATCTTTTTTTGTAGTAATTTCTTCAAACAATACGATTGAAATTGGGATAAATTACTATCAAGATGGCAATTCAATTCAGTGAAGACAACTCAATCCTCAAAGTAAGTGTGGAGGAGAAGGAAGAGAGTGAGGAGAGAAAGGAGAAAGAAGAGGGAGATGAGAGGGAGGAGAAGGGAGTAGAAGGAAGAGAGTGAGGAGAGGGAGGAGAAGGAAGAGAGAGGAGAAGGAAGAGGGAGGAAAGTGAGAAGGAAGCAAGAGGAGAGGGAGGAGAAAGAAGAGAGGGAGGAGAAGGAGGAGAAAGCAGAGAGTGAGGAGAGGGAGGAGAAGGAAGAGAGGGAGGAGAGGGTGGAGAAGGAAGAGAGGGAGGAGAGGGAGGAGAGAGAGAAGGAAGAGAATGAGGAGAGGGAGGAGAAGGAAGGGGAATGGGTCCAGAGGGTTGAACCACATGGGAACTATGAAGGAGACAGTGTAAGGGCAGGGGAATGTGTTAGGGGAATGGGTACAGAGGGTTGAACCACATGGGAAATGTGAAGGAGACAGTGTAAGGGCAGGGGAATGTGTTAGGGGAATGGGTCCAGAGGATTGAACCACATGGGAAATGTGAAGGAGACAGTGTAAGGGCAGGGGAATGTGTTAGGGGAATGGGTCCAGAGGGTTGAACCACAGTAAGAATCTGTAAGAAACTGCTAGCCATTGGCTGCTAACAGCAGAGAACTGCTAGTTTTTGACTGGCTAAAACAAAAACAGTCAAAAATTTTAGCAGTACAGACCCCAAGAAACGGTCTCTAAAAAATCGCCCTCTAGTGATGAATGTAAGAACTGCCAAAAATGCACATTCAAAAGGAAAAATAACTGAAAAATCTAAATAGAGGTATACAAAGACAACAAAATTGTTTTAGCTCCTTAAGAAATGTATTAACATGCTGGTAGTGAATGCAGGAATTAAACAATTAACTATGCAAATGTGAAAAAACTGTGTGCCTTAAGGAAATAAACACCTGTTTCAATAAACGACAGGTCAGAAAAGGTTCTGTTGTGTTCAGTGATTTAAGCCAACAAACACCTGGACTATGAATTTAAGTTTTACGGTATTATAAAGAGATGCCTTTCCCTATTGATCTGGGAGAGCAAACAGCGTTTGAAGCAGTGTACGACTCTCCAAAGTCCTCTTCAACGGTCCAGCATAATTCTGTCATTTTGAGAAACGCTCTCAGGACTGCTGCTTTTCACCAAAAACACAAACGCATAATTGTCCAATCAGTATACTAAAACATAACCAACTCACACCAAGACCCTTGGAAGGCACAAATTCATGAAAAAGGAGAGTGAATCAGATATCTGAGAAACACACACGAACACACGCGAAAGCACACACACATACAGTAGCAGTCAAAAGGGTTTTACTATTTTCTATATTGTAGAATAATAGTGGTGACATCTAAACTATGAAATAACACATATGGAATCATGTAGTAACCAAAAAATTGTTAAACCATTCTAAATATATTTCTACTTAATATACTTCAAAGTAGGCACCCTTTGCCTTGATGACAGCTTTGCACACTTTTGTCATTCACTAATCCAGCTTCACCTGGAATAATTTTCCAACAGTCTTGAAGGAGTTCCCACATATGCTGAGCACTTGTTGGCTGCTTTTCCTTCACTCTGCGGTTCAACTCATCCCCAACCATCTCAATTGGGTTGAGGTCGGGTGATTGTGGAGGCCAGGTCATCTGATGCTATACTCCGTCACTCTCCTTCTTGGTCAAATAGCCCTTACACAGCCTGGAGGTGTGTTTTGGGTCATTTTCCTGTTGAAAAACAAATGACAGTCCCACTAAGCGCAAACCAGAAGGGATGTCATATCACTGCAGAATGCTGTGGTAGCCATGCTGGTTAAGTGTGCCTTGAATTCTAAATAAATCACTGACAGTGTCACCAGCAAAGCACCCCCACACCATCACACCTCCTCCTCCATGCTTCACGATTGGAACCACAAATGCGGAGATCATCCATTCACCTACTCTGTGTCTCACAAAGACACGGTGGTTGGACCAAATCAGACAAAAGGACAGATTTCCACCAGTCTACTGTCCATTTGTTATTGGTGTTCTTTAGTAGTGGTTTCTTTGCAGCAATTCAACCATGAAGGCCTGATTGACACAGTCTCCTCTGAACAGTTGATGTTGAGATGTGTCTGTTACTTGAACTCTGTGAAGCATTTATTTGGGCTGCAATCTGAGGTGCATTTAACTCTAATGAACTTAACCTCTGCAGCAGAGGTAACTCTGGGTCTTCCTTTCCTGTGGCGGTCCTCATGAGAGCCAGTTTCATCATAGCGCTTGATGGTTTTTGCAACTCCACTTCAAGAAACTCTCAAAGTTCTTGAAATGTTCTCTTTTGACTGACCTTCATGTCTTAAAGTAATGATGGACTGTCACACCTGTTAATCGAAATCCATTCCAGGTGACTACCTCATGAAGCTGGTTGAGAGAATACTAAGAGTGTGCGTTCATCAAGGCAAAGGGTGTCTACTTTGAAGAATCTCAAATATAAACCATATTTTGATTTGTTTAACACTTTTTTGGTTACTACATGATTCCATATGTGTTATTTTATAGGTTTGATGTCTTCACTATTATTCTACAATGTAGAAAATAGTAAAAATAAAGAAAACTCCCGAATGAGTAGGTGTGTCCAAACTTTTGACTGGCACTGGACATGCACACAAACATGCACGCACACGCACTCGCACACACACACCCACACACACATTGGATAGGTACATGTCTGTAAGATCATTGCTGGTGGCTTATTAACTGAGCAGAGATGGGAGGGGCTACATTTGAACAGAGATTTTCTGGGGTCTACATTGTGTAAAATGTTTCCATGAAATGATGTGTGGAGCCATTTAAGTAACAAATTAAACATGTATTATATGGTGTGTCCCCTGCATGTAGGTGTGGATGGCAGCACAGTGTCACTGAAAGGGAAAGGGCCCATTAAAAATACAGGTTGACTTGATATCAAATAATTGGAATGAAATTAAACTCACCTATTGATGATCAAGGCCAGAACCCAGCACACGTCGGGAAAAGTAAAAAGTGGAGGATTAGTTACATGATAATATATCACAACGATCAACTGCATCGCTAGAAAATATGCATTTTGCTGTGTTGAAAAACAGAAGCCCTTTAAAGTTGTTACACATAGGATTATTTTTGCATTGTAATTTCAGAAAATCTCCATAATATATCTGCCGCTATATAGTGGATTGTGATTGGCTGTGATATTCGCGTATTGATTTCTCCCGCCAGAGCGGCATGTGTCTAACTGTGGCTGTTTTATCTAATGGAAATCACTCTTTCATTTCCTTATTGCTTAAATTCTGCATTATCCTCTGTACCCCCCCCCCCCCCCTCCCATGTCTGTGTGTGGTATTGTTCGTTGGTTACGTGTGTGGCGCTACAGGCTGGTTGTGCGCCGGGTAGTGTTGTACCCGTGGTTTGGTTATTTGTACCACTTTGTGTATTTGTGCGCTATCGCCTTTTCCCCTGGGCCGGAGTGTTGAGACCAGTTGCGTCCGGCTGTTTTCCTCTGCCTAATAAAGCGTGCCTGTTCACTCATCTCTGCTCTCCTGCACCTGACTTCCTTCGACCAGTTGCACCCACTGTGACAGCAGGGAATCATTGTGTCATATAAGTCACTGTTAAATATATTTTCAATAATAAACACTATCGTTTTACAGCTGTTTGAAGCTGGTGTACTAAAACGAAAGTTACACACACAAACGCACACACACCTATTTATGCTCTGGGCGATTCAATTCATCAGGAGACATGGAACTTTAACCCCCAACCCTTCTGCTACTCTTTACAACACACACACATCATCTCCCGACATTCACTTAATCATTTATCAATAACGTTTACATAGAGGAGCTTGAGGTCAAGAGAGAGAAAGGGGGAAGGAAACACAGAGAAACAAGCATGAGGATCGATGTTGCAAAAAAATTGGTTTAGCTAGTGCCACAATGTCTCATATTTCCTGCAGACACAGATGAGAGACTGGAGAGACAGAGAGCGCGCTCGCCCTCTGCCTTGTGAGGTAGCGGCGTAGCGGCGAGTGGAAAGTACATGAGATTATTGATGTTACATGTCAAGAATAACTGTTTGGATTTCTGAGGCGGGTGAGAGGGGACACTGATGGTTTCGGTGATCCGTGGAAAGCTTCATGTGTTGGTAAAGGCCAACGAGTCGGCGTCAGAGCCTCAGGAGGGGAGTTTAGATTGTGACCCCAGGAGTGGGGGGGGGGGGGGGGGGCATGCTTATGCTTCACATACACTATGTATACACACACACACACATACAAACACACACAAATAATGTGTAGACACAAAAACACACACAATTTTATAACAGCAAAAGAAACAGGATGAAAAAGTTATTGGATTCTGATGTTTGATGTGGATGCCTGCCCTGTGCGTGCTCTGTATACTTAACCTTGGAGCCCAGCCTCTGGAAAACCTCACCCCTCGAATAAAATAAACTTATAGGCCTCTTACAGAGGGAGCTGTGTATCCTTGATTCTGTTCCCCAGGGTGAGCCCATAATCAGAGGGAGGGCAAAGATAACTGACACACAACTGTACATGGAGAGGGTCTCAAAAGGCTCCGTGTTTGTGTGTGTGCGTGTGTGTGTTGGACCGGGGCAGAGAGGAGTCCCTTAGCTCCAGGCTGTGATACCACAGAACGGGATATTCCAAATTGAGCGTGAAATTAGAGATCATCTGCCAGCCCAAGCAGAGTGTGTGTGTGTGTGTGTGTGTGTGTGTGTGTGTGTGTGGTGTGTGTGTGTGTGTGTGTGTGTGTGTGTGTGTGTGTGTGTGTGTGTGTGTGTGTGTGTGTAGACATGCATGGACATGTTTAACTATACTCTTGGGGACCAGAAGTCCCCACAGGATTAGTAATCGAACCAAAATTTGACCAACTGGGGACATTATGTTGGTCCCCACAAGGTCAAATGCTATTTCTAGGGGGTTTAGGATTAAGGTTAGAATTAGTGTTAGGGTTAGAATTAGGTTTAGTGTTAGGAGCTAGGGTTAGTTTTAGGGTTAAGGTTATGAGCTAGGGTTAGGTTTAGGGTTAGGTTTAAGGTTAGATTTTTGGGTTAAGGTTAGGGTTAGCGGTTAAGGAAAATAGTATTTTGAATGGGACTGAATTGTATGTCCCCACAAGGTTAGCTGCGCAAGACTGTGTGTGTGTGTGTGTGTGTGTGTGTGTGTGTGTGTGTGTGTGTGTGTGTGTGTGTGTGTGTGTGTGTGTGTGTGTGTGTGCGTAAATGTGTGACTGCTTCTTCACAAAGACACAGAGGCCCAGAGACTCTGGAGAGAAGCTCGGCTTCAAGAAGGAGCTCAAAATACAATCTCCTTCACAAAGCAAACAATCCAACTTTTCAACGCTCCTCTGAACTTTACACTAATTCTGCGGACTTCTAGCTTCCAGCATCATAATACAGAAATACAGAATATCTTAGTTTAGTAGCTGTATAGTATATAGAAATACAGAATACCTTAGTTTAGTAGCTGTAGTATACAGAAATACAGAATACCTTAGTTTAGTAGCTGTAGTATGCAGAAATACAGAATACCTTAGTTTAATAGCTGTATAGTATATAGAAATACAGAAAACCTTAGTTTAGTAGCTGTACTATACAGAAATACAGAAAACCTTAGTTTAGTAGCTGCAGTATACAGAAATACAGAATACCTTAGTTTAGCAGCTGTAGTATACAGAAATACAGACTACCTTAGTTTAGTAGCTGTTTAGTATACAGAAATACAGAATACCTTAGTTTAGTAGCTGTTTAGTATACAGAAATACAGAATACCTTAGTTTAGTAGCTGTATAGCATACAGAAATACAGAATCCCTTAGTTTAGTAGCTGTATAGCATACAGAAATACAAAATACCTTAGTTTAGTAGCTGTATAGTATACAGAAATACAGAATACCTTATTTTAGTAGCTGTAGTATACAGAAATACAGAATACCTTAGTTTAGTAGCTGTAGTATACAGTAATATATAATTCCATTGTTTAGTAGCTGTAGTATACAGTAGCAACAGTCATCGAAAAGGTTTTAAAAACAATGAATGCATCAGTTGGACAATGGATGACGGTCATCCAAACTTTTAGAGTTTTTATAATCCATCATATATTGACTGAATTATACCACATACATTTGGGGGATTTTGGTGAGAATTCAGGTATTCAATTTATTGTAAAATTTCACAATTGAAATGGCTTGCATTGAGTGGTATACGCCTGTGTTCATGAGAATCCTGGTCTATCTCTTCCTTTTGTGTAATGTAGGATGGGAAATCTGACACAATTTGAAGCTGGGATGTCCCTCCTACAGTACCATTTAATTCGCTCTTCCAACTGCCCATCAACTCCTGGCTGAACCCTACGTCATAGCTACAGACAAAGCACATGCCTGCAATCCTTACATCGTAGCGCAGCAGGAGAGAGTGGTTTCAGAGATAGACTTCATCAGTCATCTAAAATAATTCATAGATTTTAAACAAAAAAGGCATGAGAAACCAGGTATTCTTTTGTGTGATAAGTCCCGAATAAAGGCTGTTCTTAGCCCGTGGTCGCAACATTAACGGGAAAAACAACAGGCACAAGCAAGAGTATGAAATAGTCGCAGGAGTAAAATGAAAGCAATCAGTCTAGTAAGATTTAAGTGACAAGTGGATTTTGTACCCCTCAAACACAGAAAATATATGGCTGAAAAACACAGATCCTGTGTTGCACATTGTTAGTATACTGTAGATATTTTTCTAAAGATTCACCCAAAAATCACTATACCAAAATGTGTTTGGCCCTAGTTGATCACAAGAAGCACACTACAATTGTATTTCTCGCAAGTGTGTGTGTGTGTGTGTGTGCGCGTTTGTGTATCTGTGCGTGTGTATCTGTAATCTCTGTATGTGTGTGTGTGTGCACCTCTGCATGTATCTGTATCTGTGTGCTTCTCTGTGTGTGTGTGTGTGGCTCCTGGGACAACACTTCCTGCCCATCTCATCTTACACGTAGTGAAGGTGGTTGACATGCAGTTGGATTCCAGGGGTGGGACCTGGTCCCCTACCACGTCTCTCATGGCTTCAAGATGACTGTTTAAGGTGGAATCTGTAAAACTCTTCCTCCGCGCCTCGCTTGGTTAAAAAACATCCGTCTTCAAAGTTTCTCAGAGAGAAGGGGAGAGAGAGAGAAAGAGCGAGGGAGAGAGAGAGATAGAGGGAGACAGAGAGAGAGAGATGGATAGGATGGGTGACCATCTTTAAAAACAAGGGGGAACATCCTTGTAACCTCTATTTTGGAAGCCTCTCTTTGCTCGTCCCCTCATTCCTTTTCCCTTCTGTCTCTGTCTCTCTCGTCCTCTCTTTATCTCTCTCTTATTGAAAGAGTAGGCCTAGACAAGCTCAGAGCCCTGACCAGTGTCTGTTACGCCTGATCCCGCTCCCCAGCATTACACACACCTGCCACCATCATTATGCACACCTGCCTTCCCCGTCACGCGCATCAGCAATTATTGGACTCACCTGGACTCAATCACCTCTGTCATTACCTTCCCTATATCTGTTTGGTTCCCCACTCTGTTCCCTGCTTCAGCATTAATTGTCGTTTGTTGTTGTTAACACAGGCTGACGCTGTTCCTGTTTTGTTACCTGTCTGTTCCTGAATAAATGTTGACTCCCCGTCAGTGGCGGTTCTAGACCATTTCAACTGGGGGGGGGGGGGGGGGGCAAGCTGGGGCCAGTTGTACTGTTAGAGGGGCCAGTTACATTAGACGTTATTGTTGTCATATCATTTTCTTCACTGCATTGCAGGCATTAGCAGGCAAAAGACCATGTTCATAATCATCATCGTTGCCACTGTCTAATAACGGACTGCCCCCCCCCCCCCCCCCCCCCCCCCAGAACCGCTAGGGCTCCCCGTACCTGCTTCTCATCTCCAGCGTCGGCCATTACAGCGTCAGTGAATATAGTGACAGCAGTGCAGTTCAGACTCTCTCAGTTGATCGGCTGGCGCAGACCATTGTAATCAATCCCTGCAGTCGCCACCTGAAGTTCCCCACACTTCATCTATCATGACCACTCAATACGTCAATGGATAAAATAACTAGAGTTATTTGGTCCGAATCTATTGTAGTTTCTCTCCTGTGCCGGTTTTCTACCAATCATTTTCCTGATATAATTCTCGCTCTTAAATTATTTAGTCTCTCCATCTCTCCCGTCCCCCCACTTCTCCCTTCATCATTTTCCTCTTTCATCCATCCATCCTCTCTCATTGTTTCTCTCACTTTATTTCTTTTTCTCCATTCTTTCTCTCTCTCCCTCTGTCGTTATTCTTCCACAAACCTTGTCTTTCACTAGCTTTACCACTGTGCGCCCCTGATCAGATGCGGAGGCGGTTTGACGTTTCAGCCACTCTCCTCTTCTTCGGGTTATTCATCCCTCCCTTCATCCCTTCTTCCTGTGCGCTAAAAGTCAAGCTTCTGGTCTTATCTGGGTGACCGCTGCTCCCATGGGGACAAGGGGAGACACTGAGCGTTGTGTGTTTGTGTGTTGACAGTGTGTGTGTGTCTGTGTGTACATGCTGATCACTAGAAATATACTTTGATTTCAGATGTTTAAAAAGGTTCTGAGAATGTTGATATATGCCTTTCTCAGCGCTCACCCACAAAAATGTAAAAATATTGCCCAGCACTGGGGCAAACTCATGATGCTTGGATGTATTTAGTTTTAAGCTTTCCCCAAACCATAGCCCTAACTTTAACCACATGGAATTAATACCTATATTTAACTCTTTGAGTTGTTTCTGTTCTAACCATGTAACCACGCAGAATTAACCCTGTAACCAAGCGGAATTAATGCATAAAATATGTAATACGTTGAATTTCAAAGTAAAACTATGAGATCTTGTTGGTGTGTGTCCCTCTGTGCATGTACAGTACGTGTGTCTCTGTGTACAGTAGATAGTAGATAGTGCTTAATGTGTGTTTTTGTGTGTGTGTGTTTATAATCAATGATACTTCCTCCCCTGACACCACTGTGTACCAGCCTACTGTCTTAACAACAGCATGGGGCTGGGGGATAAGACTGGAGGTCAGGGGCTGTGACTGGGACTTGGGCTTGGGGGCAAGACTGGAGGACAGGGGCTGAAGCTGGTAGTTGGACCTGAGACTTGGGAACAGCAAGGGGCTAATGGTTGGTTAGGATTAGAGACTGTGGACTGAGTGGGTGGCCAGGGATATCACTCGTCCTCCTAGCTGAAGAATTCAATCTGTTTCTGTCTGCGGAGCTCCTACATCATCACTTTTCTGATAGGGATCATACTTGGGAGCTAGTGAGAGGAGTTTCTTTCTCTCTCTCTCTCTCTCTCTCTCTCTCTCTGTGTCTCTCTATGTCTCTCTCTCTGTCTCTCTCTGTCTCTCTCTTGGTCTCTGTCTCTCTCTCTCTGTGTCTCTCTATGTCTCTCTCTCTGTCTCTCTCTGTCTCTCTCTCGGTCTCTGTCTCTCTCTCTCTTATTCTCTCTCTCACACACACACAGAGACACAGACATGCACAGAAACACGCATGCGCACAAACAAAAATGGCAGCAATTCCCTACCTGTTGTGTGTGTGTGTGTAGCACAATGAAATGAGGATGTGCAATGGAATGTGTTCAGTCTAACATGTCCTGTGCTTTGTGCTGTGTGTTTTCTTCTATGGACTCTGCAACAGCTCCTGAGTGGACATATCCCATATTCATATCCTGACTTCTATTCAGTTCGTTCCTATAGGGCTCCCCATGCACAATCCCTGCCACACACACACACACACACGCACGCACGCACGCACGCACACACTCACACACATGCGCTCGCGCACACACACACTCACGGCTCAATACAACAGTCACTCTTGAACTAAACAGATATGAAACAATATTTTCACTCAAAATAGTTATTGTTCAAAATTGCTCATGAATTGCTTCATGCTTATTTTTAGAGCAAGCATTCCTGAGCAGTGAGATGGGTTGTGGCCTGTCTGCTCGCTGGTATATATAGAGTCATTACCCATTATATATAGAGTCGTTACCCATGCCAGACTAAATACCTTATACTAGTAATGCTATTAGATCACATTTTGTTGTTATTATATGCTATTTAGCAGATTATTTTATCTAAAGCGCCCCTGTGTGTGCATACATTTTCATATTGGTGACCCCAGCGTTAGTCGAACCCACAATCCTGGTGTATTATTGAGGATCTACCATGCATCATCCACGCTGCTCTTCCACCTTTGGTTAGTGAGTGAGAGCATGCCAAATGGTGAAAGCTAAATAGTGAACTCAAATGCATTATGTCAAGTATACTTCAGAGCACTTGAGAAGTATTTCACATGCGCTTGATTTATGTTTGGCGTAGCACTTTTGGAACTATTCTATTTAATCAAGCACAGCTAGATTATTTGGAGGTATCTGACGTACAGTTGAAGTCAGAAGTTTACATACACTTATGTTGGAGACATTAAAACTCGTTTTTCAACCACTCCACAAATTTCTTATTAACAAACTATAGTTTTGGCGAATTGGTTATGGCATCTACTTTGTGCATGACACAAGTAATTTTTATAAAAATTGTTTAAAGACCGATTATTTCACTTATAATTCACTGTATCACAATTCCAGTGGGTCAGAAATGTACATACACTAAGTTGACTGTGCATTTAAACAGCCTGGAACATTTCTGAAAATTATGTCATGGCTTTAGAAGCTTCTGATAGGCTAATTGACATAATTTGAGTCAATTGGAGGTGTACCTGTGGATGTATTTCAAGGCCTACCTTCAAACTCAGTGTCTCATTGATTGACATCATGGGAAAATCAAGAGAAATCAGCCAAGACCTCAGAAAAAAAATTGTAGACCTCCACAAGTCTGGTTCATCCTTGGGAGCAATTTCCAAATGCCTGAAGGTACCACGTTCATCTGTAGAAACAATAGTACGCAAGTACAAGCACCATGGGACAACGCAGCCGTCACACCACTCAGGAAGGAGACGCATTCTGTCTCCTAGAGATGAACGTACCTTGGTGCGGAAAGTGCAAATCAATCCCAGAACAACAGCAAAGGACCTTGTGAAGATGCTGGAGGAAACAGGTGGAAAAGTATCTATATCCACAGTAAAACGTGTCCTATATCGACATAACCTGAAAGGCCGCTCAGCAAGGAAGAAGCCACTGCTCCAAAACCGCCATAAAAAACCCAGACTACAGTTTGCAACTGCACATGGGGACAAAGATTGTACTTTTTGGAGAAATGTCCTCTGGTCTGATGAAACAAAAATAGAACTGTTTGGCTATAATGACCATCGTTATCTTTGGAGGAAAAGGGGGAGTCTTGCAAGCCGAAGAACACCATCCCAAACGTGAAAAACGGGGGTGGCAGCATCATGTTGTGGGGGTGCTTTGCTGCAGGAGGGAATAGATGGCATCATGAGGATGGAAAATTCTATGGATATATTGAAGCAACATGTCAAGACATCAGTCAGGAAGTTAAAGCTTGGTCGCAAATGGGTCTTCCAAATGGACAATGACCCCAAGCCTACTTCCAAAGTTGTGGCAAAATGGCTTAATAAGGACAACAAAGTCAAGGTATTGGAGTGGCCATCACGAAGCCCTGACCTCAATCCCATAGAAAATTTGTGGGCAGAACTGAAAAAGCGTGTGCGAGCAAGGAGGCCTACAGACCTGACTCGGTTATACCAGCTTTGTCAGGAGGAATGGACCAAAATTCACCCAATTTATTGTGGGAAGCTTGTGGAAGGCTACCCGAAACGTTTCACCCAAGTTAAACAATTTAAAGGCAATGCTACCAAATACTAATTGAGTGTATGTAAACTTCTGAACCACTGGGAATGTGATGAAAGAAATTAAAGCTGAAATAAAAAATTCTCTCTACTATTATTCTGACATTTCACAGTCTTAAAACAAAGTGGGGATCCTAACTGACCTAAGACAGGGACATTTTACTAGGATTAAATGTGATGAATTGTGAAAAACTGAGTTTAAATGTATTTGGCTAAGGTGTATGCAAACTTCCGACTTCAACTGTATGTATTTGACTCAGGTCTGACTCTTAATCTCGGCCTATCAGATGTGTGTTATGATCGAGCAAAACCTCCAGTGCAGAAGTAGAGAGGAAAAGAAAGATACAAGTATTGGAACATGTTCGATGGCGGAGTGTGTGTATGAAAGCACATTAACACATTGACATCTCATTATATTCAATCAGCACAGTCAAGCACTCTGAAGTGGGGTGGTGAAAATGCAGCAAATGGACCTCCATTTTGGGCCAACTGTATCATCTCCGAGCTGATCACAGTGTGTATATAATTGTGAAGATTACGCCATGGAAGGAGCGAATCTATGGCTATGACAGACAGAGAGAGATGGAAAGAAAGTGGTGAGAGAGAATGAGAGAGGAGGGGGAGAGAGAAGTGAAAGGAAAGAGAGAGAAAGAGGGTGGGAGGGAGGGAAAAAAAAGAGGAGAGAAGGAGAGAGAGAGAGATAGAGAGAGAGACAGTGAGAGAGACCATTACCATGCTAAAAGTGAAGGCATGTATGGTGGAAAATGAATGCTCTGCATGCCACTACATTACCCAGCAATAAGGGACACTTTGGTTGTCACGAGGTCACCTATAATCTACACCTCAATCTTTAGCTTATTTCGTGTCTACAGGCCTTTGGTGAGATGGAAGGAAAGGCGTGTGCATGCTCAGGTGTGTCTGCAAGTGTGTGCATGTGTGTGTATGAGTGTGTGTGTGGTAGGGGAGCCTTTCTCCGCGAGAGACAAAGGGGACATTGTGTCCCTCTCAGGTCCAGTGTGGCCTTGGTTGTTGCAAGAAACCCACCTTTTTTTTTATCCCAGAGGCAAAAAAGAACCCCAACTACCCCCCCTCCCTCACCCCCTTTCTCCTCTCCTCTTCCCTGGCTGACCCCCACCTCTTCCCCATCATACCATCCTCTCTCTCACTCATTCTCTCTCTCTCCTGTACCTCTGACACACACAGCCTGTCCCTGCCCCATCCTTTACTGCTAAGAAGAGGTTGCTCTATGTGATAAAGTGAAAATCTGAAGCCCACACCCAACCATAAAGCCATCTAATAGAACATGCACTGTAGGCTACAGTCAGAGACTGCGGAATGATTTTATGACAGCGGGTGCAGGATATTTGTTTCACTGATTTACACATGTTTCTGTTTATACTTTTTGGTAGGCTATTTGTCAGTCAACGTGTCTGTAATTGGATATAGTACATGCAGCTTCTCTTCTGTCATTACATGTTGCCCTTGAAGACTAAATAAACCGTTGCTCACCAGAATGTTTCAATCTAGTTGACATCGTTAAAGTTTTCTATGTCATCTCTGCTTCTATAGCGGAGCAAAGACATTTAGGGTCTGGGGAGAAAATTAAATAACAAAAATAAAAAACATATAATTGAAAAAGGTTTTCTGTGCAAAATGTCCAAAATACATCAGTTTGGTTGTAAGGAAATATAAACCTGTCAAAACATCCTAACATGTTTCTGATAAGATTTGGGAATATTAATATATATATAATATATATATATATATATATATATATATATATATATATATATATATATATATATATATATATATATTTGGATTAATATTTTAAGTGACAGAAATATGATCAGCTTTACTGAAATGCAGGAGTTTATATTATAAGAACCATCACACATAACACTTCCATCATCCTTTTTTAATACTTCACCAAATCCCACATGTCTGCTCTTCCCTTCTCTTTATTTTCAACTTTCCATTTCGCAGCTTTTCCCTTTTGCCTCTGTGGATCGACACAATTTTCTTGCCCATTCCCAAAAGCATTTATCGATTGGTGTGTAGGCTATTTGGCACGTACAAACTTGTAGAACCAAAAAGGGTTAAATCGCTTGCTTCTTATATGGAACCCCTAAAAGTTCTATATAGAAACCATTTATAGGGTTCTTTGATTTCCGGTCACAACTTGCAGACTTGTTTACGTGCTGCTGTGCATTTTGTTGCTAACCTTACTTTGCTACCTGACAACTTTTTAATTACCGTTTATATTTTTAGTTTTTCCCTCACTCAATTTTTTTTCATTCCATTTTTTCACTCAGGACGTTTTATCTGGACGTGGTTCGTCAGGACCTCCACCAGCCGAAGCTAAGTAGTAACATTAACATGATGCCTTCTAATTGCAGTCACTGTACTCATAATATACAGGAGAACGACCGCCTTACGGCGAGGATAGCTGTGCTGCAAGCCCAGCTTCAGACGCAATCGTTAGGCAAGGGCAATTTCAGTGTAGGAAAGGATGAAACAGCGTCTGTGCCACCAGTAAGTACAGATAGTAACGTTAGTATAAACCCCCTCGCACGGTCCCCGCAGCCGGACAACTTTCTCATGGCTTCTGGAGGGAAATGCTGAAGGAATGCTCAACCGGTGTCACTCATTCAGCCGACAGAAACTTTCAACCGGTTCTCCCCATTAAGCAGCGAGTCGGAGTCAGAGGCCGAGCTCCATCCACCAATGCCACGTTGCACCACAGACTGTCCAGGAGTTGGCGGATGCTTTAGTCCAGGTCTGGGAGGAGATCCCTCAGGAGACCATCCGCCACCTCATCAGAAGCATGCCCAGGCATTGTAGGGAGGTCATACAGGCACGTGGAGGCCACACACACTACTGAGCCTCATTTTGACTTGTTTTAAGGACATTACATCAAAGTTGGATCAGCCTGTAGTGTGGTTTTCCACTTTAATTTTGAGTGTGACTCCAAATCCAGACCTCCATGGGTTGATCAATTGGATTTCCATTGATTATTTTTGTGTGATTTTGTTGTCAGCTCATTCAACTATGTAAAGAAAAAAGTATTTAATAAGATTATTTCTTTCATTCAGATCTAGGATGTATTGTTTAAGTGTTCCCTTTATTTTTTTGAGCAGTATATATAATTGGTAGATTTGGATAGAAAACACTCCAAAGTTTCTAAAACTGTAAAAATAATGTCTGTGAGTATAACAGAACTGAAATGGCAGGCAAAACCCAGAGGACTAACCATCAAAAAAAAAAAAAAAAGAATTCAGCATACCACTGATTTCAATGCCTGGCATTTTTATAATAGGGCGAAATCGTCCCCGATTGCAGTTCCTAGGGCTTCCACTAGATGTCAACAGTCTTTATAAAGAGTTTCAGGCTGGTTTTTGGAAAAATGAGGGAGAAGTTGTAGTTTTTCTAAGTGGCTCCCATTTTGGCTGTAGTGTTTCCAAGCGCATGGCCGAGAGAGCGCGTTGTTTTTGTTTATCTCCGGTAAAGACAATAACGATTCTCCGTCTTAAATTTGATTGTTTATTTGCGTATTAGGGTACCTAATGTTTGATTATAAACATTGATTGACTTGTTTGGATAAGTTTATTGGTAACGTTTGCAATTCATTTTGTATGCATTTTGAAGGAGGGAAACCGAGTGGATTATTGACTGAAGCGCGCCAGCTAAACTTTGTTTTTTTATATATAAAGAAGGAATTTATCAAAAAAAAGGACCATTTGTAATGTAACTGAGACATTTTGGAGTGCCAACAGGAGAAGATCTTCAAAGGTAAGGCATATATTATATCGCTATTTCTGACTTTCGTGTCGCAACTCCCTGGTTGATTTGTTATGCATTTGTGTGCTGGACGCTGTCCTCAGATAATCGCATGGTTTGCTTTCGCCGTGAAGCCTTTTTTAAATCTGACACATTGGCTGGATTAACAAGAAGTTAAGCTTTATTTTGATGTATTGCACTTGTGATTTCATGAAAGTTTGATATTTATAGTAATTGAATTGGAATTTGGCGGTCTGCCATTTCACCGGATGTTGGCCAGGCGGGACGTTACCGTCCCACGTATCCATATTAATTGA
Organism: Salmo salar; assembly: GCF_965601325.2. Lineage (NCBI taxonomy): Eukaryota > Metazoa > Chordata > Actinopteri > Salmoniformes > Salmonidae > Salmo > Salmo salar. The sequence goes on from NC_138303.1 coordinate 47,954,752, forward strand.
GGAAAATAAGAACAATCCAAAATGTATTTTTGATACTGTCACAAAGCTAACTAAAAAGCATCATTCCCCAAGAGAGGAAGGCTTTCACTTCAGCAGTGATAAATTCATGAACTTCTTTGAGGAAAAGATCATGATCATTAGAAAGCAAATTACGGGCTCCTCTTTAAATCTGCGTATTCCTCCAAAGCTCAGTTGTCCTGAGTCTGCACATCTCTGCCAGGACCTAGGATCAAAGGAGACACTCAAGTGTTTTAGTACTATATCTCTTGACACAATGATGAAAATAATCATGGCCTCTAAACCTTCAAGCTGCATACTGGACCCTATTCCAACTAAACTACTGAAAGAGCTGCATCCTGTGCTTGGCCCTCCTATGTTGAACATAATAAACGGCTCTCTATCCACCGGATGTGTACCAAACTCACTAAAAGTGGCAGTAATAAAGCCTCTCTTGAAAAAGCCAAACCTTGACCCAGAAAATATAAAAAACTATCGGCCTATATCGAATCTCCCATTCCTCTCAAAAATGTTAGAAAAAGCTGTTGCGTAGCAACTCACTATCTTCCTGAAGACAAACAATGTATACAAAATGCTCCAGTCTCGTTTTAGACCCCATCATAGCACTGAGACTGCACTTGTGAAGGTGGTAAATGACCTTTTAATGGCGTCAGACCGAGGCTCTGCATCTGTCCTCGTGTTCCTAGACCTTAGTGCTGCTTTTGATACCATCGATCACCACATTCTTTTGGAGAGATTGGAAATCCAAATTGGTCTACACGGACAAGTTCTGGCCTGGTTTAGATCTTATCTGTCGGAAAGATATCAGTTTGTCTCTGTGGATGGTTTCTGCTCCTCAAGGTTCCGTTTTAGGACCACTATTGTTTTCACTATATATTTTACCTCTTGGGGATGTCATTCGAAAACATAACGTTAACTTTCACTGCTATGCGGATGACATACAGCTGTACATTTCGATGAAACATGGTGAAGCCCCAAAATTGCCCTCGATGGAAGCTTGTGTTTCAGACATAAGGAAGTGGATGGCTGCAAATTTTCTACTTTTACACTCGGACAAAATAGAGATGCATGTTCTAGGTCCCAAGAAACAAAGAGATCTTCTGTTGAATCTGACAATTAATCTTGATGGTTGTACAGTCGTCTCAAATAAAACTGAAGGACCTCAGCGTTACTCTGGACTCTGATCTCTCTTTTGACAAACATATCAAGACTGTTTCAGGAACAGCTTTTTCCATCTATGTAACATTGCAAAAATCTGAAATTTTAAGTGCAAAAATGATGCAGAAAAATGTATCCATGCTTTTGTCACTTCTAGGTTAGACTACTGCAATGCTCTACTTTCCTGCTACCAGGATAAAGCACTAAATACACTTCAGTTAGTGATAAATACGGCTGCTAGAATCTTGACTAGAACCAAAAAATGTGATCATATTACTGCAGTGCTAGCCTCTCTACACTGGCTTCTACGGCAAGGGCTGATTTCAAGGTTTTACTGCTAACCTACAAAGCATTACATGGGCTTGCTCCTACCTATCTTTCCGATTTGGTCCTGCCGTACATACCTACACGTACGCTATGGTCACAAGACGTAGGCCTCCTAATTGTCCCTAGAATTTGTAAGCAAACAGCTGGAGGCAGGGCTTTCTCCTATAGAGCTCAATTTTTATGGAATGATCTGCCTACCCATGTGAGAGACACAGACTCGGTCTCAACCTTTAAGTCTTTACTGAAGACTCATCTCTTCGGTAGGTCCTGTGATTGAGTGTAGTCTGGCCCAGGAATGTGAAGGTGAACGGAAAAGCACTGGAGCAACGAACCACCCTTGCTGTCTCTGCCTAGCCGGTTCCCCTCTCTCCACTGGGATTCTCTGCCTCTAACCCTATTACAGGGGCCGAGTCACTGGCTTACTGGTGCTCTTCCATGCCGTCCCTAGGAGGGGTGCATCACTTGAGTGGGTTGAGTCACTGACGTGGTCTTCTTGTCTGGGTTGGCGCCCCCCCTTGGGTTGTGTCATGGCGGAGATCTTTGTGGGCTAGACTCGGCCTTGTCTCAGGATGGTAAGTTGGTGGTTGAAGATATCCCTCTAGTGGTGTGGGGGCTGTGCTTTGGCAAAGTGGGTGGGGTTATATCCTGCCTGTTTGGCCCTGTCCGGGGGTATTTTCGAATGGGGTCACAGTGTCTCCTGACCCCTCCTGTCTCAGCCTCCAGTATTTATGCTGCAGTAGTTTATGTGTCTGGGGGCTAGGGTCAGTCTGTTATATCTGGAGTATTTCTCCTGTCTTATCCGGTGTCCTGTGTGAATTTAAGTATGCTCTCTTTAATTCTTTCTTTCTCTCGGAGGACATGAGCCCTAGGACCATGCCTCAGGATTACCTAGCATGATGACTCCTTGCTGTCCCCAGTCCACCTGGCCGTTCTGCTGCTCCAGTTTCAACTGTTCTGCCTGCGGCTATGGAACCCTGACCTGTTCACCGGACGTGCTACCTGTCCCAGACCTGCTGTTTTCAACTCTCTAGAGACAGCAGGAGCGGTAGAGATACTCTCAATGATCGGCTATGAAAAGCCAACTGACATTTACTCCTGAAGTGCTGACCTGTTGCACCCTTGACATCTACTGTGATTATTATTATTTGACCATGCTGATCATTTATGAACATTTGAACATCTTGGCCATGTTCTGTTATAATCTCCACCCAGCACAGCCAGAAGAGGACTGGCCACCCCTCATAGCCTGGTTCCTCTCTAGGTTTCTTCCTAGGTTCTGGCCTTTCTATGGAGTTTTTCCTAGCCACCGTGCTTCTACACCTGCATTGCTTGCTGTTTGGGGTTTTAGACTGGGTTTCTGTACAGCACTTTGAGATATCAGCTGATGTAAGATGGGCTATATAAATACATTTGATTTGATCAGAACACTTGAGGTTCTACTTCACTGGACCAAAATGGTGCCATTTATGAATTATGGCTACTACTATTAAATAGTAATATTTTGAGCTAAGAATATAATTTATTAAACAATTAAATAATGGACAAAATGTATGGTCATTATATGCAAACATAGTTTGGAAATACACCAGTTTTGGTTCCAGGTAGGATTCTACCTTTTGGGTTTGTTTTTAGGTGCTAAATAGCACCTGGTGGTCAGGGAGACATCTCTTCATTTGAATGATGGCCCAATTAAACACTGGCTTGCTTCTTTACAATACAATACAATATACTTTTTACATTAGTTACAGTGAACAACAAAACTGTATCTTCTGCTCAATTCTCAACCCCCTCAAACAATTGACTCCACACTGAAATACTGAAATAAAATAAACAATTTGCTAATTGCAAATGTCAGGCTGGGTCTGTAGCTTTATTTGGCATATCCCATAATAAGGGTTAGCTGGCTAGCTTTTAAAGTGGTGACTTAAAGTAGCCTAGCTTTTTCTGTTTAGCTAGCTAGCTTACAAAGGTACTCAAATTCTAATAATGTTTCGAATAATGTTATTTATCTAGCCTTTGTTTATCATATGACTTTGGCTTCATAAATGTTAATAAAATAATCAACTTAGCTTACCTTAAGACGTTGATAAATAACGTGCTTATTGGTAGGCTACTTGGTTCAACCAAGTCCTCTCGCGGCGTCATGGTGGAATGGATTGGCAGTTGGTTTATAAATTGGAATGGCTGTTATATTTTGAATTGACCAAAAAGTTTTATATAGAACCCCCTTTTTTATCTAGGACTATATGCTTTTAATAAACACATTATTTCCTCTTGCTTCTGGCTAACATTTAGTTTGCAACAGCACAGTTTTGTATGAACCTTGCTGTTTGGCACTCAAACATCGGCTACAATGTTGTAAAATATGAATTGGAACATACCCATAGAGTGCTAACGGTGTCGGACGTCGGCAACAATGTTGTAAAATATGAATTGGAACATACCCATAGAGTGCTAACGGTGTCGGACGTCGGCAACAATGTTGTAAAATATGAATTGGAACATACCCATAGAGTGCTAACGGTGTCGGACGTCGGCAACAATGTTGTAAAATATGAATTGGAACATACCCATAGAGTGCTAACGGTGTCGGACGTCGGCAACAATGTTGTAAAATATGAATTGGAACATACCCATTGAGTGCTAATGGTGTCGATCGTCGGCAACAATGTTGTAAAATATGAATTGGAACACACCCATAGAGTGCTAACGGTGTCGGACGTCGGCAACAATGTTGTAAAATATGAATTGGAACATACCCTTGTCATAGAGTGCTAACGGTGTCGGACGTCAGCAACAATGTTGTAAAATATGAATTGGAACATACCCATAGAGTGCTAACGGTGTCGGACGTCAGCAACAATGTTGTAAAATATGAATTGGAACATACCCATAGAGTGCTAACGGTGTCGGACGTCGGCAACAATGTTGTAAAATATGAATTGGAACATACACATAGAGTGCTAATGGTGTCGGACGTCGGCAACAATGTTGTAAAATATGAATTGGAACATACCCATAGAGTGCTAACGGTGTCGGACGTCGGCAACAATGTTGTAAAATATGAATTGGAACATACCCATAGAGTGCTAATGGTGTCGGACGTCGGCAACAATGTTGTAAAATATGAATTGGAACATACCCATAGAGTGCTAACGGTGTCGGACGTCGGCAACAATGTTGTAAAATATAAATTAGAACATACCCATAGAGTGCTAACGGTGTCGGACGTCAGCAACAATGTTGTAAAACATGAATTGGAACATACCCTTGTCATAGAGTGCTAACGGTATCGGACGTTGGCTAGCCATTTTTATGACCAGGCGAATCATGCAGCAAAATCAATAATATGGATCTAAATGTCAATGGAGAGATAAAATGAATTAAAAGGGAATGTTAGCTGTCATTTCAGAGTTTGATGTGACTGGGCTAGCTTTTGTTAGCTGTTGATTTCTAAAATCCCCATTCCACTCTGGTGTAGGGATAGAACCCTCGAGGGTCTTTATATGCATATATTGTATATGTCATATATACACTACCGGTCAAAAGTTTTAGAACACCTACTCATTCAAAGGTTTTTCTTTATTTTTACTATTTTCCACATTGTAGAATAATAGTGAAGACATAAAAACTATGAAATAACACATATGGAATCATGTAGTAACCAAAAAAGTGTTGAACAAATCAAAATCTATTTTATATTTGAAATTCTTCAAATAGTCACCATTTGCCTTGATGACACCTTTGCACACTCTTGGCATTCTCTCAACCAGCTTCATGAGGTAGTCACCTGGAATGTATTTCAATTAACAGGTGTGCCTTCTTAAAAGTTAATTTGTGGAATTTATTTCCTTCTTAATGCGTTTGAGCCAATCAGTAGTGACGAGGTGGGGGATATACAGAAGATAGCCCTATTTGGTAAAAGACCAAGTCCATATTATGGCAAGAACAGCTCAAATAAGCAAAGAGAAATGACAGTCCATCATTACTTTAACATATGAAGGTCAATCAATACGGAACATTTCAAGAACTTTGAACGTTTCTTCAAGTTCAGTCGCAAAAACCATCAAGAGCAATGATGAAACTGGCTTTCATGAGGACCACCACAGGAATAGAATTACCAGCCTCAGAAATTGCAGCGCAAATAAATGCTTCACAGAGTTCAATTAACAGACACATCTCAACATCAACTGTTCAGAGGAGACTGTGTGAATCAGGCCTTCATGGTCGATTTGCTGCAAAGAAACCACTTCTAAAGGACACCAATAAGAAGATACTTGCTTGGGCCAAGAAACACGAACAATGGACATTAGACCGGTGTAAATATGTCCTTTGGTCTGAAGTCCAAATTTGAGATTTTTGGTTCCAACTGCCGTGTCTTTGTGAGACGCGGTGTGGGTGAACGGATGATCTCTGCATGTGTATTTCCCACCGTAAAGCATGGAGGAGGAGGTGTGATGGTGTGGTGGTGCTTTGCTGGTGACACTATCTGTGATTTATTTAGAATTCAAGGCACACTTAACCAGCATGGCTACCGCAGCATTCTGCAGCGTTACGCCATCCCATCTGGTTTGCGTTTATTGGGACTTTCATTTGTTTTTCAACAGGACAATGACCCATCACACCTCCAGACTGTGTAAGGGCTATGTTACCAAGAAGGGGAGTGATGGAGTGCTGCACCAGATGACCTGGCCTCCATAATCCCCCAACCTCAACCAAATTGGGATGGTTTGTGATGAGTCCAACCGCAGAGTGAAGGAAAAGCAGCCAACAATTGCTCAGCATATGCGGGAACTCCTTCAAGACTGTTGGAAAAGCATTCCAGGTGAAGCTGGTTGAGAGAATGCCAAGAGTCTGCAAAGCTGTCATCAAGGCAAAGGGTGGCCTCCCGAGTGGCCTCCCGATTCTGGGTTCGAGTCCAGGCTCTGTCGCAGCCAGCCGCGACCGGGAGACTCGTCCAGGTTAGGGGAGGGTTTGGCCGGCAGGGATGTCCTTGACCCATTGTGCATTAGCAACTCCTGTGGCGGGCCGGTCGCAGTGCACGCTGACACCGTCGCCAGGTGTATGGTGTTTCCTCCGAGACATTGGTGCGGCTGGCTTCCGGGTTAAGTGGGCATTGTGTCAAGAAGCAGTGCGGCTTGGTTGGGTTGTGTTTCGGTGGACGCACGGCTCTTGACCTTCGCCTCTCCCGAGTCCGTACGTGAGTTGCAGCGATGAGACAAGACTGTAACTACCAATTGGATACCACGAAATTGGGGAGAAAAATGGGTTAAAAAGAATAAAAAGAACCTCAAATATAAAATATATTTAGATTTTTTTTATACTTTTTTGGTTACTCCTTGATTCCATATGTGTTATTTTATAGTTTTGATGTCTTCACTATTATTCTATAATGTAGAAAATAGTACAAATGAAGAAAAACCCTTGAATGAGTAGGTGTTCAAAAAATGTTGACCGTTAGTGTATATAGAACCTTTTTTAGTAAAGGGTTCTTTAATCTCGTCCAAAGAACCAAAATGTTCTATATAGAACCCCAATCAACCAATTTTTTAAATTGTGCAGTTAGGCCCTAATGCTTAATCTTACTCACTAATGACAGATAGCCTAAAATAATGAAAGAGAACCTCAATGTAGCCTATAGATATAAATTGCACAAGAAAGATACATTTCTTTCTCTTTATTCAACCCGACCGCCACTCACCAGCGCTTAGTCCACGCAATATTTAATTACCCGAAACCTGCCAGCCCCATGGATATAACTGCGGAGACTGTGAGTTATAAGTCATGGGGTGGCAGTTAAAGTAGCGCCATGCTAAACGGCATCAGGTAGCCTAGTGGTTAGAGCGTTGGGCCAGTAACCAAAAGGTTGCTAGATTGAATCCCTGAGCTGACAAGGTAAAAATCTATCGTTCTGCCCTTGAACAAGGCAGTTAACCCACTGTTCCTAGGCTGTCATTGAAAATAAGAATTAGTTCTTAACTGACTTGCCTAGTTAAATAAAGGTTAAATAAAAAAAGTAAAAAACTCACACATCACTAGTGTGTGTATGTCTGGAAATTAAGGATTGGTGACACAGGGAGTAAGAATGAACACACAGAAAGTTATTTTAAACAGAAGAGAAAGCCGTTTGGAATAATTCCATGTAAGTTTTCACAGAGTGAGAGAGAGTGAGAGAGAGGTAGAGAGTGAGAGAGAGTGAGAGAGGTAGAGAGTGAGAGAGTGAGAGAGAGTGAGAGTGAGAGAGAGTGAGAGAGAGAGAGGTAGAGAGTGAGAGAGAGAGAGAGAGAGGTATAGAGAGGTAGAGAGTGAGAAGTAGAGAGGTAGAGGTAGAGAGTGAGAGGTAGAGAGTGAGAGGTAGAGAGGTAGAGAGAGAGAGGTAGAGAGGTAGAGAGCGAGCGGTAGAGAGGTAGAGAGAGAGAGAGTGAGAGAGGTAGAAAGTGAGAGAGGTAGAGAGTGTGAGAGGTGTTGAGAGTGTGAGAGGTGTAGAGAGGTAGAGAGTGAGAGAGGTAGAGAGGTAGAGAGTGAGAGAGGTAGAGAGAGAGGTAGAGAGGTAGAGGTAGAGAGTGAGAGGTAGCGAGTGAGAGAGAGAGAGGTAGAGAGAGAGAGAGGTAGAGAGTGAGAGGTAGAGAAGGAGAGGTAGAGAGGGAGAGGTAGAGAGTGAGAGGTAGAGAGTGAGAGAGAGGTAGAGAGTGAGAGAGAGGTAGAGAGTGAGAGAGAGAGGTAGAGAGTGAGAGAGAGGTAGAGAGAGAGAGATAGAGAGAAGGAAAAAACCCACCCAGCTGGAAGAAATTAAAATGTCTCCCTGCTTTGGGAATAACCACTCCAAAAGCTCCCCCCCCTGATTTGAGATACATTTATTTAAAAAATGAAGAAAACATAGATTAGCCCCGGGTGGTTAAAGAAAGTCTAGGTGAAAGGCTCGTCTATTTGAACAGGGTGAAGGTGAAGGAAGCAGGCGGCATTCAACACAAGAGTAGTGTCAGCTGTGTTGTGGAACTCATTAATCACAGCGGAACAGATATCAGGAAAATCACTCTCTACTTCTCTCTCTCTACCTCTCTACTTCTCACTCACTACCTCTCTCTCTCTACCTCTCTCTCTACCTCTCTCTCGACCTCTCACTCTCGACCTCTCACTCTCTCTCTCGACCTCTAACACTCACTCTCTACCTCTCTCTACCTCTCTCTCTCACTCTCTACCTCTCTACCTCTCTCTCTCACCCTCTACCTCTCTCTCACTCTCGACCTCTCTACCTCTCTCTCACTCTCTACCTGTCTCTCACTCTCTCTCACTCTCTACCTCACACTCTCTTCCTCTCTCTCTCTACCTCTCTACCTCTCTACACCCTCTATCTATCTACCTCTCTCTCTCTTCCCCTCTCTCTCCACCTCTCACTCTCTACCTCTCACTCTCTTCCTCTCACTCTCTTCCTCTCACTCTCTACCTCTCACTCTCTACCTCTCACTCTCTACTTCTCTCTCTCTACCTCTCTACTTCTCACTCTCTACCTCACTCTCTACCTCTCTCACTCTCTCTCTCTCTACCTCTCCACCTCTCACTCTCTACCTCTCTCTCTCTACCTCTCTACCTCTCACTCTCTACCTCTCACTCTCTACCTCTCTACTTCTCACTCTCTACCTCTCACTCTCTACCTCTCTATACCTCTCTCTCTCACTCTCTACCTCTCTCACTCTCTCTCACTCTCTCTCTCTCTCTCTCTCTCTCTCACTCTCTCACTCTCTCACTCTCTACCTCACACTCTCTACCTCTCTACACCCTCTACCTATCTACCTCTCTCTCTACCTCTCACTCACTACCTCTCACTCTCTACCTCTCACTCTCTACCTCTCACTCACTACCTCTCACTCACTACCTCTCTCTCTCTACCTCTCTCTCTCGACCTCTCACTCTTGACCTCTCACTCTCGACCTCTACCTCTAACACTCACTCTCTCTCTCACTCTCTACCTCTCTCTCTCACCCTCTACCTCTCTCTCACTCTCTCACTCTCTACCTCTCTCTCACTCTCTCACTCTCTACCTCACACTCTCTTCATCTCTCTCTCTACCTCTCTACCTCTCTACACCCTCTCTCTATCAACCTCTCTCTCTCTACCTCTCTCTCTCTACCTCTCACTCTCTACCTCTCACTCTCTACCTCTCACTCTCTTCCTCTCACTCTCTACCTCTCACTCTCTACCTTTCACTCTCTACTTCTCTCTCTCTACCTCTCTACTTCTCACTCTCTACCTCTCTCTCTACCTCTCTACCTCTCACTCTCTACCTCTCACTCTCTACCTCTACCTCTAACACTCACTCTCTACCTCTCTCACTCTCTACCTCTCTCTCTCTCTCTCTCTCACTCTCTACCTCTCTACCTCTCTCTCACTCTCTACCTCTCTCTCACTCTCTACCTCTCTACCTCTCTCTCTCACTCTCTACCTCTCTCTCTCTACCTCTCTACCTCTCTACCTATTTACCTCTCTCTACCTCTCACTCACTACCTCTCACTCTCTACCTCTCTCTCTCACTCTCTACCTCTCTACCTCTCTCACTCTCTACCTCTCTCACTCGCTCACTCTCTACCACTCTCTCACTCTCTACCTCTCACTCTCTACCTCTCTCTCTCTACCTCTCTACCTCTCTACACCTCTCACACTCTCTACCTATCTACCTCTCACTCTCTACCTCTCACTCACTACCTCTCACTCACTACCTCTCACTCTCTACCTCTCTCTCTCTACCTCTCACTCACTACCTCTCACTCTCTACCTCTCACTCTCTACCTCTCACTCTCTACCTCTCACTCTCTACCTCTCACTCTCTACCTCTCACTCTCTACCTCTCACTCGCTACCTCTCACTCTCTACCTCTCTCTCTACCTCTCTCTCTCACTCTACCTCTCTAGCTCTCTCTACCTCACACTCCCCCTTTCTCTATACTGGTTGAGATTGTGTATGTGTTCTGAAAGTGCTTGTAAATGTGAAACTGATGGCTGTGTGTGTGTGTGGAAGTGGAGACACCCACACAAGGGAGCCCTTGAAACTGATGGCTGTGTGTATGTGCATACCTGCATAAGTGCATAAGTGTGGGTAAGTGTGTGTGCATGTGTGCTTGTGAATGCGTACACATGTCTCTTCCACCTACACCCCCCTCCCCAGCCACTCTCCGTTCATTTACACACTCTTATATAGTTAGTCCGAGACTGCCACAGCCCCCCTCAGCAGTGCACCATGCAGTAAAAGCCACTCGCCGAGTGGTCTAATTCAAAGGCAAACACAGGCTAACGTTTCATGTTTAAGTGTGCAGTCGGGGCCCTATACGTTACTCTTGGTCCCCGCCCATACAGCGTATGAATAAGGCCGAAGAGGCTTGGCATTCCTGATGAAAGCCACACGGTCCTCAGTGGGCCCTGGGAAGTGTTATGGAGAAGTGTTGGAAGATGGGAAGGGGAGATGTGGATGGAAAGAAAGGTGTTGGAGAGGAGTGAGGAGTGAGGAGAGGAGTGAGGAGAGGAGTGAGGAGCGGAGTGAGGAGTGAGGAGCGGAGTGAGGAGTGGAGTGAGGAGCGGAGTGAGGAGTGAGGAGAGGAGTGAGGAGAGGAGTGAGGAGCGGAGTGAGGAGTGAGGAGCGGAGTGAGGAGTGGAGTGAGGAGCGGAGTGAGGAGTGAGGAGAGGAGTGAAGAGTGATTTCGAGGAGGGATTTCGAGGAGTGAGGAGTGAGGAGAGGAGTGAGGAGAGGAGAGGAGTGAGGAGTGATTTCAATTCGTGATTTCAATGAGTGAGGAGAGGAGTGAGGAGCGGAGTGAGGTGTGAGGAGAGGAGTGATTTCGAGGAGTGATTTCGAGGAGTGATTTCGAGGAGTGATTTCGAGGAGTGATTTCGAGGAGTGATTTCTAGGAATGAGGAGCGGAGTGAGGAGAGGAGTGAGGAGAGGAGTGAGGAGAGGAGTGAGGAGCGGAGTGAGGAGTGAGGAGAGGAGTGAGGAGTGATTTCAAGGAGTGATTTCAAGGAGTGATTTCAAGGAGTGAGGAGCGGAGTGAGGAGCGGAGTGAGGAGTGAGGAGAGGAGTGATGAGAGGAGTGAAGAGTGAGGAGAGGAGTGAGGAGAGGAGTGAGGAGAGGAGTGAGGAGAGGATTGAGGAGAGGAGTGAGGAGAGGAGTGAGGAGAGGAGTGAGGAGAGGAGTGAGGAGAGGAGTGAGGAGAGGGAGAGAATCATCGGATGTACTGGAGCATATTTGTCGATCATCAACATTACCATAACTACCATCATTATTGTCATCATCACCATCATCATAAGTCTTCATCATCACCATAACCATCATCTTCAAAACTACCATAATCATCGTCATCATCATTACCAATATCATCATCAGCATAACATTCATCCCAATACCTGCCATCACCATAACTACCATCCCAGCAAACCAAAATTGGTTCTGTGAAAGTCCCCAGAACATTCGTTAGGTCTCGACAAATGTTCTCATAACACAATGTTTGTATAAAACTTTCGCCAGATGTTACATCAATCTAAGTAACATAATAAAAAAATCCCCATAAAAATATGTCAGTTTAACCTAGAGATATCTGTTTTACATGGGCTGCGTCTCAATCCACCACATCCGCCTATGTCGGCCTTCCTCATCTGACCATGAGACATCCTGGAAATATGTCTTCTCACGAAAATGTCTGTAGTGTACGAACCGTTTGGCCTACAAACTAATATGACCACTCTATATGGAAAGACTCTCACGCTATACGATCCTTACAAACCCCAAGGGACTCGTATGAAGTCGATAACGCTGATGTGCCAACTTCTGTCTGTAGCATCCAAACTATTTGGGCTACAAATGAATATGAACCCACTGTGGAAAAGGCCCCCACAAGTGTCACGGGACTCGTCTGAAGGAAACCCAAACAAATTAATGGAAGTATGGAGGTAGTTTTGTGCCAGCAAAAATAAGGGGTTAAATATGTGTCCAAAAAAACACAAATATTTCATGAGCTTTCTTATACCTCCTAGATATAGAACAGACATTTAAAACTTTATTCTTATGATTTATTTTTTGAATGTCTTTTTTTACATTTATGATTGTGTTAATCAATGCGTTTCTATGGGCTATGAATGATAGTAAAGTCTAAATTCAATCGTTTATCATATATATATATATATATATATATATATATATATATATATATATATATATATATATATATATTTATATATATATATATATTTATATATATATATATATATATATATATATATATATATATATATATATATATATATATATATATATTTATATATATACACACACAGTTGAAGTCGGAAGCTTACATACACCTTAGCCAAATACATTAAACTCAGTTTTCAACAATTCCTGACATTTAATCCAAGTCAAAATTCACTCTTAGGTCAGTTAGGATCACCACTTTATTTTAAGAATGTGAAATGTCAGAACAATATTAGCGATAATGATTTATTTCAACTTTTATTTCTTTCATCACATTCCCAGTGGGTCAGAAGTTTACATATACTCAATTAATATTTGGTAGCATTGCTTTTAAATTGTTTAACTTGGGTCAAACGTTACGGGTAGTCTTCCACAAGCTTCCCACAATAAGTTGGGTTAATTTTGGCCCATTCCTCCTGACAGAGCTGGAGGAACATTCACAGTAACCAGGTTTCTATGCAAACACTTCATGCAGCTGAATTACCTCACGATTGGGCTGTTTGAAACAGGAAATGCCGGTACAATTTATAAATGCCGACAGACAATTTGTTTGTTTGACTTTCTTACAACATTATAGGAATGTCCTGTGCAACCTAACTTATACTTGTATGAATGTCATCACAACTGAGCATATTTGGGGTTTTGGGAAACTATCTCTGGTAATGTATCTACACTGTTCCCAAAACCTAGCTAAATGTTCTGGATACCTTTAATAAAGAACTCAGAAAGGCTGTTCTGTCAACAAACAACTGGACACTTTTAGTGTTTTGGGAAACTATCTCTTGTCCCCACAATGTTACCACAACGGAAAGAAACATGTTCTGAACTTTGAAATAACATTAAAAACAATTCTGGGAATGTTCTCATAACATCAGGTTAATGTTTTTTGCACCCTAAAATAAACATTCTTTAGTTTGTTTGTGTTTTGGGAACATATCGTTTGTGATGTCCTTACAATGTTCTCGCAAGACTGTCTCGCCTAATAAAACATTATGTGAACCTTTAAAGAACAGACAATATCAGGTGCATATTTTATACAAACATCATATAATCATCAGCACGACTGTGCAGTTTTTGTGTTATGAGAACATTTACCGCAACCTAACGAATGCTCTGGGATCTTTCGCAGAACCAATTTTGGTTTGCTGGGAAAACATTACTGGTACATTGTGTTATTACTTTGCCTGGAAACCTAATGAGAACTTTGGGGAACGTTCTGTGGTGGTTGTGCATACATTTTATTGAATGTTAGGAAAACATTCCAATGATCCCAAAAAAAGTTGTTATCACAAACATTACTTGAACCATAACTAAAACCCAATGGGAATCTTAGCTAATGTTCTGGAAATGTTTGCGGTTTTCTGAGATCATTATCCTCAGAAACCTGGGGTGACCCTGCTTGGTGAGACAGAGGGTCAAAGTTTGACACCGCTAGAGACATACACACTCACACTCTCACACACACACACACACAGCCAATTTACTACCCAGGATGGGATTGAGAGTTCTGTCTATTAAAGCCTATTACGTCACTGCTGCTTAAACCTGATACCTCCGGCACAGAATGCTTGGCTTGTAAAGAGGAGCAAACTGGGCCTTTCCTCAACTGCTAACCTTGTGGCTTTTGCCATAGAACTCTAAACACACACACACACACACACACACACACACACACACACACACACACACACACACACACACACACACACACACACACACACACACACACTCACACTCACACTCACACTCACACTCACACTCACACTCACACACACACAGACAGAAGAGGGTAAGACAAGATCACCCTTTGCCACAACAAACAGCAGGGTTTGACACAAGTCCAGAATATCTTCAATTATTTATATTATTATTATAAAAGCCAATTATACCTGCGCTGAGCTTTTATGGTGCTAGTGTTTACAGAGACAGGAGAATAGAGGTAACTCTGAGATATATAAAAAAACAACCCTGTTTTGTGTTTGTTTGTGTCTCTGTGTGTGTGTGTGTCTCTGTGTGTGTTTGCGATCGTGTGTGTGACTGATTTGGTTCAGGTGGGATGCCAATGCTCTGTTAAAATAACATTAGTCTTCAGTCCAGGGCGCAATCACATACATGCACACAGTCAAAACAAACAGAATGAAAAAGTGAGGAAAGCATGAAAAAAAGCTTATCATGTTCTGCAATCAGCCTACTACTTCTAACAAGCAATTAATTGGGGGAGAGCGCAGGGCATGGCCTTGCGCTGTGTCAGTACATCAACAGGTCTTAGCCAGTTGACTTTCTACCTGTGTGTGTGCGCGGGCCTTGGACCCCTTGCAGTCCCTGGTTACTCTGTATTTTTTTTGCAGAGATACACAGATGTCCCAGCCCTATCCCCTTACAACTTCTCTGTTTTCAGAGCAAATCATTTCAAATCGAAAATATACTGGCTGAAATATCACTGTTTTTTGAAACATGCTTCGGCCGAGGGACACATTTATTTTCCTTAGGAGGCTCCTCTGCCCTGTCTGTGTGTGAGGGTGTGTGTATATGAGGGTGTGTGTATATGTGTGTTTGTCTGTGTGCGTGTCCCGGCGGCTTTATCAAACTGCTGTGTCAATAGAGACAAACATATATGTTTTGGACAAGATCCTCTCGGATGGGAGTGTGTGTCACCCGCGATCAAAGAAACATGATTAGGGGAGAGAAAGAAAAGACGGCAGGTGTTTTTGGAGATTTAACTGAGAGCCTCAGAAAAACGGGAAAAGGGGTGAGGTATGCATTGGAAATCTGTCTAACAAACAGAAGAAAAACAATTGAGGATGATGGGGAGGGGTCAGGGGGTGTTAAGAGAGGAAGATGAAATGTAAACCTATTTCTATTGTTTACATTCTTAACCGCTCCTCTTTGAAAAACATAATGCAATTCAATAAACATTCAACAACGCTGGAACCACCATGACTCCTACGCCACCCCCACAGAATTCAAAGTGCTTAACAGAGTGCATACGAGACCATATGTGCTATTACGTCACATGGTGCACAAAACATTAGGAACACCTGCTCTTTCCATGACATTGACTGACCAGGTGAATCCAGGTGAAAGCTATGATCCCTTATTGATGCCACTTGTTAAATCCACTTCAATCAGTGCAGATGAAGGGGAGGAGACAGGTTAAAGAAGGATTTTTAAGCCTTAAAACAATTGAGACATGGAGTGTGTATGTGTGTCATTCAGAGGCTGAATGGGCTAGACAAAAGTTTTAAGTGCCTTTGAACGAGGTGTTGTTGTAGGTGGCAGGCGCACCGTTTTTCGTGTGTCAAGAACCGCAACACTGCTGGGTTTTTCACACTCAACAGTTTCCCGTGTGTATCAAGAATGCCCACTCAAAGGGTATCCAGCCAAGTTGACACAACTGTGGGAAGCATTGGAGTCAACATGGGCCAGCATCCCTGTGGAACGTTTTCGACACCTTGTAGAGTCCATGCCCCAACGAATTGAGGCTGGTCCGAGGGGGATACGAGGTGCAACTCAATATTAAGAAGGTGTTCCTAATGTTTTGTAAACTCAGTGTATATTATAAGCAAATGCAGGGTAATAGGCACATAAGATCTTGTATTTACTCTATTTATGATGACATTTACACTCTACAATGCCTTCAGAAAGTATTCCTACACCTTGGCTTATTGCACATTTTGTTGTGTTACAGCCTGAATTCAAAATGGAATAAACAGATGTATTTTCTCACCCATCTACAAAGAATACACCACAATGACGAAGTGAAAATGTGTTTTTAGAAATGTTTGCAAATTAAATACAGAAATATCTAATTTACATAGGTATTCACAACCCTGTGTCAATACTTTGTAGAAGCACATTTGGCTGCGACTACAGCTGTCAAGTCTTTTGGGGTAAGTCTCTATGAGAAAATATTGTATTATATAACTGCCCATTATTCTTTTTTAAATTCTTCAAGCTAAGTCAAGTTGTTTGTTGATCACTGATAGACAGCCATTTTCATGTCTTGCCATAGATTTTCAAGCCAATTTAAGTCAAAACTGTAACTAGGCCAATCAGGAAAATTCTATGTCATCTTGGTAAGCAACTCCAGTGTAGAATATACCTTGTGTTTTGGGTTATTGTCCTTCTGAAAGGTCAATTTGTCTCCCAGTGTCTGTTGGAAAGCAGACTGAACCTGGTTTTCTTCTAGGATTTTGCCTGTGTTTAGCTCCATTCCATTTTTTTACTCCTTAGTCCTTGCCGATGACAAGCATACCCATAACATGATGCAGCCACCACCATGCTTGAAAATATGAAGAGTGGTACTCAGTGATGTGTTGTGTTAGATTTGTCCCAAACAAAATGTTTTGTATTCAGGACAAACAGTTATTTCTTTGTCACTATTTTTGAAGTATTACTTAAGTGCCTTATTGCAAACAGGATGCATGTTTTGGAATATTTGTATTCTGTACAGGCTTCCTTCTTTTCACTCTGTCAATTAGGTTAATATTGTGGTGTAACTACAATGTTGCTGATCCATCCTCAGTGATCTCCTATCCCAACCATTAAACTCTGTAATTGTTTTAACCTGTCTGGGCTAGGGGGCAGTATTTTCACGGCCGGATGAAAAACGTACCCAATTTAAACAGGTTACTACTCTGGCCCAGAAACGAGAATATGCATATTATTAGTAGATTTGGATAGAAAACACTCCGAAGTTTCTAAAACTGTTTGAATGGTGTCTGTGAGTATAACAGAACTCATATGTCAGGCAAAAACCTGAGAAAATTCCAAGCAGGAAGTGGAAAGTCTGAGAATTGTAGTTCTTCTTTTGATTCTCTATCGAAGCTACAGTGTCTGTGGGGTGACGTTGCACTTCCTAAGGCTTCCATTGGCTGTCGAAAGCCTTCAGAAAGTGGTTTGAGAATTTTCCTATCACTGGGCAGATAATAGGAGCTCAGTTACTGAGTGGTCTGCCTGGCAACAAAGGGATTGGATATGCTCGGTCCCGCGAGCAGGCCCCTCCTTCTTTTTCTTCTTGAATGAATATGCTATTGTCCGGTTGGAATATTATCGCAATTTTACGTTAAAAATACCATAAAGATTGATTTTAAACAGTGTTTGACATGCTTCTAAGTACGGTAATAGAACATTTTGACTTTTCGTCTCTCGTTCCGCGCTCGCGCGTTACCCTTTGGATAGTGACCTGAACGCACGAAGAAAATGGAGGTATTTGTACATAAATATGGATTATTTTGAACAAAAACAACATTTCTTGTGCAAGTAGCAGTCCTGGGAGTGCATTCTGACGAAGATCAGCAAAGGTAAGAGAATATTTCTAATACTAATTCTGAGTTTAGGTTGCACCGAACTTGGCGGGTGTCTGAATAGCTCACCGTGATGGCTGAGCTATGTACTCAGAATGTTGAAAAATGTGCTTTCTCCGTAAAGCTATTTTAAAATCTGACACAGCGGTTGCATCCAGGGGTAGTCTATCTATAATTCTTAAAATAATTGTTCTGTATTTTGTCAACGTTTATGATGAGTATTTTTGTAAATTGATGTGCACATTCACCGGACGTTTTGGTGGGAATACATTTACGTTAAAAATACCATAAAGATTGATTTTAAACAGTGTTTGACATGCTTCTAAGTACGGTAATAGAACATTTTGACTTTTCGTCTCTCGTTCCGCGCTCGCGCGTTACCCTTTGGATAGTGACCTGAACGCACGAAGAAAATGGAGGTATTTGTACATAAATATGGATTATTTTGAACAAAAACAACATTTCTTGTGCAAGTAGCAGTCCTGGGAGTGCATTCTGACGAAGATCAGCAAAGGTAAGAGAATATTTCTAATACTAATTCTGAGTTTAGGTTGCACCGAACTTGGCGGGTGTCTGAATAGCTCACCGTGATGGCTGAGCTATGTACTCAGAATGTTGAAAAATGTGCTTTCTCCGTAAAGCTATTTTAAAATCTGACACAGCGGTTGCATCCAGGGGTAGTCTATCTATAATTCTTAAAATAATTGTTCTGTATTTTGTCAACGTTTATGATGAGTATTTTTGTAAATTGATGTGCACATTCACCGGACGTTTTGGTGGGAATACATTTTCTGAACATCACGTGCCAATGTAAAATGCTGTTTTTGGATATAAATATGAACTTTATCGAACAAAACATACATGTATTGTGTAACATAATGTCCTAGGAGTGTCATCTGATGAAGATTGTCAAAGGTTAGTGCTTCATTTAGCTGTGTTTTGGGTCTTATTGACACATGTCCTTGCTTGGAAAATGGCTGTGTGATTATTTTTGTCTATGTACTCTCCTAACATAATCTAATGTTTTACTTTCGGTGTAAAGCCTTTTTGAAATCGGACAATGTGGTTAGATTCACGAGAAGTTTATCTTTAAAATGGTGTAAAATAGTCATATGTTTGAGAAAGCTGAATTATGACATTTTGTTGTTTTTGAATTTTCCGCCCTGATATTTCACTGGCTGTGTCGCTGGCGTCCCACCTAGCCCATAGAAGTTAATTCACCATTGGCCTCATGGTGAAATCCCTGAGCAGTTTCCGTCCTCTCCGGCAACTGAGTTAGGAAGGACACCTGTATCTTTTTAGTGACTGGATGTATTGATACACCATCCAAAGTGTAATTAATTTAATTCACCATGCTCACAGGGATATTCAGAGTGCTTATTAAATGTTTACACATTTATCAATCGCTGCATTGAAAAACCTCCCTGGTCTTTGTGGTTGAATCTGTGCTTGAATTTCACTACTCAATTGATGGACCTTACCAATAATTGTGTGGGGTACAGAGATGGAGGTAGTCATTCAAAAATCATTTTAACCACTATTATTGAACACGGAATGAGTCCATTCAACTTACTATGCGATATGTTAAGCACATTTTTAATTCTGAACTTAGTTAGGCTTGCCATAACAAAATGTTTATACAAACAAAGTTCCAGTTTCACATTATGGGGTATCTTGTGTAGATCATACAGAGACCATCTCAATGTAATCCATTTTAAATCAGGTTGTAACACAACAAAATGTTGATACAAACAAAGTTCCAGTTTCACATTATGGGGTGTATTGTGTAGATCATACATCTCAATGTAATCCATTTTAAATCAGGTTGTAACACAACAAAATGTGGAAAGTAAAGGGGTGTGAATACTTTCTGAAGGAACTGTATGTCATATTATACAACGAAGTTCTTGCAGCTTGCGTAGCTACCTAAACATGTCGCATTGGGGTGGTGCCCTGTGAGGGAGAAGAACATTGTGTGGCGGTAAGGTCTCTTTCTCTCCACCCCCTCGATAAGTGAATAACTATGACAAAGAGCAGGCCGGTCCCGACCACAGCACATCCTGACTGAGAACACTGAGGAATGTAGGAGGGGTACCTGGACACACACACACACACACACACACACACACACACACACACACACACACACACACACACACACACACACACACACACACACACACACACACAGTGGTGCTACAGTGGCCTGTTTTGTGAGCCTGGGTCAGAGAGAGTTTTATTTCTCCTTTACTTCCAATGCTAACAGTCTCATTAGCCTAGCCGCTATGTAGCTTGCTAGCTGAGAAGGATGCTATTAGCTAGCCAGCTAGCTACGTAGCGGCTAGGCAAATGAGCCTGGTAGCATTGGAAGTAAATGAGAAAAAGAAACACAGCCAGGATTTCAGAGCTGGCCTCAGAGTGCTATCCAAATCATTTAAAACAATATTCTGTCATTGCTACAGTAGGAGGAGATTAGCCTTTCCCGATTGACATACCTGCGCATCAATCAATTTAGCATAATAAAAAAATCCCCATGTGTTTAAGCTAGATATATCAGTTTCTTTGCATGGGCTGTGTCTCAATCCACCGCATCCGCCGATGTCGGAGTTCCACATCTGCACTGGAAGGTAGCAGCGCTACAGCTGTGTTTGTCAGACCAGGAGACATCTCAAAAATCGGTCTTCCTAAAATAAAAATGAAATAGCTAAATGATGCTTGGTATGACCATCTTAAAACAAACTGTATATGCTAGGGAAAGGAGATACCTTGTCTGCTGAACAACTGAATGCCTTAACCACATCATTAGCACCCAGTTGTTGTTGGGGGTTAACTGCCTTGTTCAAGAGCAGAACATCAGATCTTTTCGCATTGCTGACTCTGGGATTCAAACCAGCAACCTTTTGGTTACTGGCCCAACACTCTTAATGGCTAGGCCAGCTGCAGCCTAGAAACAAAATCCCTGGGACCTTAGACACCAGAGGTGCCCAACACTCTTAACGGCTAGGCCAGCTGCAGCCTAGAAACAAAATCCCCGGGACCTTAGACACCAGAGGTGTGCTAAGGAGTATTTTTTAATAATGTCTTATTTTTTATATTTTGCTCAATCTGATTGGGTGGGCCTGGATCCCCAGTGGGTGGACCAATGCCTACGCCCCTGCTTTCTCGTTTTCTCTTTTACACTCTCCCTCAGAGTAACACAAGCTTTTCTGTTGGAGAGAAAGGGAGAAGCAGAAGTGTCAGAAAGAGAGAGAGACTCCTGAAAGAGTGTGAGTGACAGATGAGCTGTAACAGAACTGGGATTGTTTGTGTGCTGATCTGGTTTTGATTAGAGAGAGAGAGAGAGAGAGAAAGAGAGAGAGAGCGATGTGTCCCATTTGTGTTTGGGGGGGCTGAAGGTGCAGAGGAGGGAGGGATAGGGATGTTGGGGCCTCCACTCACCAACCTCCCTCGTGTCCTCACTCCTCCTCCACCCCTCTCTCATGTTAGGGCTTGGCAGCTAAGTGATGTGTCGCAATAGGGGACCTTTTCCTCTCTACCACCAACAAACCATCCGTTATTGTCGAGGGGGTGACGGAGGGGGGCTGGGGTAGGGTGAGTTAGTCATTGCCCTGGCTATCTCAACAGACACGCCAAATGATTGGACAGAAGAAAGGGCTGGTAACCTCCAGTGGATAGGTACACAGGTGGGACCAACCACCAACGCTAGCTACTCTCTCTATCTCCCATCTATTGATTTATCATAGCCATCGCCCCACGGCCACACAAGCCCACATCTCCCTCTTCATCTTTCCTTCAGACCATACAAAGGGGAGGGACTCCCTTAACTGTAGCCAATAAGGAAAACAGCCCCAATCTGCCCCCCAACACTTCCTTCACAGTCAAGGGTGAGCGTGTTAGCCAATGGCCTTTCTCCACACACATGGAGTTAGGAGGCTGCATAGAGAGCTGAGAGCCACAGCATCATCATCAGTCTATGTTGCCCATGTTGCCCAGCTTTAAAGGGATAGTTCAGTGTTTAACAATGTCCTTTAGGGGAGCTCTTGGGTTAAAAGAGGTTACCGAAATAGAACACCACATTTAGCTACTCGTTTATTGGTTTTATTTACAGTTTGTTACAAACTAAATATTTATTTGTTTAATGAGGTAATACATGGAATCATGTGATATATTATGAGTATATGATTCAAGGTTCAACGTTACAGATTAGCAACTATGCTTCCAAACTGTAGCTTTAAGTAGGACTAGTAAAAGATAATGTGACGATAAATGTAAGGCAAATTAAACAGGTAGCGATAAAGTCTCTGTGCTTCTAACTATAGGGTTATACAATTCACATTCATATGTACACTATTAGAAAAAAGTGTTCCAAAAGGGTCCGACGAAGTGTCGATAATGAAGGGGCTGTATCCTCAGCCTTTAAGCCGGCACCCTACGCTGGTTGGATATACCCATTTCAGATTTAAAGAATCGTGATCTATTGTCTTACATAGGACCAACACAGCCCTTCCGCTTCCAGCCAGCCCTTCCAAGATAATAAAACACATACATCAGCTAACTAGCTAGCGCAAACCTTTGGAGTTCAGTCATCGTTGGTGCATAAATCATCCCACACATTATCAAAACGTTATAACAACCATTTTACACTAAAGCAAGTGACATATTAGTGTAGAGTGACATAATTAGTGTTACATGTTACAATCTTGTGGCTAGCAAGTAGCACGTTAGCTAGCATTGTTCAGCCCATAGAAAGATAACTAGCTAATAACTTTAGCTTGCTTGTTATTAACTTGAAATCGGATAGCTAATCAAATGTATGTTTTAGTTATAAATTACCTAGATAGCTAATTATAGGCTGAACATTTCCTTACCCCACTGAAGTTATACATGTTCCTTTTTGGATGTCCATAGTAGGGTAATGATGTGAATCACCCATGTATTCTAGCTAGCTAACTACTACTGTACTACCCATGTTCACTTCTGGCAAGTTTCCTCCCTGCCCCCTAATTTTGGCAATGTATAAACATGAAGTACCCTAAACATGAATAGATCATAGTCTGACACAAAAACATCAGACAACAGCCAGTATGACCAAGAGAGATGGGCATCATCTTTCATGAAATCAACCTAACATTTCTGAAGACAAGGTCACATGTACTCTCCCATATCGAGTTCTTGTCTTCCTCCACGACCACTGCCCTGAGACACAGGGCCTCAGGGATTTGGTCCTCCGTCCACCAGCTTTTAGCTGGGACATGACTTTCATGATTTGAAGGGTTTTTTCGTAGCTTCTTGAAGACTAGAACTAGCTAGCTAACTGGTAAATGAGGCTTTCCCCCAAAGCCCATTGACTGGACCTCCAATACATCACCCCCTCGCACAAAGCCTCAAAAGGCTTCAAGTTGCTCCTATTTGAATTCAATCCCTAATTTGGTGGCAGTGTCATCTCTCTATCTTCTTTTCAGAAAGCTCAATCACTGAGTTTTTCTCCCCACAGTTTTGGCTAGCTAGGCTAGCTAGTGTTTGTAACGATGTGAAAATATATACTGGCCCAAATGTGATAAATAGTGTTTTAATCCATATAAGCTAATGTTAGAATGAGAATACATTTGAATACATGAGATTGTATAAATAAAGCTTAACATGGACACATTTTTATTTGTATTCTTTATGGTGATGATGTTGGTCATAGCCATGTGCACCGGAAATGACATCACACACATACACACTCCAGTCCCCCTCCCCAAACATGCTCACCTTCCCGATCACCCACCCACCCACCCAAAAACAACAGCATTGCCCAACTCAGCAGGAACCAGCCCATTCCCCCAGTGTCTCCGAGTTCATGGCCTCCTGCATGTTGAAAAAAAAAAAATCCCTCCTCTCCTCAGCTGTGAGGAAATAATGGAATTATATTTCCCTGCGACGCATCAAAGTTCTGCTCTCTCAGCCTGATAAGTTTCCTGCATACTGTCCTCCGGGCTATACAGTGTTTTTTCCCATTACTGGCATGTCCTGTTTCATAGATGGATGAACCCTAGGCTGACGTCTCCCTGACTGCCACACACACACTTACAGGCATGCGCATGCGTACGCACGCACACAGACACACACACACACCACCCCAACCCACCCCATACCCCACCCAGCGTCTAGTTATTACTGGGATCAATTGCCATGTCTGCCCAAGTCTATTACCCACCACGAGGAGCAGCTCGGCCATGGAAATCGTGAGCTGTTAATATTGCATGATTGCTGTGTGTGTATGTGTGGATTAATGTGTGTGTGTGTGTGTGTGTTCGATTTCTCCCATCGTCTTCGAGTCGAGAGGCAGTCTATTTGCAAGTTCCTTCTTACTGAGGCCCAGGGCCTAAAAACAGAGGCATTCAAACACAGTACAAACAGCAGCTCATTGGATCTTGTCAATGCTGTACATGTCTATGTTTTGTAAGCAGTATTTTCGTATGTCTGTATGTGTGTGTGCACACGCTTATCTCCATGTGTATGCATATCTGTACTGTACTGAGTATCTACTTGTGTGCCCCTTGGCCACTCGGGTCAGTTTGACAGTGTGTGTGGTGTGGAGTCGACACAGCTGGTGGTGTGTGTGTGTGTGTGTGTGTGTGTGTGCCCCTTGGCCACTCGGGTTAGTTTGACAGTGTGTGTGGTGTGGAGTCGACACAGCTGATGGTGTGTGTGTGTGTGTGCCCCTTGGCCACTCGGGTCAGTTTGACAGTGTGTGTGGTGTGGAGTCGACACAGCTGGTGGTGTGTGTGTGTGTGTGCCCCTTGGCCACTCGGGTCAGTTTGACAGTGTGTGTGGTGTGGAGTCGACACAGCTGGTCGTGTGTGTGTGTGTGTGTGCCCCTTGGCCACTCGGGTCAGTTTGACAGTGTGTGTGGTGTGGAGTCGACACAGCTGGTGGTGTGTGTGTGTGCCCCTTAGCCACTCGGGTCAGTTTGACAGTGTGTGTGGTGAGGAGTCGACACAGCTGGTGGTGTGTGTGACTTGTGTGTCCCTTGGCCACTCGGGTCAGTTTGACAGTGTGTGTGGTGGGGAGTCGACACAGCTGGTGGTGTGTGTGTGTGTGTCTGAGAGAGCCCCTGCTGTGCTGCCCCTCATTACCTTACAAAGACAGCTAATAAGACCCCCGATGACGGACGCTTATGGATTTCTGCGCCACTAATTTCCGTAACTATCACTGTTTGAAAGATAGCCCGGGGATTTTCGGGGCGAGCAGAAGGCCCCTTGTCTTCCCGGGAACACAAGAGCTGTATTATGCGATATAAAAAAAGGGAACGTCCTTTCCCCCCTCCTCTAGCTAAGCCCAGTGATACGTATCGAGCTCGAGTGCTGAGACATACGAAACCATCATGTTTAGAATGTCGACTGTGCTAAGGCCAAAAACAATAGCCCGTGTTATCAGTGTACGGAAATGTATACTGTGTTAAAAGCACAGTTGCCCATGCAATCGACAGTCTTGTACGCGAATGTATGATAATTCTTTGAATAATCTAACTTTAATATCCATTGACTTGATGCTATTGGTTTGTGAATAGGCCAGTCTCAAGCCTCCGGTTCTCCTCCTGAGGAATTTGCCATCCTGAGTCCGTAGGCCCCAAAAAAACCTTCATTATATGGTAAAGACAAATGGAAACGGACTCCGGGAATCTGATCCTAGACCAGCTGTGTCAAGCGCTGGACTCTACAGATGGATAACAACTGATAACACCCCTGCCCCTGAAGTGGAGGCAGCGCTCTGAACACATGCACTACCCACTACCCACAAAATGGCAGCCTCCACCCCCCACCTCCTTAAACAAGGAGGTGCTGCTAGTCGTTATCTTTGGCTCCGTAAGCATGCACTCTACCCTTAATATTCGGTCAAAAATGGTGCCTATTCTGATTGACACCCTGTTAAATTCAGCAGGTACATTGGAAATTGAGGCATAATTTTTCTATGTTTTCAATTCAAGAACATGATTTCAAACTCGTTGATATGGGTGAGTGAACATTTACCACCCTGTCAGAACAGAAACTCACTGCAGACTCCAACAGCCTCCATCTGTGCCTTCAACGCAACATGTGTAAGTCTACTACCTTTGTATATTACGCTATACTAGTATAATACATTTGTATACTAGACTGGGGTGAAGAGACAGTATAGTTACAGTGAGGGAAAAAAGTATTTGATCCCCTGCTGATTTTGTACATTTGCCCACTGACAAAAAAATGATCAGTCTATATTTTAATAGTAGGTTTATTTGAACGGTGAGAGACAGAATAACAACAAAAAATCCAGAAAAACGCATGTCAAAAATGTTATAAAATGATTTGCATTTTAATGAGGGAAATAAGTATTTGACCCCTCTGCAAAACATGACTTAGTGCTTGGTGGCAAAACCCTTGTTGGCAATCACAAAGGTCAGACGTTTCTTGTAGTTTGCCACCAGGTTTGCACACATCTCAGGAGGGATTTTGTCCCACTCCTCTTTGCAGTTCTTCTCCAAGTCATTAAGGTTTCGAGGCTGACGTTTCGCAACTCGAACCTTCAGCTCCCTCCACAGATTTTCTATGGGATTAAGGTCTGGAGACTGGCTAGGCCACTCCAGGACCGTAATGTGCTTCTTCTTGAGCCACTCCTTTGTTGCCTTGGCCGTGTGTTTTGGGTAATTGTCATGCTGGAATACCCATCCACGACCCATTTTCAATGCCCTGGCTGAGGGAAGGAGGTTCACACCCAAGATTTGACAGTACATGGCCCCGTCCATCGTCTCTTTGATGCGGTGAAGTTGTCCTGTCCCCTTAGCAGAAAAACACCCCCAAAGCATAATGTTTCCACCTCCATGTTTGACGGTGGGGATGCTATTCTTGGGGTCATAGGCAGCATTCCTCCTCCTCCAAACACGGCGAGTTGAGTTGATGCCAAAGAGCTAAATTTTGGTCTCATCTGACCACAACACTTTCACCAGTTGTCCTCTGAATCATTCAGATGTTCATTGGCAAACTTCAGATGGGCATGAATATGTTTTCTTGAGCAGGACGACCTTGCGGGCGCTGCAGGATTTCAGTCCTTCACGGCGTAGTGTGTTACCAATTGTTTTCTTGGTGACTATGATCCCAGCTGCCTTGATATCATTGACCAGATCCTCCCGTGTAGTTCTGGGCTGATTCCTCACCGTTCTCATGATCATTGCAACTCCACGAGGTGAGATCTTGCATGGAGCCCCTGGCCGTGGGAGATTGACAGTTTTTTTGTGTTTCATCCATTTGTGAATAATCGCACCAACTGTTGTCACCTTCTCACCAAGCTGCTTGGCGATGGTCTTGTAGCCCATTCCAGCCTTGTGTAGATCTACAATCTTGTCCCTGACATCCTTGGAGAGCTCTTTGGTCTTGGCCATGGTGGAGAGTTTGGAATCTGATTGATTGATTGCTTCTGTGGACAGGTGTCTTTTATACAGATAACAAGCTGATATTAGAAGCACTCCCTTTAAGAGTGTGCTCCTAATCACAGCTCGTTACCTGTATAAAAGACAACTGGGAGCCAGAAATCTTTCTGATTGAGAGGGGATCAAATACTTATTTCCCTCATTAAAATGTAAATCAATTTTTGACACGTTTTTCTGGATGTTTCTATTGTTATTCTGTCTCTCACTGTTCAAATAAACCTTCCATTAAAATTATAGACTGATCATTTCTTTGTCAGTGGGCAAATGTACAAAATCAGCAAGGGATCAAATACTTTTTTCCCTCACTGTATATAGGAGTAGGTGGCCACATGCAGAGAGTCGCTGTGGGAGATGAGGGGTAGTGCGTGTGGGTTGCCACTGCTCTCTTCTCTCTCTGCTCTTCCAATTACATTCATTCATTTGTCATCACCGGTAAATCCCTCTCCCTCTCTATCCCTCTCTCTCCCTCTCCCTCTCCATCTCCCTACCTCTCTCTATCCTGTCCTCTCCGGAGGTCCACAACCTCGTGCTTGTGTGTGCATGTGTATGGATATGTATGTGTGTGTGTGTGTGTGTGTGTGTGTGTGTGTGTGTGTGTGTGTGTGTGTGTGTGTGTGTGTGTGTGTGTGTGTGTGTGTGTGTGTGTGTGTGTGTGTGTGGTGTGTGTGTGTGTGTGTGTGTGTGTGTGTGTGTGTGTGTGTGTATGGATATGTGTGTGTGCATGCATATGTGTATGTGTGTGTGTGTCACGGGAGCCAACTTTCTGTCAGTGAGGAATGTAATTAGGGAGAATTAAGCGGTGAGCGGGGCAGTCGGGCTACGGGGGAGGTCAGCAGTGGAGCTGGCAGGGTCGAGTAGGGTCCTTACCAAGCATTCTCTCCCCCAGCCGCTGGGTGAAGAGGTGCTGTGTTCACCTACCTTGCAACCTTACTGTCGGGCCCAACAGAGCTCCTCTATCTTCCCTTCCCGATGTCAGTCTGTCCTATGCTACTCTCTCTCTCTATATTCTATAGCATTCTGCTGGGTCCTCTCTACATACTCCATCTATTCCCTCAGTCTGTCCTATGCTACTCTCTCTCTATATATTCTATAGCATTCTGCTGGGTCCTCTCTCTCTCTACATACTCCATCTATTCCCTCAGTCTGTCCTATGCTACTCTCTCTCTCTATATATATATTCTATAGCATTTTGCTGGGTCCTCTCTCTCTCTACATACTCCATCTATTCCCTCAGTCTGTCCTATGCTACTCTCTCTCTATATATATATATATTCTATAGCATTCTGCTGGGTCCTCTCTCTCTCTACATACTCCATCTATTCCCTGTCTGTCATATGCTACTCTCTCTCTATATATTCTATAGCATTCTTCTGGGTCCTCTCTCTCTCTACATACTCCATCTTCTCCCTCAGTCTGTCCTATGCTACTCTCTCTCTCTATATTCTATAGCATTCTGCTGGGTCCTCTCTCTCTCTACATACTCAATCTATTCCCTCAGTCTGTCCTATGCTACTCTCTCTCTATATATTCTACAGCATTCTGCTGGGTCTTCTCTCTCTCTACATATTCCATCTATTCCCTCAGTCTGTCCTATGCTACTCTCTCTCTCTATATTCTACAGCATTCTGCTGGGTCTTCTCTCTCTCTCTCTCAGTCTGTCTCTGTCTTCGGATCTTTACCTTTCTTTCTCTGCATCTCTCTGAATCTTTCTGTCTTTCTCAACCTCTCTCTGTATCACCATCAACCCCTATTTCTCTCTCTATCTCGCTCTCTCCTCTTCAGTACATCCGCTGAAGACAATTGTTTTCAAGAAGAAGAAAAAAACATCGCAATTTCTACTGGTGCATCGCTGCTTTTTGTAAGTCATTATAGGCTTACCTTACATGGTGACAGCAGCTTTGTTTCTATTAAATATGATAGCTGTGAGGCTGGGTCAGAGATGTACGTCACTGTAGGAGAGGCCTGTACGCTCGTCTAACCAGCCGGCCTCCATTCATGAGAGTGTCAGATATCCAAATGAATGCAGACATCTGCAAATCCACCCAAGGAGTGAGTCCCAGTGCTCAGTGTGTGTGTCTTTGAGTGTAAGTGAACATGTGTCTGCACAGGTCCTGTATGTGTGTGTGGGGGACACTCCAGGGCCCGTATATTTGGTTGTGGATGACATAATAAGCCAGTGAGTTCTAGGTCCCTAGCAGCGTTTCACTTTACTGTCTCACCTCCCCTCCGGCTGCAGCTGGCCTTTTACTGAATGTCTACTGCAGAGTGGGGAATTCCCCCTCCTCTGCCTGTCTGTCAATGGACTCCTCATTCTCTCTCGCTCCACTCACTCGCCCTCACTCTCCTGGCCCTCTCTCTTACACTCCTTCTGTCCACCTCTCTCCCCTCTGTTCCTCTCTCTTTTTTTCCTCGTCCTCTCCCTCTTTTTCACTCTCTCTCCGTCTCTCCCATTTCTCTCTCTCTATCTCAATGAAGCGGGAACGAAGGATGGAATGGGTCTAACAAGGGATTTACAACAACACCGTTAAAACAAATACTGCTTTTCCTTCCTTTTCCTTCCTTTTCCGTCTAGAGAAAGAGAAAGAGTGAGAGAGAGGGAAAGGGAACTGAGAGAAAGCTTGAGAAGAACGAGCAAGATGGATGTTGCACTGTAGCAGAGTCCTCCTTTCTCCAACCCTGCCCTGTCCAACATCCGTAAACTGAGAAGGCATGTAAACAAATTAGGAAAGAGGGTGACCAAACGGGATACATATGTGACTGACCGGCTAAAAACGGTCTTAAGTAGCAAAATTTGAAATCGTTTTTTTTTTTTTACATTGGTTAAAAGTAGAGAGTCAGAGCTACAAAATGGTATATCATATACTACAGTTGAGGAACAATGGTAAAGTAATTCTGCTTTGAAAGTTGATAAACTTTCGAAACACACTTTTGAGAAAAAGGCCTTTGAATGTCTTGGTACCTACTGTAGAGCTCTCCTTTGTCTACACCCATTCAGCATTGTTCACACCTTAAGCCAACCCCACCCATCTCTTTGAGGATTCACGTGAGGTCATGTGCTAAACAGTGATTAGTGTAGTAAAGATGAAGACAAAAAGTGGTAAAAGTAGTAGCTTACAATAAGAAAAAAATTAAACAGAGTGTCCAGAAACATATATTTTATAAATATTAGATGACGTTTACCCAGACACACTTGTCTAAATTGATAGGTCATGTGAATGAAATGCAATAACCCCAAGCCACATCCAGTGGTGGAAAAAGTAATAAATCGTCATACTTGAGTAAAACTAAAGATACCTTAATAGAAAATAACTCAAGTAAAAGTAAAAGTCACCCAGTAAAATGCTACTTGAGTAAAAGTTTAAAAGTATTTTGTTTTAAAAATACTTAAGTATCAAAAGTAAAAGCATAAGTAATTTCAAATTCCTTAAAGCAGACGGCCCAAATTTTTTATTTTATTTTTATTGACGGACAGCCAGGGGCACAGTCTAACACTCAGACATTCATTTACCAATGAAGCATTTGTGTTTATTTATTTTTTATTATTTCACCTTTATTTAACCAGCAGTTCGACACATACAACAACACAGAGTTACACATGGAATAAACAAACATACAGTCAATAATACAGTAGAAAAAGTCTATATACAGCATGTGCAAATGAGGTAAGGCAATAAATAGGCCATGGTGGCGAAGTAATTACAATATAGCAATTAAACATTGGAATGGTAGATGTGCAGAGTATATATATATATATATATATATATATATATATATATATATATATATATATATATATATATATATATATATGATGGCCCACACATACACATACATATATATACATTGCTCCAAAAAATTAAGGGAACACTAAAATAACACATCCTAGATCTGAATGACTGAAATAATCTTATTAAATACTTTTTTCTTTACATAGTTGAATGTGCTGACAACAAAATCACACAAAAATAATCAATGGAAATCCAATTTATCAACCCATGGAGGTCTGGATTTGGAGTCACACTCAAAATTAAAGTGGAAAACCATACTACAGGCTGATCCAACTTTGATGTAATATCCTTAAAACAAGTCAAAATGAGGCTCAGTAGTGTGTGTGGCCTCCACGTGCCTGTATGACCTCCCTACAACGCCTGGGCATGCTCCTGATGAGGTGGCGGATGGTCTCCTGAGGGATCTCCTCCCAGACCTGGACTAAAGCTTCCGCCAACTCCTGGACAGTCTGTGGTGCAACGTGGCGTTGGTGGATGGAGCGAGACATGATGTCCTAGATGTGCTCAATTGGATTCAGGTCTGGGGAACGGGCAGGCCAGTCCATAGCATCAATGCCTTCCTCGTGCAGGAACTGCTGACACACTCCAGCCACATGAGGTCTAAGATTGTCTTGCATTAGGAGGAACCCAGGGCCAACCGCACCAGCATATGGTCTCACAAGGGGTCTGAGGATCTCATCTCGGTACCTAATGGCAGTCAGGCTACCTCTGGCGAGCACATGGAGGGCTGTGCGGCCCCCCAAAGAAATGCCATCCCACACCATGACTGACCCACCGTCAAACCGGTCATGCTGGAGGATGTTGCAGGCAGCAGAACGTTCTCCACGGCATCTCCTGACTCTGTCACGTCTGTCACACGTGCTCAGTGTGAACCTGCTTTCATCTGTGAAGAGCACAGGGCGCCAGTGGCGAATTTGCCAATCTTGGTGTTCTCTGGCAAATGCCAAACGTCCTGCACGGTGTTGGGCTGTAAGCACAACCCCCACCTGTGGACGTCGGGCCCTCATACCACCCTCATGGAGTCTGTTTCTGACCGTTTGAGCAGACACATGCACATTTGTGGCCTGCTGGAGGTCATTTTGCAGGGCTCTGGCAGTGCTCCTCCTGCTCCTCCTTGCACAAAGGCGGAGGTAGCGGTCCTGCTGCTGGGTTGTTGCCCTCCTACGGCCTCCTCCACATCTCCTGATGTACTGGCCTGTCTCCTGGTAGCGCCTCCATGCTCTGGACACTACGCTGACAGACACAGCAAACCTTCTTGCCACAGCTCGCATTGATGTGCCATCCTGGATGAGCTGCACTACCTGAGCCACTTGTGTGGGTTGTAGACTCCGTCTCATGCTACCACTAGAGTGAAAGCACCGCCAGCATTCAACAGTGACCAAAACATCAGCCAGGAAGCATAGGAACTGAGAAGTGGTCTGTGGTCACCACCTGCAGAACCACTCCTTTATTGGGGGTGTCTTGCTAATTTCCTATAATTTCCACCTGTTGTCTATTCCATTTGCACAACAGCATGTGAAATTTATTGTCAATCAGTGTTGCTTCCTAAGTGGACAGTTCGATTTCACAGAAGTGTGATTGACTTGGAGTTACATTGTGTTGTTTAAGTGTTCCCTTTATTTTTTTGAGTAGTATATATACATACATGTGCACATATGAATGTGCAAGTAGAGATACTGGGGTGCAAAGGAGCAAGATAAATAAATAAATAAATAAATACAGTATGGGGATGAGGTAGTTGGGTGGGCTTTTTACAGATGGGCTAGGTACAGGTGCAGTGATCTGTGAGCTGCTCTGACAGCTGGTGCTTAAAGCTAGTGAGGGAGATATGAGTCTCCAGCTGAAGTGATTTTTGCAGTTTGTTCCAGTCATTGGCAGCAGAGAACTGGCAGGAACGGCGGCCAAAGGGAGAATTGGCTTTGGGGGTGACCAGTGAGATATACCTGCTGGAGTGCGTGCTACGGGTGGGTGCTGCTATGGTGACCAGTGAGCTGAGATAAGGCGGGGCTTTACCTAGCAGAGACTTGTAGATGACCTGGAGCCAGTGGATTTGGCAACGAGTATGAAGCGAGGGCCAGCCAACGAGAGTGTACAAGTCGCAATGGTGGGTAGTATATGGGGCTTTGGTGACAAAACGGATGGCACTGTGATAGACTGCATCCAATTTGTTGAGTAGAGTCTGACACCGCGATTGCATAAAGGAGTTCTGTATCTATAATTCTTAAAATAATTGTTATGTATTTTGTGAACGTTTATCATGAGTAATTTAGTAAATTCACCAGAAGTTTGGGGTGGTTATGCTAGGTATGAACATCACATGCTAATGTAAAAAGCTGGTTTTTGATATAAATATGAACTTGATTGAACAAAACATGCATGTATTGTAAAACATAATGTCCTAGGAGTGTCATCTGATGAAGATCATCAAAGGTTAGTGCTGCATTTAGCTGTGGTTTTGTTTTTTGTGACATATATGCTTGATTTGAAAATGGCTGTGTGATTATTTTTGGCAGGGTACTCTCCTGACATAATGTAATGTTTTGCTTTCGCTGTAAAGCCTTTTTGAAATCGGACAATGTGGTTAGATTAACGAGAGTCTTGTCTTTAAAATGGTGTAAAATAGTCATACGTTTAAGAAATTGAAGTTATAGCATTTATGAGGTATTTGTATTTCGCGCCACGCGATTCCACTGGCTGTTGACTAGGGTGGGACGCAAGCATCCCACCTAGCCCAGGGAAGTTAACTTGGCTTTCGAAGACTTTAGAAAGGCAGGGTAGGATATAGGTCTATAGCAGTTTTGGTCTATAGTGTCTTTGAAGAGGGGGATGACCGCTGCAGCTCTCCCATCTTTGGGAATCTCAGACGATACGAAGAGAGGTTGAATAGGCTAGTTATAGGGGTTGCAACAATTTCGGCAGATAATCTTAGAGAGGGTCCAGATTTTGTAGCCCGGCTGATTTGTAGGGGTCCAGATTTTGCAGCTCTTTCAGAACATCAGCTATCTGGATTTGGGTGAAGGAGAAATGGGGGAGGCTTGCTGTGGAGAGTGGAGGGCTGTTGATCGGGGTAGGGGTAGCCAGGTGGAAGGCATTGCCAGCTGTAGAAAAATGCTTATTGAAATTCTCAATTATAGTGGATTTATCGGTGGTGACTGTTTCCTAGCCTCAGTGCAGTGGGAGGAGGTGCTCTTATTCTCCATGGACTTTACAGTGTCCCAGAACCTTTTTTGAGTTTGTGCTACAGGATGCGCATTTCTGCTTGAAAAAGCTAACCTTTGCTTTCCTAACTGCCTGTGTATATTGGTTCCTAACTTCCCTGAAAAGTTCCATATCATGGGGGCTATTTGATGCTAATGCAGAACACCACAGGATGTTTTTGTGCTGGTCAAGGGCAGTCAGGTCTGGAGAGAACCAAGGGCTATATCTGTTCCTGGTTCTAAATGTTTTGAATGGGGCATGCTTATTTAAGATGGTGAGGAAGGCACTTTTAAAGAATACCCAGGCATCCTCTAGTGACGGGATGATGTCAATATTCTTCCAGGATACCCGGGCCAGGTCGATTAGAAAGGCCTGCTCGCTTAAGTGTTTTAGGGAGCGTTTGACAGTGATGAGGGGTGGTCATTTGACTGCAGACCTATTACGGATGCAGGCAATGATCGCTGAGATCTTGGTTGAAAACAGCAAATGTATATTTGGAGGGCAAGTTGGTTAGGATGATATCTATGAGGGTGCCTGTGTTTACGGATTTGGGGTTGTACCTGGTGGGGTCATTGGTAATTTGTGTGAGATTAAGAGCATGAAGCTTAGATTGTAGGATGTTTAGTGAGTCTTCCAGATCAGATGCAGTAGTGATGACCAGGGATGTTCTCTTGATAAGTGTGTGAATTGGACAATTTTCCTGTCAAAATGTAACGAGCACTTTTGGGTGTCAGGGAAAATGTATTTGTAACGAGGGTCGTATAAAGGGGACCAAGGCGCAGCGTGTTCATAGAGTGCTCATATTTACTTTTAATGGATATACTTT
Organism: Salmo salar; assembly: GCF_965601325.2. NCBI lineage: Eukaryota > Metazoa > Chordata > Actinopteri > Salmoniformes > Salmonidae > Salmo > Salmo salar. The sequence continues at coordinate 47,990,054 of NC_138303.1, forward strand.
AACCTCTCTGGGCTAGGCGGGACGAATTCGTCCCACCTACGCAACAGCCAGTTGAATCCCGTGGCGCGATTTTCAAATACCTTAGAAATGCTATTACTTCAATTTCTCAAACATATGACTATTTTACAGCATTTTAAAGAAAAGACTCTCGTTAATCTAACCACACTGTCCGATTTCAAAAAGGCTTTACAACGAAAGCAAAACATTATATTATGTCAGCAGAGTACCCAGCCAGAAATAATCAGACACCCATTTTTCAAGCTAGCATATAATGTCACAAAAACCCTGAAGACAGCTAAATGCAGCACTAACCTTTGATGATCTTCATCAGATGACACACCTAGGACATTATGTTATACAATACATGCATGTTTTGTTCAATCAAGTTCATATTTATATAAAAAAACAGCTTTTTACATTAGCATGTGACGTTCAGAACTAGCATACCCCCCGCAAACTTCCGGGGAATTTACTAACAATTTACTAAATTACTCACGATAAACGTTCACAAAAAAACATAACAATTATTTTAAGAATTATAGATACAGAACTCCTTTGTGCAATCGAGGTGTCTGATTTTAAAATAGCTTTTCGGTGAAAGCACATTTTGCAATATTCTCAGTAGATAGCCCAGCCATCACGGCTAGCCATTTAGACACCCACCAAGTTTAGCCCTGACCAAAGTCAGATTTACTATTACAAAAGTTTGATTACATTTGTTGTCTTCGTCAGAATGCACTCCCAGGACTGCTACTTCAATAACAAATGTTGGTTTGGTCCAAAATAATCCATCGTTATATCCAAATAGCGGCGTTTTGTTCGTGCGTTCCAGACACTATCCGAAATGGTAAATCAGGGTCACGAGCATGGCACAATTCGTGACAAAAAAAATCTAAATATTCCATTACCGTACTTCAAAGCGCTGTTTAAAATCCATTTTTATGCCATTTTTCTCATAAAAAAGCGATAATATTCCGACCGGGAATCTCCGTTTAGGTAAACAGAGGAAAGAAAACAAAGCAGTCGGTCGACGCGGGCACGCGCCTGAGTCTCACAGTACTGTAACCAGCCACTACCCAAACGCGCTACTTTTTTTCAGCCAGAGCCTGCAAAGCCACGATTCAGCTTTTTGCCGCCTTCTGAGAGCCCATGGCAGCCGTAGGAAGTGTCACGTAACAGCAGAGATCCTTTGTAATGGATAGAGATAATCAAGAAGGGGAAGAAATTGTCAGACAGGCCACTTCCTGCATGGAATCTTCTCAGGTTTTGGCCTGCCATATGAGTTCTGTTATACACACAGACACCATTCAAACAGTTTTAGAAACTTTGGAGTGTTTTCTATCCAAAGCCAATAATTATATGCATATTCTAGTTACTGGGCAGGAGTAGTAACCAGATTAAATCGGGTACGTTTTTTATCCAGCCGTGTCAATACTGCCCCCTAGCCCTAACAGGTTAACAAAACAACAAAACGACCGACAACAGTTCCGTCAGGTGAAATACACTAAACAAAACAACTACCCACAAAACCCAGGAAGAAAAACCCCTACATAAATATGATCTCTAACTAGAGGCAATGAGGTTCAGCTGCCTCCAATTAGAGATCAAACCAAACAATCTCAACATAGAAATAGAAAAACTAGAACTTAAACATAGAAATATAAAACATATAAAACCCCAAAACACCCCCTGTCACGCCCTGACCAACTCGACTATAGAAAGTGACATCTTACTATGGTCAGGATGTGACAGTACCCCCCCCCCAAAGGTTCAGACTCCGAATGCAAAAAAAATAAAATAATAATAAATATCACAAAACAGGGAGGGTGACAGTCTATGGCGGCTCATATGCAACACCCAGAACCTTCCTCTTCTCCCGATCCTCCAGCAATGGAGTTGGCTCTGGCTCAGGGCGAAACCTCCATTCCACCCGTAGATTCCTCTGCTTCTGTAACATAAGCCTGTAGATCATTATTGGAGGAATCGGATTGTAGATCCTTACCGGAATCACTGTGCTGTAGACCACTACTGGAGGTTCTGGGCTGCAGACCGCCGCTGGAGGCTCAGGGTCAGGAATGCGCACTAGAGGTCCGATGCGTGGAGCTGGCATAGGAGGCGCCAGACTAGTAACACGCACCTCAGGGCGAGTGCGGGGAGCAGGCACAGGACGTATTGGGCTATGGAGGTGCACTGGAGGGAGAGTGCAAGGACCAGGAATCGGTCTCACCGGACTGGGGAGACGCACTAAGGGCCGAGTGCTCACAGCAGGCACTGACTGTACCGGGTTATGGATGCGTACTGAAAGGAGAGGGCGAGGAGCAGGCACAGGATGTACTGGACTATGGAGGTGCACTGGAGAGAGTGCGAGGAGCAGGCATAGGACATACCGGGCTGTTGAGACTTATTGGAGACCTGGTGTGTATCGCCGGTATCACTTGTTCCGGAACTTCCACACACTTCTCAGGTTGAGTACGGGGAGCTGACTCAGGTGGCACTAAACTGACAACACGTTCCTTTGGGAAAAACTCGTGCATCCTCCACCAACTCAATAGCTCCCCCATTTCTCCTTTCTGCAAATTCTCCCTCTTCTCCCGGATTGGCTCTGGTTTGTTCCTCGGCTCCACCGACTGCTCCATGTGCCCCCCCCCCACAGATTTTCTTTGGGTTTTTGTAGCCTCTCGTGCTTCCCAGGTAGGCTCCGATGATGCTCGATTACCTGGCCCCAAGTCAAGTCCTCTCAATCCACTCCTGATGTGACCAGGTGTCCATCTCCTCCCGAGCACGCTGCTTGATCCAGTTGTGGTGGGTAGTTCTGTAACAAGGGTCGTATAAAAAGGACCAAGGCGCAGCGTGTAGAGTGCTCATATTTACTTTTAATGGATATACTTTTTAACAAAACGACCGACAACAGTTCCATCAGGTGAACACTAAACAGAAAACAACTACCCACAAAACACAGGAAGAAAAACCCCTACTTAAATATGATCTCTAATTAGAGTCAACGAGGTTCAGCTGCCTCCAGTTAGAGATCAAACCAAACAATCTCAACATAGAAATAGCAAAACTAGAACTTAAACATATAAATAGAAAACATAGAAAACCCCAAAACACCCCCTGTCACGCCCTGACCAACTCTACTATAGAAAATTACATCTTACTAGGGTCAGGATGTGACAGTACGGAGTAAAAAGTACATAATTGTTTTGCAGAATGTAGTGAAGAAAATATAAATAGCAAAAAAATGTATAGATTCCCCCCCAAAATACGTAAATAGTACTTTAAAGTATTTTTACTTAATTACTTTACACCACTGCCCAAATGCCTTCAAACCAGTACATTAGCATACTTTATATACTGATATTGTTGTGGTATGTCACAAAATGTCATGACCACACATATCAATATTCATTTTATTTTTCCATATTTTGCTAAGTCTTGCTATGTGGATGGGTCTCCACAGAAGGTGTAAACGGTACAGCCAAATGCTTACTTGCATAGTAGAAATATCAGAAATAGATAGTGTGAACATAAATAATATGCAGTATGTACAAGAAAAATATCAATAACAATATCAGTGATAGATGAGGTAGTTACATGCATACAATCAGGGGTAAAGTGACTAAGCAGCAGGATAAAAAAAGGAGAGATTCATTTGAATAGAGGCACTGCAGATAGTGCAGATGACTGGTCCGTCCGAAACACTCATGAACAAGGGAATCAATTGACTTTGTTGCAGGGCATATGATGTCGTTGTACAGGCAGACCATCTATGGGAGGAAGGATGTCAGCGTTGCGCAGCAGCTGAAACCTAGCAATATGCTACTAGCAATACAAACTGATTGTTATAGCTAGCTAAAATTAACCAAATAGGTTCAATGTTAGCTAGCAAGCCAGCCATCGAACTTCAGCTGGCTAGCTAACTGCAAGCTTTAACTTGCAATGAAAACAACTTTCTGCTGAAATTAGAAACGTATAATATCTGAATCTGTAGCTAGATTCTTACCCGTATACATGAATGAAAGATTCACGGCAGACTGCAACCCCTTTTATTAAATAAGACGTCCTGTGTTGTTTCTGTTTTGTTTCTACAGTTTGGTCCGCTGTGTCAAGTCACTCTGGTTCACACTGACCGTGTGCAATTCTATAAGACTCGTCAGATCTTTCTCCCTCTCTGTCACAGATGCCAGGGTTGCCCTTAGTTTGAAGATGTAATCCGGAGACGTGTTTTATACAACAGCCTTCTGTGTTCTCTTTCCTGAAATGGGTCACATATGGCCCAAAATGTGCGCCACCATTTTCCCTTCGCTGTATCACCATTCCCACAATGCCTCAGTCTGTTCTCGGATTCTCAGACCAGACCAAATTCTTGCCAAGAAGCAAAGGAGGATAGGTCACAGTTTGGCTGACATTTATTTTTTTTATTGAGCAATGTCACTTAACTCACACAACCGTGCTGAAATAATGGAGCCCAGTTGTGGTAGAACTAGTAGCAGTAGTGGTAGCCTAGCACTAGTGCGAGGGCATTGATAGGCCTCATTTCATCCCATTGATTTAATCATTAATATCCTTCAAAGCTAACACTCGCTCCATATTATGGCCTGACAGCTGGGGAGCATTACACCAATGTGGAGTGGAGGGGGTTTTAAGACACAGACCAGAGGCATGGTTTTGGTTAGAGGAGGCCTTTTTGGAGATCAGTATATATGCGGCAGAAAGTAAATCACATTTCTTTCAGAAAAAGTAATTGGGTGACGTGTCATTGATTCAGTGCAGATAGATGGGGAGAGACAGGTTTCCAACCAATACATTTAAAAAATGTACATATATATTTTTTTACATTTAATTAACAGCAAGCACATGTTTGGTTATTACTTATTGTGGCAAATGAGTCATTTCAGTTCTTTTCATCACCTAATGGGAGTAAATACTGTATGTGGTTTGCTGCCTTTTTATAACCTATAATGAATTTAGAAATGTAAAAAAACATACAACTTACAAAATGAAGCTACCCCACTGACTTAAAATTCTAAGTTGTGAATTACCTTTTCAGGTTGAAACTACCAAAGCATTTTAATGTACAACTACAATATGCAGTCAATCTTGATAGTCTCCTTTCTCTGGTTCCAGACTTGGCCAGTTTTTTTAAACAAAGAGCTTGTGTTATTAGGGAAGACCTCCCTCCATGTGTTGGCTGGAGCCATTCATTGTGCCGGACAGTCTAGCTGTGTCCCTTAAATCTGCAGGTAGATACTGTAGATCTACGCTCATGTCTGCTGTTCTTCACACACATACCCAGGGCTGGCCTGCTCTCCCAGTTTCATTATGAAATCAAATCAAACTTTATTTGCCACATGCGCAGAATACAACAAGTGTAGACTTTACCGTGAAATGCTTACTGACAAGCCCTTAACCAACAGTGCAGTTCAAGAAGAATAAAATATTTACTAAGTAGGCTAAAATAAAAAGTAATAATAAAAACTAACACAATAAGAAAAACAATAACGAGCCTATATACAGGGGGCACCGGTACCGAGTCAGTGTGGAGGCTATATACAGGGGGCACCGGTACCGAGTCAGTGTGGAGGCTATATACAGGGGGCACCGGTACCAAGTCAGTGTGGAGGCTATATACAGGGGGCACCGATACCGAGTCAGTGTGGAGGCTATATACAGGGGGCACCGATACCGAGTCAGTGTGGAGGCTATATACAGGGGGCACAGGTACCGAGTCAGTGTGCGGGGGTACAGGCTAGTTGAGGTAATCTGTACATGTAGGTGGGGGCGAAGTGACTATGCATAGGTAACAAATAAATTATGGGATGGCTGTGGGGATGGTGTTGCTGTAGCAACAACGGACAGGGATCTTGGGCCCAGACTTGGCGGCGTTGGTGATAGGGATGCGTGTCAAGTACACACACATGTGTGAATTGACGCGCTCTCAGACATAAATGGGTGCCCTGTCTCCCCAATGAAGATGTATTCACATCCCAGGAGGGGGTGGGGTTTAGGGGGCCGGCGAGGGGGGATGACCCTGCTCTTTGAATACACTCGGTTGGCCCATATCTGCATTATCGCTAAGGCTTTTTTAAAGATCGTATGGGAGTGTTCTGTTTTGACTTTATTTAGTCACTAGTGTTAAGAACATTCACCCACGTCTGTGTGTGTATGCGTGTGAGTGTGTGTACGTGTGTGTGCACTTACGTGTGTGTGTGTTAATGGGTATGTGTGTGTGTGTGTGTGTGTGTGTGTGTGTGTGTGTGTGTGTGTGTGTGTGTGTGTGTGTGTGTGTGTGTGTGTGTGTGGGTGTGTGAGAGAGAGTCTGCGTGCTTACGTGTGTGTGTGTTAATGGGTGTGTGTGCACGTGTGTGTGAGAGTTTTTGTGTGTGTGTGTGTACTTGATTCACAGACAGAGATTTACATAAACTCTGCTGACTCCCTCCAAAATAATTTAGTTTCTTCATCACTGCCTTTTCCATAATCTACCCCTTCCTTTTCCCACTTCCCCTCCCAAAATATGACATTTACATTTTAATGTTGCCACACTGATGAGGGCCAAAGTATAGACATGTTCCTGGAGCGAGTTGTTGATTTCTTTCTTCCCTCCCCCATCCTCCTTGCTGCCTATTCAATGCGCCTTTCAGTGGCAGAGATGCTGACTTCTGTTTTTTGTTTCAGAGTGACATCAGCCGTGAACACTGGCCATGCCCTGTCACACACACACACACACACACACACACACACACACACACACACACACACACACACACACACACACACACACACACACACACACACACACACACACACACACACACACACACACACACACACACACACACACCATCAGTCCCTCTCCTTAGAAGGGAAAGAGGGACTTTTGGAGGGAGGGAAAACTACTAGGCCCTGATGTGGCTGCCCAACACGATTTCGTCCTCAATGGAGGGGGACGTTATAATGTGTGACACTTTATGTCAGAAGAGAGAGAGAAGAAAAAGAAGAAGAATAACAAGAAGAATAAGAAGTAGGTGTAAGAAGTGAGGTAGGTATTTTATGGGAGAGAAAATGGGGATAATTATTTTTCAAGGAACACTGAGCTTGTTTTTATTCCACCAAAACGCCTCCAGCAGTGTGTGTGTGTTTGTGTGTGTGTGTGTGTGAATGGACAACAAAAGCTAATTTCAAAGAGAGAGCGAGAGAGAAAGAGAGAGAGAGAGAGAGAGAGAGAGAGATAGAGAGAGAGGGCCACTCTGAAAATGGGGAGAATCCTTTTTCAAAGAACACAGCTTGTTTTAGTGGACCAAAACACCTCCAGCAGTGTGTTTGTGTGAATGGGCCACAAAAGCTAATTTCAAAGAGAGAGCGAGAAAGAAAGAAAGAAAGAAAGAAAGAGAGAGAGAGAGAGAGAGAGAGCGAGAGAGTGAGAGAGAGAGAGAGAAAACCAAACCCTGGACCCTTAAACCCAGACCCAGTTATCTTACATGCTGCTCATCTACATGGCTAACCAGCTACCCACTCCCTTCCTAAACCTCCTTTCTCACTCCACTCCACTTATCAGATAAATCAGTGCTTAAAAGCAATACTGCTGTGCGTCCGCTCATCATCACACACCATGCGAAGAGGAAGCCAGAGCTTCTAAGCTTCTCCTCCCCATAACACGCTCCTGTACATTACCTCCTTTTACTAGCCCTGCTAATGAGAGACACATGTAGAGACGCCGACCGTGGTGCGGCCGACATCACGTCATACGAAGTATAAATAATGGACGTCACTGTCAGATAGTGTGTGTCTTAACGGAGCATGAAAGAGAGAGGAAGGAAGGGAAGAGAGAGAGAGGGGAAGAAAGACATAGAGTCCCTTACACATATTTTGGGGTGGGAAAGACACACACCCATGCGTGCACGCACACAAAACACACCCTCAACATCACAACACAGCCCGACCGACCCACCTCCCATTTCTATTGGAATCCATTTGCTCATTTGTGGACATGCGTTGTTGTGATTAAAGGGAAACATTTCCACCACCTCAACAAAGAATTCTCAGCACCTCGACAGTCTCATTTCCCCTCTCCTAGCCCTGCTCTAATTCAACCGTGTAAAGTTAACCACAAATTCAGAACATGCCTAAAGGGTTTCAGTGCTGTGATGTGCTGAGCCAGCTGGAGCTCATCCTCAAGCATTCCTGCAATGCACTACAGTGGTGTGCTGGCGCAGGTGGGCTCAGGTGCGGAGCTGCGCAAGGGGGCCTACTGCATGAAGGACCGGCAGGGGTCCTATAGCTTCATTAGAGCATGGTGTTGGCTCCAACATGCCTTTCACTACCTCTGACCCTGAGTCAGTGATCACACACACAGACACACACAGAACAATGCCACAGCCTCATTTACTCTGGAAAGTATTGTGCACCATTGAAGATATTTTAATTAGTTAAATGCATATTCATATCACTCACATCATTTTGAAACACATTATAAATATACACTTTCTGCACAAAAACTAGATGCCTTGACATCAACTTCCAGGCAAGAAGTGGCCAGTGAAATACAGTCTAACCTGTCCATTGATATCCATTTACCAATCAGATTAGATCCTATAAGTTTCATTCACTGTTTGTGGGGAGGCGGAAAGACTAACAGGTTACACTATCACTAACTAAAGTTGTCTAAAGGTTGCCCCGGGGTTGGCAGGCTGACCAGCAGGCAGGCAAACACACAGCTTAGGGAGAGGATAAGAGAAATCACTTGGTAGTAGTAAAAGGCTCATTTGTAAAAGATACATTCACTGTATTGCTTTCAAGGTGCAGCAGTTGTCCAAACTGGAGAATAAGGGACCAATTCTCTCTTGTGTACTCTCTGCCTGTTTATGTGACCGATGGGATTCGAACCCGGGTCTCCTACTTGGGGAGGTAACGGTATAGTTCACGATGAGAAGACACAGAGTAATTCTGGGGGACAGCTCATGCTGCGCCTTGAAAGTCATTCTGGGGGACCATCTTCTGTGAAGGTTTGGGTTGTCATGTCATGTGAAGGTTTGGGTTATCACGTTCTGTGAAGATTTAGGTTGCCATGTTCTGTGAGGGTGTGGTTTGCCATGTTCTGTGTGGGTTCCCATGTTGTGGGAGGCAGTGTCTGTTACTCTATGGGGCTTCTAATGCTTCTCCCTACCTCCCCCCTCTCTCTGGCTCTCTGTGCTTGACCTGGTGTTGGAAGTGGCTCGGAAACACAGCTCAATACTCAGGTCAGGCAGGATAACCCCCATATCCTGATTGCCGGCATAAAGCAACCTTTGTAACACATGTCGACAATAACAAAGGCAGTAAGAGGTAATGGTGGCCTGTTAGCATAGTGTGGCTAAAAATTACAAAAAAAATCTACTGTATATTATACAAAAAATGACATATACAGTTGAAGTCGGAATTTTACATACACCTTAGCCAAATACATTTAAACTCAGTTTTTCACAATTCCTGACATTTAATCCTAGTAACAATTCCCTGTTTTAGGTCAGTTAGGATCACCACTTTATTTTAAGAATGTAAAATGTCAGAATAATAGTAGAGAGAATGATTTATTTCAGCTTTTATTTCTTTCATCACATTCCCAGTGGGTCAGAAGTGTACATACCCTCAATTAGTATTTGGTAGCATTGCCTTTAAATTGTTTAACTTGGGTCAAACGTGTCGGGTAGCCTTCCTCAAGCTTCCCACAATAAGGTGGGTGAATTTTGGCCCATTCCTCCTGACAGAGCTGGTGTAACTGAATCAGGTTTGCAGGCCTCCTTGCTCGCAAACACTTTTTCAGTTCTGCCCACAAATTTTCTATGGGATTGAGGTCAGGGCTTTGTGATGGCCACTCCAATACCTTGACTTTGTTGTCCTTAAGCCATTTTGCCACAACTTTGGAAGTATGCTTGGGGTCACTGTCCATTTGGAAGACCCATTTGCGACCAAGCTTCAACTTCCTGACTGATGTCTTGAGATGTTGCTTCAATATATCCACATAATTTTCCATCCTCATGATGCCATCTATTTTATGAAGTGCACCAGTCCCTCCTGCAGCAAAGCACCCCCACAACATGATGCTGCCACCCCCGTGCTTCACAGTTGGGATGGTGTTCTTCGGCTTTCAAGCGTCGCCCTTTTTCCTCCAAACATAACGATGGTCATTATAGCCAAACAGTTCTATTTTTGTTTCATCAGACCAGAGGGCATTTCTTCAAAAAGTACAATCTTTGTCTGCATGTGCTGTTGCAAACCGTAGTCTGGCTTTTTTTATGGCAGTTTTGGAGCAGTGGCTTCTTCCTTGCTGAGCGGCCTTTCAGGTTATGTCGATATATGACTCGTTTTACTGTGGATATAGATACTTTGTTTCCTCCCGCATCTTCACAAGGTCCTTTGCTGTTGTTCTAGGATTGATTTGCACTTTTCGCACCAAAGTACGTTCATCTCTAGGAGACGGAATGCATCTCCTTCCTGTTCCCATGGTGTTTATACTTGCTTACTATTGTTTGTACAGATGAACGTGGTACCTTCAGGCGTTTGGAAATTGCTCCAAAGGATGAACCAGACTTGTGGAGGTCTACAATTCTTTTTCTGAGGTCTTGGCTGATTTCTTTTGATTTCCTCATGATGTCAAGCAAAGAGGCAATGAGTTTGAAGAGTTCTTGAAATACATCCACAGGTACTCAAATGATGTCAATTAGCCTATCAGAAGCTTCTAAAGCCATGACATCATTTTCCAACTTAAGTGTATGTAAACTTCTGACTTCAACTGTATATATTTGGAACATCTTCCAGACATAGGCTTTGTAACAATATATCATAGATATATAATTTATATTAGAATAAACTGACTTAATCAATTCAATGTGTGTATCTCAATCTACAATCTATCCATCTCTATATGCGTGTGTCTGAATCTATCCACAGAAAAAAGAGGGATGGCCACATTGGACTGGGTATACAGCCTGGGTCATGGCAGGGGTCTTTGTCTGTCCAGCGGGGCCCTCCGTGTTGCCCTCCTGGCAGATTGATGGCCCCTCAGTGTGGAGAGAAAGGAGCTTTTAAATAAGCAGCTGATTCTGCTAGATGGAGTCAGAGTGGCCCACTCTGCCTCTTCCCTCCTCTCTGACATGTCTAGGAATATCTATTTTATTATTGCTATTGACCCATAAAGCAACGGGCTGTACTGCATTTCCCAAACCTCAGAACGAGACCACTATGGAGAGAGTGTGTGGACTCATACATGGACACACATACACAAACAGACACACACAGAAACACATACACTTGCATGTGCACACACACAGACATGTACCCGAGTGTCGGTCGTGCCGTTTAAGATGAGGGAGGATTATTTATTTTTTTATGAGCATGGCCTTATTTCTATAACAGCATAGTGGATGACTGTAATTCATATTCCATTCACCCAGCTCAATGTAACACGGATAGGTTTAGGCTACTGCATGTACCCATCATGAGGTTGCTTCAACCTAGCCTGTGAATGAAAGTTGACAACGTAGTTTCACAGGTCAAGATTGCTTTTTATAGTCAAGGTGACAGACAGTCACACATTCAAAACCGCCTTGTTCAGTTCACTTTCATAGCAGCCACATACATACAGCATGATCACTTTGCTCATTGTATATGTTATTCCTTCTCACAACTATCTACGCGCGTTCCTCCTCACACATCAGCTGTCTGTGACCATGCGAAAAAACATTTCCAAGCCAAACCATATCATGACTGCTAACCGCTACGCACAGCCTACATCAATATCACCTCATAGTTAACATAGCTACTGGATCTAACGCGTTAGTAAACCCCCTACAGTCATGCAGTACAGTGTACAGTCAGAATACAGTTTAGAAGTTACACCGGCGGCCCCAGTGGCAACAAATTAATACAATCAAAAGCTTACCTTGACTTGGAAAAGTTCCAGTGTTGGATAGCCAGCTAGCTAGTTAACATAACATCCCTCTCTGTTTGAGCTGGGTGTTTGAGTAGGCTAAACTAGCTAGCTGCATTCAGCTAGCTAAGTGTAAGTGAAAGTTAATAAAATGCAACCAAATATAGCTAGCTCTCTCTCTTGCTTCTCCTTAATTTTTTAAGAAATGTATGTTCAAAACTGTTTAACTATTGTCTTTATCTCTTTGAGTCAACTACTCACCACATTTTATGCACAGCAGTGCTAGCTAGATGTAGCTTATGCTTTCAATACTAGATTTATTAATTCATTCTCTGATCCTTTCATTGTGTGGACAACATGTCAGTTTATCAAATCAAATTGTATTTGTCACATGCGCCGAATACATGCGCCGAACAGATGTAGACCTTACTGTGAAATTATTACTTACAAGCCCTTAACCAACAATGCAGTTTAAGAAAAAGGGTTAAGAAAATATTTACCAAATAAAATAATGTAAAAAATGAAATAAAAAGTAGCACAATAAAATAACAATAATGAGGCTATATACAAGGGGGTACCCGTACCGATTCAATGAGCAGGGGTTCAGGTTAGTCGAGGTAATGTGTAAATGTTGGTAGCGGTAAAGTGACTATGCATAGATAATAAACAGCGAGTAGCAGCGGTGTAAAAACAAAGGTGGGGAGGTGTCAATGTAAACAGTCCGGGTGGCCATTTGATTAATTGTTTAGAAGTCTTATGGCTGTTAAAGAGCCTTTTTGACCCAGACTTGGCGCCTCCTGGGTTTTGTATTTAAGTCAACGTACCCAGAGGAGGATGGAAACTAGCTGTCCTCCGGCTACACCATGGTGATACCCTACAGAGTGCTGTTGAGGCTACTGTAGACCTTCTTTAGAAAACATTGTGTTTTAATCAGTTATTTGGTGGCAGAATCTTTTTGGTATAGTTTTAAATGTTTCAGTATGAAATTTACTAAGGAGGATGGTCCTCCCCTTCCTCCTCTAAGGAGCCTCCACTGAACTAAGCACAAAAACATGGACACATACAGACAGGCATATATACACACACACACACACACACACACACACACACACACACCACACACACACACACACACACACACACACACACACACACACACACACACACACACACACACACACACACACACACACTACATCCAAATGAATTAATGGAATGTCCATTCGCATTTATAGCTATACACACTTGTATGCCAAAAGACTTTGCTGAATTCACAAGCACAGTGGTTGCTTGGTGTGTGTGTATGTCGACATACACACACACCATACCAACCACTCTATTGGGGATACATTTGTGTTGTGTTACAATGACCTTTTGAAAATGGAAACATTGATGGACTGAATTTGCCTTTTCACACAATTTTTCAATTCTTGCTCCCTCACACATAATACACACTCTAAAGACACACAAACACATTACTGAAAGGTGAGGGCAGTTGCCCCATGAGGGCTGGGTATGACCGAAGATGTAGACCTCTTTTGGTATAGAAGGCCTGTGATGTGCCAACACCATGCTAGGCTAAAGGAAGCCAGGCTAGGGGACTCTGCAGCTCGTCCCCGTGTGTCAGTGGTGCTCTGGGGGGACACTTTGATGAATGGCCAGTTTATGGTGATGTCAGGCCTCTGGTGTCTGTGGGGAAATAGCCGGGGTTGGTCCCCGGGCCAGCTGATTGCAAACATGTGGCCTGGCCCATGATCAATCAAACTGATTGGCTATGGCAAATATTGCTACTGATAGCAGAAGGAGGGAGGGAAGGGAAGGGAGAAGAAAGGGTAGAATGATGGGGGTCAGTGTGTCTATGGGTCTGTGTGTGTTTGAGTGGTGTGTGTGTGTGTGTGTGTGTGTGTGTGTGTGTGTGTGTGTGTGTGTGTGTGTGTGTGTGTGTGTGTGTGTGTGTGTGTGTGTGTGTGTGTGAGGGTCCGGGGTCCGGGGTCAAATAAATGGAACATGAAAGAATGAAAATTGCGTTCATGCCACGGCCAGCCTGCTCATTAGGCAGGATTAGGCGGTCGTCTATGGCGGCAGATTGACGAGGGCAGCATTTTCAGAGCTACACTGACCAAGACGCAGCTCCACCAACAACACATAAAACCTCACATAATTCTGCCTGAAAACAATGACAGTTTCTCTTAACCAGTGGCATTAGGTGTGAGGTTCCTCTAGACAAAATTGTCAAAGACCCCAGCCACCCCAGTCATAGACAGTTCTCTCTACTACCGCATGGCAAGCGGTACCAGAGTGCCAAGTCTAAGTCCAAAAGTCTTCTCAACAGTTTTTACCCCCAAGCCATAAGACTTCTGAACAGGTAATCAAATGGCTACCCGGACTATTTGCATTGTGTGCCCCCCCAAACCCCTCTTTTTACGCTGCTGCTACTCTCTGTTTATCATATATGCATAGGGACTTTAACTATACATTCATGTACATACTACCTCAATTGGGCCGACCAATCAGTGCACCCACACATTGGCTAAACGGGCTATCTGCATTGTGTCCCACCCACCACCCGCCAACCCCTCTTTTACACTACTGCTACTCTCTGTTCATCATATATGCATAATCACTTTAACCATATCTACATGTACATACTACCTCTTTTATGTACCCTACAGACTAGAGATAAAATGGATGCCAATGTAATGAGATGGACACATCTTACATCATCCAGCTTTCTCTGATCACAGAGCCTAACCTAAGATGCTGTTTACATCATGCAGGTTTCTCTGATCAAAGAGCCTAACCTAAATGGCACCCAATCAAATTGAGAATTTCAATAAGCATTTCCCTACGGATGGCCATGCTTTCCACCTGGCTACCCCTACCCCGGTCAACTGCCCGGCACCCTTCACAGCAACCCGCCAATGCCCCCACCATTTCTCCTTCACTCAAATCCAGATAGTTGATGTTCTGAAAGAGCTGCAAAATCTGGACCCATACAAATCAGCCGGGCTAGACAATCTGGACCCTCTCTTTCTAAAATTATCTGCCGAAATTGTTGCAACCCCTATTACTAGCCTGTTCAACCTCTCTTTCGTAACGTCTGAGATTCCCAAAGATTGGAAAGCTGCTGCGGTCATCCCCCTCTTCAAAGGGGGTGACACTCTAGACCCAAACTGCTACAGACCTATATCTATCCTACCCTGTCTTTCTAAGGTCTTCGAAAGCCAAGTTAACAAATAGATTACCGACCATTTCGAATCCCACCGTACCTTCGCCGCTATGCAATCTAGTTTCAGAGCTGGTCATGGGTGCACCTCAGCCACGCTCAAGGTCCTAAATGACATCATAACCGCCATCGATAAGAGACATTACTGTGCAGCCGTATTCATCGACCTGGCCAAGGCTTTCGACTCTGTCAATCACCACATTCTTATTGGCAGACTCGACAGCCTTGGTTTCTCAAATGATTGCCCCGCCTGTTTAATCAACTACTTCTCTGATAGAGTTCAGTGTGTCAAATCGGAGGGCCTGTTGTCCGGACCTCCGGCAGTCTCTATGGGTGTGCCACAGGGTTCAATTCTCGGGCCGACTCTCTTCTCTGTATACATCAATGATGTTGCTCTTGCTGCTGGTGAGTCTCTGATCCACCTCTACGCAGACGACACCATTCTGTATACTTCTGGCCCCTCTGGACACTGTGTTAACTAACCACCAGACGAGCTTCAATGCCATACATCTCTCCTTCCGTGGCCTCCAACTGCTCTCAAACACAAGTAAAATTATATGCATGCTATTCAATCGATCCCTGCCCTGCACCTGCTCGCCCGCCCAGCGTCACTACTCTGGACGGCTCTGACTTAGAATACGTGGACCACTACAAATACCTGGGTGTCTGGTTAGACTGTAAACTCTCCTTCCAGACTCACATTAAGCATCTCCAATCCAAAATTAAATCTAGAATCGGCTTCCTATATCGCAACAAAGCATCCTTCACTCATGCTGCCAAACATACCCTCGTAAAACTGACCATCCTACCGATCCTCGACTTCAGGGATGTCATCTATAAAATAGCCTCCAACACTCTACTCAACAAACTGGATGCAGTCTATCACAGTGCCATACGTTTTGTCACCAAAGCCCCATACAGTACCCACCATTGCGACCTGACCTCTCGTTGGTTGGCCCTCGCTTCATACTCATACTCCAGCAGGTATATCTCACTGGTCACTCCCAAAGCCAATTCCTCCTTTGGTCATCTTTCCTTCCAGTTCTCTGCTGCCAAAGACTGGAACGAACTGCAAAAATCTCTGAAGCTGGAGACTCATATCTCCCTCACTAGCTTTAAGCACCAGCTGTCAGAGCAGCTCACAGATCACTGCACCCGTACCTAGCCCATCTGTAAAAAGCCCATCCAACTACCTCATCCCCATACTGTATTTATTTATTTATCTTGCTCCTTTGCACCCCAGTATCTCTACTTGCACATTCATATGCGCACATGTATATATATATACTGCTCAAAAAAATAAAGGGAACACTTAAACAACACAATGTAGCACCAGCTGTCAGAGCAGCTCACAGATCACTGCACCTGTACATAGCCCATCTGTAAACAGCCCATCTGTCTACCTACCTCATCCCCATACTGTTTTAATTTATTTACCTTGCTCCTTTGCACCCCAATATCTCTACTTGCACATTCATCTTCTGCACATCTACCATTCCAGTGTGTAATTGCTATATTGTAATTACTTCGCCACCATGGCCTATTTATTACCTTAACTTACCTAATTTGCACTCACTGTATATAGACTTTTTGTTTTCTTTTGTTCTACTGTATTATTGACTGTGTTTTGTTTATTCCATGTGTAACTCTGTGTTGTTGTATGTGTCGAATTGCTATGCTTTATGTTGGCCAGGTCGCAGTTGCAAATGAGAAGTTGTTCTCAACTAGCCAACCTGGTTAAATAAAGGTGAAATAAAAAAATAAATAAAAAATAAGAAAATGCACTGTCATGTTAACAAACAACATATCCTAAAAACAGGACAGGTCAAACTACATGGACAATCACAACTGTTGTCTAGGAATTTTGTCCCATTGTCATGATCAGTGATTTCAAGTTGATCAAAGCGGGAAAAAATACTTCTGCAATTCCCGCAGTGTAAACACATTGCAAATAGGCTCAGGATGACTCCTGATAAAGTTGGGTAGCTGATATTCAGACCTTAAAACCTCTTGAAGTTCGCCTAGGATAGGGGGCGCTACAGCGCTTTTTGAAAAAAAATCGTGCCCATTTTAAATGGCCTCCTACTCAAACTCAGAAGCTAGGATATGCATATAATTAACCTGTTGGGGATAGGGGGCAGTATTTGCACGGCCGGATAAAAAACGTACCCGAATTAATCTGGTTATTACTACTGCCCAGAAACTAGAATATGCATATAATTATTGGCTTTGCATAGAAAACACCCTAAAGTTTCTAAAACTGTTTGAATGGTGTCTGTGAGTATAACAGAACTCATATGGCAGGCAAAAACCTGAGAAGATTCCTTACAGGAAGTGCCCTCTCTGACCATTTCTTGGGCTTCTACACTCTCTTTATTGAAAACTGAGGATCTCTGCTGTAACGTGACACTTCCTACGGCTCCCATAGGCTCTCAGAAGGCGGCAAAACGCTGAATGATGCCTTTGGAGGCCCTGGCTGAAAAACAGTAGCGTATTTGGATAGTGGTCGATCAGAGAACAATGAGACTGGAGGCGCGTGCACGAGGTGACACCATGTTTTTATTTTCTCGTCTTTGAACGAAAACAGGGTTTCCCGGTCGGAATATTATCGCTTTTTTAAGAGAAAAATCGCATAAAAATTTATTTTAAACAGCGGTTGACATGCTTCGAAGTATGGTAATGGAATATTTAGAAATGTTTTGTCACGAAACGCGTCGGGCGCATAACCCTTCGTCACCCTTCGGATAGTGTCTTGAACGCACGAACAAAACAGAGGATATTTGAACATAACTATGGATTATTTTGAACCAAACCAACATTTGTTATTGAAGTAGAAGTCCTGGGAGTGCATTCTGACGAAGAACAGCAAAGGTAATCAAATTTTTGTAATAGTAAATCTGAGTTTGGTGAGGGCCAAACTTGGTGGGTGTCAAATTAGCTAGCCCGTGATGGCGAGCTATCTACTCAGAATATTGCAAAATGTGCTTTTGCCGAAAAGCTATTTTAAAATCGGACATAGCGATTGCATAAAGGAGTTCTGTATCTATAATTCTTAAAATAATTGTTGTTTTTTGGGAACGTTTATCGTGAGTAATTTAGTAAATTCACCGGAAGTTTGCGGTGGGTATGCTAGTTCAGAACGTCACATGCTAATGTAAAAAGCTGGTTTTTGATATAAATATGAACTTGATTGAACAAAACATGCATGTATTGTATAACATAATGTCCTAGGAGTGTCATCTGATGAAGATCATCAAAGGTTAGTGCTGCATTTAGCTGTGGTTTGGGTTTATGTGACATTATATGCTAGCTTGAAAAATGGGTGTCTGATTATTTCTGGCTGGGTACTCTGCTGACATAATCTAATGTTTTGCTTTCGTTGTAAAGCCTTTTTGAAATCGGACAGTGTGGTTAGATTAACGAGAGTCTTGTCTTTAAAATGGTGTAAGATAGTCATATGTTTGAGGAATTGAAGTAATAGCATTTCTAAGGTTTTTGAATAACGTGCCACGGGATTCCACTGGCTGTTGAGTAGGTGGGACGATTTCGTCCCACATACCCTAGAGAGGTTAACCTCTCTGGTCTAGGCGGGACGAATTCGTCCCACCTACGCAACAGCCAGTTGAATCCCGTGGCGCGATTTTCAAATACCTTAGAAATGCTATTACTTCAATTTCTCAAACATATGACTATTTTACACCATTTTAAAGACAAGACTCTCGTTAATCTAACCACACTATGGTAAATCAGGGTTACGAGCATGGCGCAATTCGTGACAAAAAAAATCTAAATATTCCATTACCGTACTTCGAAGCATGTCAACCGCTGTTAAAAATCCATTTTTATGCCATTTTTCTCGTAAAAAAGCGATTATATTCCGACCGGGAATCTCCGTTTAGGTAAACAGAGGAAAGAAAACAAAGCATTCGGTCGACGCGGGCACGCGCCTGAGTCTCACAGTACTGTAACCAGCCACTACCCAAACACGCTACTTTGTTTCAGCCAGAGCCTGCAAAGCCACGATTCAGCTTTTTGCCGCCTTCTGAGAGCCCATGTGAGCCGTAGGAAGTGTCACGTAACAGCAGAGATCCTTTGTAATGGATAGAGATGGCAAAGAAGGCCAAGAAATGGTCAGACAGGGTACTTCCTGTACAGAATCTTCTCAGGTTTTGACCTGCCATTTGAGTTCTGTTATACTCACAGACACCATTCAAACAGTTTTAGAAACTTTGGAGTGTTTTCTATCCAAAGCCAATAATTATATGCATATTCTAGTTACTGGGCAGGAGTAGTAACCAGATTAAATTGGGTACGTTTTTTATCCAGCCGTGTCAATACTGCCCCCTAGCCCTAACAGGTTAATACTTGTGGATAGAAAACACCCTAAAGTTTCTAAACTGTTTGAATGGTGTCTGTGAGTATAACAGAACTCATATGGCAGTCAAAACCCCGAGACAGATCGTAACAGGATGTGGAATTCTGAATTGCGGACTCAACTTCATCACTTTGCCTATAAATCACACCGTGAGCTATAGTTCATTGAGCACTTCCTATTGCTTCCACTAGATGTCCCCAGTCTTTACAAAGTGGTTTGAGTCTTTTACTGTGAAAACTGACAGAATGAAAGTCTGTGGAACGTGGTCACATGGGGAGGGCCATCACCATTATGACACCGGCGCCCCTGGCTACCCTCCCCTTTCGAAACTTTTTGAAAGACAATGCAACCGTCCCCCTTGAATATTATTGGAGCTCTGCTTGAAAAAGGCCCTAAAGATTTATGTTATACAACGTTTGACATGTTTGAACGAACTTAAAT
>NC_138303.1:48015000-48115000 GCF_965601325.2 Salmo salar
TAGAGTAATCCTGAGCTCGGTGGAAATCATTTGTACGCCAAAAATAATCATATTACTTCACCCCGCTGATTCGCTGCTTCCGCTGTGAAAATTCCTAGTGCTAATCAAACGTGGAAAAACAGCTGACTGTGAAGGTAACAATCTAGCTGTAATGTAACAATATTTTCCCCTCACCTTTTAATACATACTATTCTTTCACTAAGCAAGGGCGTTTATATTAGAATAAATCTCATCCCTAGTGGAATAGTGCCTATGCGTGTCATTGGTATGAGAATGGATTCTATCATCTGCGTACTTGCCTGCAGTATTACCTACTAAATAATCACTTTGATATCCCTGGCTAATGTGTTGGATCAGAGGCACCAGAGGGACTTCATTTGATGGAATAATAATCTGGTATCAGATGGAATATAGTCCCACCTCCCATGTCACACTGTTTGGGAATGATGATGCATTATGGTCTAGCTCTGCCGATAGTCCGCGAGTCACTGAGACAGACAATAATAATTTGGCTATCATAAGGTGAATGCACCAATTTGTAAGTCGCTCTGGATAAGAACGTCTGCTAAATGACGTAAATGTAAATGTAATAACATCTATTGTACCGTTCTCTCATCACAAGTGGTCTAAGGAACTGAGCCAAATAAAATGAGAGAAAATATCATTTGTGCCTATCAAATAAATACAACATAATAGAATATTATTTGTGCCTATCAAATAAATACAACATAATAGAATGTAATTTGTGCCTATCAAATAATACAACATAATATAATATCATTTGTGCCTATCAAATAAATACAACATAATAGAATATTATTTGTGCCTATCAAATAAATACAACATAATAGAATATTATTTGTGCCTATCAAATAAATACAACATAATAGAATGTAATATGTGCCTATCAAATAAATACAACATAATAGAATGTAATTTGTGCCTATCAAATAAATACAACATAATAGAATGTAATTTGTGACTATCAAATAAATACTACATAACAGAATATTATTTGTGCCTATCAAATAAATACAACATAATAGAATGTAATTGTGTCTATCAAATAAATACAACATAATATAATATTATTTGTGCCTAGCAAATAAATACAACACAATAGAATGTAATGTGTGCCTATCAAATAAATACAACATAATAAAATGTAATTTGTGCCTATCAAATAAATACATAATAGAATATTATTTGTGCCTATCAAATAAATACAACATAATAGACTGTAATTGTGCCTATCAAATAAATACAACATAATAAAATGTAATTTGTGCCTATCAAATAAATACAACATAATAGAATGTAATTTGTTCCTATCAAATAAATACAACATAATAGAGTAATATTTCTGCCTATCAAATAAATACAACATAATAGAACGTCATTTGTGCCTATCAAATAAATACAACATAATAGAATTTTACAGCAAGGTATCCTTTCATAGATTAACTGGGCAGAGGGCCTTGGGGTGGATGACTCTTTAAACACCGAAGACATTCTATGTCTCAATCTTTCACTTCTCTACGCAATACAGGACTGTCGGGTATGAACTGACACATCAACACAGCATGGTCTTCCTCTCTCTCTTATCCTCTCTCTTCTTTTCTCGGTCCCTCTCACCCCACGGTCTACTAGTCTCGTGATCCCTTCCCTCCCCCCTTGTCAAATAAGTTGTCAACATCTATGGCAGTATTTAGCTGAATAAGGGGATAATCTCGTGTAAACTCACACAGAGCAACACCGGGACTCCACTCTTGGGGATGCTGCGTGTTTGTGTCTGTCTGTGTGCCTGTGTTTGTGTGTGGAGGGGGGTCCCCCATCTACCCTCTCTCGGGGACAGGGTCCCCCCACCCCCACTTTGCCTAATCATTGTTTCTCCATCAGATAATTCCCTGTGTAGTTTGTCGTCACCACGGTAGCGTGTTAATTACCCCTCGCCGTGGCAATGAGCCACTCTTCCTTGTAATGGCTTAATTAGGGGTGACGAGCCAGGCCGCTTGTTTACTCAATTAGCCCCTCTCCTCTTTTATTAGCTTCATTATCACAGAAAAAAAGTAAACTGTCCTCCTCGTTCCCACCTTCCCTGTCGTTGTCATATTAACATGCCGATACGGATGAAGGATGGTGGCTGGTTACATGGTGGCAGAGGAGGGTGACAGTGATTTCTGTGTGTTCCTGATCTCGCTCTCTCTTAATCTCTCCGTCTCTATCTTTCTCTTGGGCCTTCTGGTTAGGTGGTATTGAAAGGGCTCCATGTTTGATTGGGCTAACGATATAGATGCTACAGAGAGTGAGAGGATAGATAACAACGGCGCCGGAGGAGATGGCTGCCGTTTTATGGGCTCCTAACCAATTGTGCTTTTGTGTGTGTTTTTTTGCATTATTTGTAACTAAAATTGTACATAATGTTTCTGCCACCATGTCTTATGACCGAAAAGAGCTTCTAGATATCAAGACAGCGATTACTCATCCCGTACTGGAGAAATACTTTTTTCTTTAACAAATCAGACGGGAAGCATTAATTTAAGACGCCCGACAAGACCCTCATCCACTTCATTCGCAGGAGAAAGAGACATAAATATCGGGGAAGAACGTCTGGGTGCTTTGTAAGGATCCGACAGCGAGTGGGTAATCTCCCTTTAACATCGGTCCTATTAGCCAACGTACAGTCAATGGATAATAAAATATACAGTGAGGGAAAAAAGTATTTGATCCCCTACTGATTTTGTACGTTTGCCCACTGACAAAGAAATGATCAGTCTATCATTTTAATGGTAGGTTTATTTGAACAGTGAGAGACAGAATAACAACAAAAAAATCCAGAAAAACGCATGTCAAAAATGTTATAAAATTATTTGCATTTTAATGAGGGAAATAAGTATTTGACCCCTCTGCAAAACATGACTTAGTACTTGGTGGCAAAACCCTTGTTGGCAATCACAGAGGTCAGACGCTTCTTATCGTTGGCCAGCAGGTTTGCCCACATCTCAGGAGGGATTTTGTCCCACTCCTCTTTGCAGATCTTCTCCAAGTCATTAAGGTTTCGAGGCTGACGTTTGGCAACTCGAACCTTCAGCTCCCTCCATAGATTTTCTATGGGATTAAGGTCTGGAGACTGGCTAGGCCACTCCAGGACCTTAATGTACTTCTTCTTGAGCCACTCCTTTGTTGCCTTGGCTGTGTGTTTTGGGTCATTGTCATGCTGGAATACCCATCCACGACCCATTTCAATGCCCTGGCTGAGGGAAGGAGGTTCTCACCCAAGATTTGATGGTACATGGCCCTGTCCATCGTCCCTTTGATGCGGTGAAGTTGTCCTGTCCCCTTAGCAGAAAAACACCCCCAAAGCATAATGTTTCCACCTCGATGTTTGACGGTGGGGAAGGTGTTCTAATGGTCATAGGCAGCATTCCTCCTCCTCCAAACACGGCGAGTTGAGTTGATGCCAATGAGCTCCATTTTGGTCTCATCTGACCACAACACTTTCACCCAGCTGTCCTCTGAATCATTCAGATGTTCATTGGCAAACTTCAGACGGGTATGTATAATGTGCTTTCTTGAGCAGGGGGACCTTGCGGGCGCTGCAGGATTTCAGTCCTTCACGGCGTAGTGTGTTACCAATTGTTTTCTTGGTGACTATGGTCCCAGCTGCCTTGAGATCATTGACAAGATCCTCCCATGTAGTTCTGGGCTGATTCCTCACCGTTCTCATGATCATTGCAACTCCACGAGGTGAGATCTTGCATGGAGCCCCTGGCCGAGGGAAATTGACAGTTCTTTTGTGTTTCTTCCATTTGTGAATAATCGCGCCAACTGTTGTCACCTTCTCACCAAGCTGCTTGGCGATGGTCTTGTAGCCCATTCCAGCCATGTGTAGGTCTACAATCTTGTCCCTGACATCCTTGGAGAGCTCTGTGGTCTTGGCCATGGTGGAGAGTTTGGAATCTGATTGATTGATTGCTTCTGTGGACAGGTGTATTTTATACAGGTAACAAGCTGAGATTAGAAGCACTCCCTTTAAGAGTGTGCTCCTAATCTCAGCTCGTTACCTGTATAAAAGACACCTGGGAGCCAGAAATCTTTCTGATTGAGAGGGGGTCAAATACTTATTTCCCTCATTAAAATGCAAATCAATTTATAACATTTTTGACATGCGTTTTTCTGGATTTTTTTGTTGTTATTCTGTCTCTCACTGTTCAAATAAACCTACCATTTAAATTATAGACTGATAATTTCTTTGTCAGTGGGCAAACATAGAAAATCAGCAGGGGATCAAATACTTTTTTCCCTCACTGTACGAACTACGATCATGTATATCCTACCAACGGGACATTAAAACTGTAATATATTATGTTTCACCGAGTCGTGGCTGAACAACGACATGAATAACATAAGGCTGGCGGGTTATGTATCGGCAGGATAAAACAGCGGCCTCTGGTAAGACAAGGGCGCTCTATGTAAATGTGTAAACAACAGCTGGTGCACGAAATCTAAGGAAGTCTCAAGGTTTTGCTCGCCTGAGGTAGGAAGCACCAGTGACTCGCTCAATAAAAAAGTGATCAGATGAAGCAGATGGTAAGCTACAGACCTGTTTTGTTAGCACAGACTGTAATATGTCCCGGGATTCTTCCGATGAGGAGTACACCACATCAGTCACTGGCTACATCAATAAGTGCATCGATGACGTCGTCCCAACAGTGACTGTATGTACATACCCCAACCAGAAGCCATGGACTACAGAAACTATCCTCACTGAGCTAATGGGTAGAGCTGCCACTTTCAAGGAGCGGGACTCCAACCCGGAAGTTTATAAGAAATCCCGCTATGCCCTCCGACGAACCATCAAACAGGCAAAGCATCAATACAGGACTAAGATTGAATCGTACTACACCGGCTCAGACGCTCGTCCGGATGTGGCAGGGCATGCAAACTATTACAGACTACTAACGGAAGCACAGCCGCGAGCTGCCCAGTGACACGAGCCTAGCAGTTGAGCTAAATTACTTCTATAATTGCTTTGTAGATGATGTGATCAAGACCTTTAAACAGATCAACATTCAGAAGGCTGCAGGGCCAGACGGATTACCAGGACGTGTACTCTGAGCATGAGCTGACCAACTGGCAAGTCTCTTCACTGATATTTTCAACCTGTCCCTGACTTAGTCTGTAATACCAGCATGTTTCAAGCAGACCACCATAGTCCCTGTGCCCAAGAACACTAAGGTAACATGCCTAAATGACTACCAACCCATAGCACTCACATCTGAAGCCATGAAGTGATTTGAAAGGCTGGTCATGGCTCATATAAACACCATTATCCCAGAAACCCTAGACCCATTCAAATTTGCATACCGCCACAACAGATCCACAGATGATGCAATCTCTATTGCACTCCACACTGCCCTTTCCTACGTGGACAAAAGGAGGGAAACCTACGTGAGAATGCTGTTCATTGACTACAGCTCAGCATTCAACACCATAGTGCCTTCAAAACTCATCACTAAGCTAATGACCCTGGGACTAAACACCTCCCTCTGCAACTGGATCCTTGACTACCTGACGGGCCACCCCCAGGTGGAAACGGAAGGTAACAATACATCTGCCACGCTGATCCTCAACACGGGGGCCCCTCAGCTGTGCGTGCTCAGTCCCCTCCTGTACCCCCTGTTCACTCATGACTACGTGTCCAGGTATGACTCCAACACCATCAAGTTTTCCGATGACACAACAGTGCCTGATCACCGACAATGATGAGACAGCCGATAGGGAAGAAGTCAGAGACCTGACAGTGTGGTGCCAGGATAAGAACCACTCCGTCAACGTGATCAAGACAAAGGAGATGATTGTGGACTACAGGAAAAGGAGGACTGAGCATGCCCCCATTCTCATCAACGGGGTTGGAGTGGAACGGGTTGAGAGTTTCAAGTTCCTTCATCAAGGTCCACATCACCAACAAACAATCATGGTCCAAACACACCAAGACAGTCATGAAGAGGGCACGACAAAGCCTATTCCCCCTCAGGAGAGTAAAAAGATTTGGCATGGGTCCTGAGATCCTCAAAAGGTTCTACAGCTGCAACATCGAGAGCATCCTGACGGGTTGCATCACTGCCTGGTATGGCAACTGCTCGGCCTCTGACCGCAAGGCACTACAGAGGGTAGTGCGTACGGCCCAGTACATCACTGGGGCCAAGGTTCCTGACATCCACGACCTCTATACTAGGCGGTACCAGAGGAAGGCCATAAAAATTGTCAAAGACTCCAGCCACCCTAGTCATAGACTGTTCTCTCAACTACCGCATGGCAAGCGGTACCGGAGCGCCAAGTCTAGGTCCAAGAGGCTTCTAAACAGCTTCTACCTCCAAGCCATAAGACTCCTGAACAGCTAATCAAAGGGCTGCCCAGACCCCTCTTTTACGCTGCTGCTACTCTCTGTTTACTATCTATGCAGAGTCAATTACCTCAACTAACCAGTGCCCCCGCACATTGACTCTGTACCGGTACCTCCTGTATATAGCCTCGCTATTTTACTGCTGCTGTTTAATTATTTTTACTTTTATTTTCTATTTTTTAACTTACCTATTTTTTTACTTAGCACTTCTTTTTCTTAAAACTGCATTGTTGGTTAAGGGTTTGTAAGTAAACATTTTCACTGTTGTATTCGGCGCATGTGACAAATACAATTTGATTTGAAGATCGATAAGAAATAAAAGGAACAGATGCTCTCGTTCGTTACGAGAACAGACACACACACACACACACACACACACACACACACACACACACACACACACACACACACACACACACACACACACACACACACACACACACACACACACACACACACACACACACGACAACTGCTGAGCCGAGCGATGCTGCCTAGACGGAACCGGTGTTCCTCCTCAATCCCTCTCCCCCACTCCCTCTCTCTTCGTTTGTAATTAATGACACATCTCATAAAGCTCCTTAGAAAGCAGGATTGACGGACGGTCAACGGAACAGTCCGAGCTGTTGTTTCTACCGCTGAGTCCAGGGCTCTGGATTAGCGATCGCTGGGTTACTTAACAGTTCATTTGCATGGGGTGAGGTGACGGGTATCTGTGCCCTACTCTCTCCCCGGCGGGGGGGGGGCCTCAGCATAGCGTCTGTGCCAGCCTCCACCAGATTGAGAGAGGCCTCCAGGAGGTTGTAATGTGCTGTAATGAAGATTAAGCCTCTGAACGCTTCAGTGTTCAACCACAGAAAGACAGGAGGGAGGGAGGGAGGGATGGGGGAAAGGGAGGGAGAGATGGGGGAAAAGGAGTGTGGGGGGGAAATCCTTGTTTTATTAACTTGTCTCCATCAGCATCAAAAGTTGGCAAGGTAATGGGAAGGGGCAAGCTTTGTACGTGTGGCGTTTTTGTAAGTTTGAGTTGTGTTCTTTTCCCTCCACCTGTTGTTATGTACGTGGTCGATCGGGACAACATGTTTGGACGCATCTTGAACGCGTCACGCAAATACACACACACAGTTTTTGTGTTGCTGTTTCTTTGTATAACAATTGTGCATGAACAAATTCTGTACAGATCTATACCTGAAGGATATCAAATAGATCATCTGCTTTTTTTTCATCGATTTCATTATTAGCCAACACTATCATCTGATAGACACCTCACTGCTGCCAGTGTGTGTGTGTGTGTGTGTGTGTGTGTGTGTGTGTGTGTGTGTGTGTGTGTGTGTGTGTGTGTGTGTGTGTGTGTGTGTGTGTGTGTGTGTGTGTGTGTGTGTGTGTGTGTGTGTGTGTGTGTGATTTTTAGACTCACAAATATTGACCAATATTATCTACTAAACATTTTCCAGAAAACTTGTTTCCGGACCAATTTCATAATCAATTGACTCACTATCAATTCCCAACCCCGTTAAGTGCTTTCAACTGCGTCCAGTATTGAGGGGACTCTCTTTCTCTCTCTCTCTCTCTCTCTCTCACTCACACACACACACACACACACACACACACACACACACACACACACACACACACACACACACACACACACAACTATCTCTCTTAAAAAAACACCAAACTCTCTGTCTCACGCACATACATACTCTTGCTAACAAGCATACACACACCCACCACATAAAGACACACACACCTCCCCATGTGTGAAAGCAGAGTAAGTGTGGGAAACCCTGGAGGTATGTGTGAGAGGGACCTAGGGATTAGTCTTACTACTAGACAATCCCCAGATGGGAGAGTGCTGACTGTCTCTCTCTCTCTCTCTCTCTCTCTCTCTCTCAGTTTTTATGGAATGTGTTATGGATTTATGAAACAAGGCACTGTCTTTTGCCCTCAGAACAGCCTCAATTCATCGGGACACAGACTCTTCAAGGTGTCGAAAACGTTCCACAGGGATGCTGGTCCATGTTGACTCCAATGCTTCCCACAGTTGTGTCAAGTTGGCTGGATGTCCATTGGGTGGTGACCACACAGGAAACTGTTGAGCATCAAAACCCACCAGCATTGTTATGTTTATGTATTTTAAATACTCTCTCTCTCTCACTCTCTCTCTCACTCACACACAGTGTGGTGGACTGTCAGCTCTTAGACCTTTGTGATGAGGACACTGTGGAAGCTGTCCCCACGGTAACAAGCAAAGGCAGGGACTGGGGAGACTGGACAACATGTTGCTGAGGCCTCAGGACATAACCTCACAGGCCAGTTAAGCACAATACAGGACACACACTAACACACACACACAGGATAGGTAGGTGAACATTGACTGGCAGATAAGTGACATTTGGCTAGCCTGGTCCAAGATCTGTTTATTCTATTGTATGATTGTTGTCATGCCATGTTACCATAGGAGTTCAATTTATGGCACAACTGATGGAAGACTACACTAACAGTTGGCTGATAGGAGCTGGGTCGTGTGAGAGGTCTGGCTATCGAACAGACTGAGATCCTGAGGAAGGCATCCCACAAGCAGATGGATCATTATGTCCAAACACATGATGCAAATATTCAAAATTATACTCCATATTGATGTTAAATAAAATAGAAAACCCTTGTGAAACCAGATCGACCACTGTGCAGAAACTTGTTTCACAGAATGTGAGCTTTTACTGTTTTCCTTACAAATAATAACTTTGGACGTGTGTGCGTTCCTATCAAAGTAAGGGCCTTATTTTCTGTATATCGTGTTGCTTCTACCTTAGCATACCGTATTTATGTACAGTGCCTTCGGAAGGTATCCAGACCCCTTGACTATTTCCACATTTTGTTATGTTATAGCCTTAATCTAAAATTGATAGATAAAATAAAAAATCATCAGCAATCTACACACAATACCCCATAATGGCAAAGCGAAAAAATGTTTTACATAAGCATTCAGACCCTTTGCTGTGAGACCCAAAATTGAGCTCAGGTGCATCCTGTTTCCATTGATCATCCTTGAAATGTTTCTACAACTTGAATGGAGTCAACCCGTGGTAAATTCAATTGATTGGACATGATTTGGAAAGGCACACACTTGTCTATATAAGGTCCAACAGTTGATAGTGCATGTCAGAGCAAAAACCAAGCCATGAGGTCGAAGGAATTGTTCGTAGAGCTCAGAGACAGGATTGTGTCAAGGCACAGATCTGGGGAAGGGTACCAAAAAATGTCTGCAGCATTGAAGATCCCCAAGAACACAGTGGCCTCCTTCATTCTTAAATGGAAGAAGTTTGGAGCCACCCAGTCTCTTAGAGCTGGCCGCCCGGCCAAACTGAGCAATAGGGTTAGAAGGGTCTTGGTCTGAGAGGTGACCAAGAACCCGATGGTCACTCTGACAGAGCTCCAGTGTTCCTCTGTGGAGATGGGAGAACATTGCAGAAGGACAAGCATCTCTGCAGCACTCCACCAATTAGGTCTTTATGGTAGATTGACCAAACGGAAGCCACTCCTCACTAAAAGGCACATAACAGCACGATTGGAGTTTGCCAAATCGTACCTAAAGACTCTCAGACCATGAGAAACAAGATTCTCTGGTCTGATGAAACCAAGAATGAACTCTTTGACCTGAATGCCAAACATCACATCGGAGGACCTGGCACCATCCCTACAGTGAAGCATGGTGGTGGCAGCATCATGTTGTGGGGATGTTTTTCAGCGGCAGGGACTGGGAGACTTGTCAGGATCGAGGAAAAGATGAATGGAGCAAAGTAAAGAGAGATCCTTGATGAAAACCTGCTTCAGAGCATTCAGGACCTCAGACTGGGGTGAAGGTTCACCTTCCAACACGACGACGACCCTAAGCACACAGCCAAGACAACGCAGGAGTGGCTTCAGGACAAGTATCTGAATGTGCTTTAGTGGCCCAGCACGGAGCCCCGACTTGAACCCGATCTAACATCTCTGGAGAAACCTGAAAATAATTGTGCAGCAATGCTCCCCATCTAACCTGACAGAGCTTGACAGGATCTGCAAAGAAGAATGGGAGAAACACCCCAAATACAGGTGTGCCAAGCTTGTAGTACCATACCCAAGAAGGCTCGAGGCTGTAATAGCTGCCAAAGGTGTTTCAACAAAGTACTGAGTAAATGGTCTGAATACTTAGGTAAATGTGATATTTCCTTGGTTTAGTTTTAATAAATTAGTGATCATTTCTACAAGCCTTTTTTGCTTTGTCATTATAGGGTATTGTGCGTAGATTGATGAGGAAATAAAACTATTTAATCAATTTTAGAATAAGGCTGTAACTTAACCTGTTAGGGCTAGGGGGCAGTATTTGCACGGCTGGATAAAAAAAATGTACCCGATTTAATCTGGTTACTAATCCTACCCAGTAACTAGAATATGCACATACTTATTATATATGGATAGAAAACACTCTAAAGTTTCTAAAACTGTTTGAATGGTGTCTGTGAGTATAACAGAACTCATTTGGCAGGCAAAACCCTGAGACATTTTCTGACAGGAAGTGGATACCTGATGTGTTGTATTACCTTTAAACCTATGCCATTGAAAAACACAGGGGCTGAGGAATATTTTGGCACTTCCTATTGCTTCCACTAGATGTCACCAGCCTTTACAAAGTGTTTTGAGTCTTCTGGAGGGAGATCTGACCGAACAAGAGCCATGGAACGATGATGGCCCATTAGACACCTGGCGCGCGAGTTCATGTTGGGTACCCTCGTTCCAATACGTTATAAAAGAGTATGCATTCGTCCACCTTGAATATTATTCATGTTCTGGTTAAAAAAGGCCCTAATGATTTATGCTATACAACGTTTGACATGTTTGAACGAACGTAAATATATTTTTTCCCCTCATTCATGAAGTGAAGTCCGGCGGGCTTAGATCATGTGCTAACAAGACGGAGATTTTTGGACATAAATGATGAGCTTTTTTGAACAAAACTACATTCGTTATGGACCTGTGATACCTGGAAGTGACATCTGATGAAGAGAATCAAAGGTAATGGATTATTTACATAGTATTTTCGATTTTAGATCTCCCCAACATGACGACTAGTCTGTATCGCAACGCGTATTTTTCTGGGCGCAGTGCTCAGATTATTGCAAAGTGTGATTTCCCAGTAAGGTTATTTTTAAATCTGGCAAGTTGATTGCGTTCAAGAGATGTAAATCTATAATTCTTTAAATGACAATATAATATTTTACCAATGTTTTCTAATTTTAATTATTTAATTTGTGATGCTGACTTGACTGCCGGTTATTGGAGGGAAACGATTTCCTCAACATCAATGCCATAGTAAAACGCTGTTTTTGGATATAAATATGAACTTGATAGAACTAAAAATGCATGCATTGTCTAACATAATGTCCTAGGAGTGTCATCTGATGGAGATTGTAAAAGGTTAGTGCATCATTTTAGCTGGTTTTATGGTTTTGGTGACCCTGTCTTTGAATTGACAAAACATTACACACAACTCTTGTAAATGTACTGTCCTAACATACTCTAAATTTATGCTTTCGCCGTAAAACCTTTTTGAAATCGTAAAACGTGGTTAGATTAAGGAGATGTTTATCTTTCAAATGGTGTAAATTAGTTGTATGTTTGAAAAATTTGAATTTTGACATTTATTTGGATTCAAATTTGCCGCTCTTGAAATGCACCTGCTGTTGATGGAGTGCACCACGGGTGGGACGCCTGCGTCCCACCTAGCCCATAGAGGTTAGCAAAATGTGGAAAAGGTCAAGGGTCTGAATACTCTCCGAAGGCACTATATGGAGCATAATGTATTTACTGTTTTATTCAAATGTTTTCAAATACTGGTGGCAAACCATGCATTCCGATTCTTGCATAGATTGTAATGGACAGACATGATGCGTGTAAAATACTGTACTGATTATGATGAGCTAATGCTAAGCTATTGCCAGCTATATGTGGCACCATGTTTGTGACATGATACAATGTATTCTGGTTGTCCCATAAGCGTCTGTCAGGCCAAAGATGTTATAACAAAATGAGGTGAAGGGATGGTTCACTCGACTGCCTATGGTCCTTTCAAGACAACTGGGAACTCAAGGTCAAATCAAGACGTCAGTGATCTTCAGGTTGGAAAGTTGGAGCTCTAGCAAGAGTTGGATGACCGTTCAAAACAAGTTTTCCCAATAGGAGCTCATTTCTTTCCAAGTTCCCAGTTGTCTTGAACGCACTGAAGTCGAAAGTCGGAGATTTCAGATTTCTCAGTTCCGAGTTGTTTTGAACGCGGCATTAGATTGTAACAGTGATACCTCAGGGTTGCCAGCTCAGACCCCCTTTTCCAGGGGTTTGATTTTTATTTAGCTTATAAGCTTCTCCTGTGTTTGCCCCCCATTTATCGATAAATCCCCTATCATAATAATATTTTCTGCATCATATCCCCCCACGATTCATTCCCCTATTTCTACCCCCCATGGACTTGAAAATCCCCCACAAATAAAATGAACCCCTACACAAACGCCCCTAAAATGGTTTCAACTAAATCTGGAAAACATGTTTAGCTTTCACGCTACGGTTAGGCTAGGCAGTAGGTTTATATTTGCCCCCCCCCCCATGCAGACATGGCGCCGGAGGAGATGGCCGCCGTTTTACGGTCTCCTAACCAATTGTGCTATTATGTGTTTTTTTCCGCGATATTTGTAAATTATTTTGGACATAATGTTTCTGCAACCATATCTTGCGGCAGAAAAGAGCTTCTAGATATCAGGACAACGATCACTCACCTCGGATTAGACAAAGATTTTTTCAACAACAACAACAGCAGCAAGCAGGACTCACACTATATTCTCCAAACACCCCACAGGGCAGACATCCCAATTATTCGCAAAAGGAAGCAACGCAGAGGAAGAAGAGCCGGATGCCTCGTCCGGACCTGCAGAAGGCAACTAGGAAAGCTGCCGTTACCATCAATATTACTCGCCAACGTGCAATCATTGGACAATAAACTAGACGAGGTACGATCACGAATATCCTACCAACGGGACATCAAAAACGACGACATGGATATTCAGCTGGCGGGATACACGCTGCACCGGCAGGATAGAACAGCACACTCCGGTAAGATGAGGGGGGGGGGGGGGGGCGGTCTGTGCATATTTGTAAACAACAGCTGGTGCACGGAATCTAAGGAAGTCTCTAGATTTTGCTCGCCTGAAGTAGAGTATATTGTGATAAATTGCAGGCCACACTACTTGCCTAGGCAGTTCTCAGCTATACTTTTCGTGGCTGTTTATTTACCACCACAAACAGATGCTGGCACTAAGACCGCACTCAGTCAGCTGTATAAGGAAATAAGCAAACAGGAAACCACTCACCCAGAGGCAGCGCTCCTAGTGGCCGGAGACTTTAATGCAGGGAAACTTAAATCAGTTCTACCAAATCTCTATCAACATGGTAAATGTGCAACCAGAGGGAAAAAAATTCGAGATCACCTGTACTCCACACACAGAGACGCGTACAAATCTCTCCCTTGCCCTCCATTTGGTAAATCCGACCACAACTCTATCCTCCTGATTCCTGCTTACAAGCAAAAATTAAAGCAGGAAGCAAATTTACATTTTAGTAGATGCTCTTATCCAGAGCAACTTAGAGTAGCGAATGCATACATTTCATACATTTTTTCTCCGTACTGGTCCCCCGTGGGAATCGAACCCACAACCCTGGCATTGCAAACACCATACTCTACCACACAAGTCTATAAAAAAATGGTCAGATGAAGCAGATGCTAAACTACAGGACTGTTTTGCTATCACAGACTGGAACATGTTCCGGGATTCTTCCGATGACATTGAGGAATACACCACATCAGTCACTGGCTTTATCAATAAGTGCATTGAGAACGTCGTCCCCACAGTGACTGTACGTACATACCCCAACCAGAAGCCATGGATTACAGGCAACATTCGCACTGAGCTATCGGGTAGAGCTGCCGCTTTCAAGGTGCGGGACTCTAACCTGGAAGCTTACAAGAAATCCCGCTATGCCCTGCGACAAACCATCAAACAGGCAAAGTGTCAATACAGGGCTAAGATTGAATCATACTACACCGGCTCCGACGCTCGTCGGATGTGGCAAGGCTTGCAAACTATTACAGACAACAAAGGGAAGCACAGCCACGAGCTGCCCAGTGACACAAGCCTACCAGATGAGCTAAATCACTTATATGCTCGCTTCGAGGCAAGCAACACTGAGGCATACATGAGAGCATCAGCTGTTCCGGACGACTGTGATCACGCTCTCCGTAGCCGACGTAAGTAAGACCTTTAAACAGGTCAACATTCCCAAGGCTGCGGGGCCAGATGGATTACCAGGACGTGTGCTCCGGGCATGTGCTGACCAACTGGCAGGTGTCTTCACTGACATTTTCAACATGTTCCTGATTGAGTCTGTAATACCAACATGCTTCAAGCAGACCGCCATAGTCCCTGTGCCCAAGAACACAAAGGCAACCTGCCTAAATGACTACAGACCCATTGCACTCACGTCCGTAGCCATGAAGTGCTTTGAAAGGCTGGTAAAGGCTCACATCAACACCATTATCCCAGAAACCCTAGACCCACTCCAATTTGCATACCGCCCCAACAGATCCAATGATGATGCAATCTCTATTGCACTCCACACTGCCCTTTCCCACCTGGACAAAGGGAACACCTATGTGAGAATGCTATTCATTGACTACAGCTCAGCGTTCAACACCATAGTACCCTCAAAGCTCATCACTAAGTTAAGGAACCTGGGATTAAACACCCCCCTCTGCAACTGGATCCTCGACTTCCTGACGGGCCGCCCCCAGGTGGTGAGGGTAGCTAGCAACACATCTGCCACGCTGATCGTCAACACTGAAGCTCCCTAGGGGTGCGTGCTCAGTCCCCTCCTGTACTCCCTGTTCACCCACGACTGCATGGCCAGGCACGACTCCAACACCATCATTAAGTTTGCTGACGACACAACAGTGGTAGGCCTGATCACCGACAACGACGAGACAGCCTATAGGGAGGAAGTCAGAGACCTGGCCGTGTGGTGCCAGAATAACAACCTATCCCTCAACGTAACCAAGACTAAGGAATATGCTAAAAGCTGTAAATGACTTCTCAAATCATGTGCTCTAGTTCTTGTTGTAACAAGTACATCGAAGATTTGTAATATGCTAAAAGGTGGCCAAATTAAGTTAATCTTTTTCAGGATATGGGCACAGCCATCTTTGACTTTATTTTCATCTTACAGTGAATGGCATTATAGAATTAATTAATTTTTGCTTGTCAAACATAAACCAACATGGCTGCCATCATAAAGAACTTAGCTGCTGTTAGCTTAGACGACACGCATCTCTTTTCTAAACAATATTACATGTCTGCCTTGTGCGCACCAGAGATGTGCTACATTATAAACAAGTCAAGCTATTAGGTCGTTAACTTGTTTGTTTTTTTGTCAGCGCAACCTGTTATTAAGATTGGTTTATGGAATGAGTTTAGCTGTTGATGTGTTCTGTGTAATGCTTAGATGATGAAGTTTGCATGTGTCTTTTACAATAAAAGAAATTTAGATAAAGTTGTGATGACCTTTATTTCCCATCAGTACAAAACATTGTTTAGATGCTTTTCAGACATCAGTGCTGTTTAGACGCATCTGTTGTGTCATACGTTCTGTTGCTACTGTTCCAATCATATATTTGCGATGGTACGCTGCAGGGTCCACTCAACAATGACCACAAATATGTGATCGTACGCATCAAAGGATTAAGTGCTGTTTGAATTGTCTGATAGTGCAGTACTTGTGACTGTCGTCGTGGACTTTTTGTGTAATAGTCTTGCTAATTTGTGGGTGTGTTGAATTGTAGGGGGTGTTTTCTTCACCTCTGCTAGGTAATTAGTGCTAGTACTTCAGTCTCCCCTTTTTCAGCGGCAGTTGAAAATGGCAGGATTATCAGGGGTTGCCGAAACAAAGTTGTTCTGCAGAGTTTTTTGACGAGGGTAAGGGGAGGAAGGCTCCACACCACTCTCTCACTTGAGTATCTAACCTAGTTATCTTCTGATCTCATTTTGCTCTTTTGTAGCTTTGTCAAATGTCACGTCTGCTCCCGCTCCCCGCTCTGGTGCTCGAGGTCGCCAGGCTGCATATCATTACGGACACCTGTCACCATCATTACGCGCATCAGCGCTTTATCGGACTCACCTGGACTCATCACGTTATTAATTACCTCCCCTATATCTGTCACTTCCTCAGTTTCTTTCCCGAGTAAGCATTAATGTCGTTATGTGTCCCTTATCCAGACGCTGTTTCGTGTTTTGTTTCCTGTCTGTTTATTCATTAAATATACATACCCTGTACTTGCTTCTCGTCTCCCAGCAGTCAAGTATGCATGTGTTTTCTATCCCAGTTCGCTCCTCTCCATGTAGGTTTTACAGCTGCTTCCCACCCCTTGGCTGAAACCTTTGTAATTTAGTGTACCCTGCTCGCACAAACCATGTGAAATTGCTAGTCTCCAGCAGTGTTTGGGACTGCCAATTTGCACTCAAGGCAGAGATGGTCATGTGCTGCCGCAATACTCTCTCCATCTCTCCCACTACTCCTTACTCATATCCTATCCTCTCTCCCTTCTGCTAAACACTTCTCACTCCTGCATCCTTTGACTCTCATTATCCCCTTTCTTCCGGGCTGGCTCGACATTCCCCTCCCGCTCTGTGGCTGAGTGACCCACTGTGTACTCACAGAACAGGGCTGTGGGCAGCTGAGCTGAAATAGAGGAAAACTTAACTTCTTTAGGACATATCATCCTTCCACTCCCTCCTCTCTTCCTTCTCTTCTTCTGTATCTGCTGTTAAAGTTGCTTTCTATCACTCTAGATTCCAAGCTTCTGCCTCCACCCTGAGAAACTCCTCCACTTTCTGCTCCTTATGTAATCCTCCACCTCTTCCCCTCCCTTCTCCCTCTATGTGGACAACTTTGTCAACCACTTAGAAAAAAAGGTTGATGATATCCGTTTCTTAACCTCTTGGGGCTAGGTGGGACGCTAGCGTGCCACCCGTGGTGCACTCCATCAACAGCAGGTGCATTTCAAGAGCGGCAAATTTGAATCCAAATAAATGTCAAAATTCAAATTTTTCAAAAATACAACTATTTTACACCATTTGAAAGATAAACATCTCCTTAATCTAACCACGTTTTACGATTTCAAAAAGGTTTTACGGCGAAAGCATAAATTTAGAGTATGTTAGGACAGTACATTTACAAGAGTTGTGTGTAATGTTTTGTCAAGTCAAAGACAGGGTCACCAAAACCATAAAACCAGCTAAAATGATGCACTAACCTTTTACAATCTCCATCAGATGACACTCCTAGGACATTATGTTAGACAATGCATGCATTTTTAGTTCTATCAAGTTCATATTTATATCCAAAAACAGCGTTTTACTATGGCATTGATGTTGAGGAAATCGTTTCCCTCCAATAACCGGCAGTCAAGTCAGCATCACAAATTAAATAATTAAAATTAGAAAACATTGGTAAAATATTATATTGTCATTTAAAGAATTATAGATTTACATCTCTTGAACGCAATCAACTTGCCAGATTTAAAAATAACCTTACTGGGAAATCACACTTTGCAATAATCTGAGCACTGCGCCCAGAAAAATACGCGTTGCGATACAGACTAGACGTCATGTTGGGGAGATCTAAAATCGAAAATACTAAGTAAATAATCCATTACCTTTGATTCTCTTCATCAGATGTCACTTCCAGGTATCACAGGTCCATAACGAATGTAGTTTTGTTCAAAAAAGCTCATCATTTATGTCCAAAAATCTCCGTCTCGTTAGCACATGATGTAAGCCAGCCGGACTTCTCGTCATGAACGAGGGGAAAAAATATATTTCCGTTCGTTCAAACATGTCAAACGTTGTATAGCATAAATCATTAGGGCCTTTTTTAACCAGAACATGAATAATATTCAAGGTGGACGAATGCATACTCTTTTATAACGTATTGGAACGAGGGTACCCAACATGAACTCGCGCGCCAGGTGTCTAATGGGACATCATCGTTCCATGGCTCTTGTTCGGTCAGATCTCCCTCCAGAAGACTCAAAACACTTTGTAAAGGCTGGTGACATCTAGTGGAAGCAATAGGAAGTGCCAAAATATTCCTAAGCCCCTGTGTTTTTCAATGGGATAGGTTTAAAGTCAATACAACACATCAGGTATCCACTTCCTGTCAGAAAATGTCTCAGGGTTTTGCCTGCCAAATGAGTTCTGTTATACTCACAGACACCATTCAAACAGTTTTAGAAACTTTAGAGTGTTTTCTATCCATATATAATAAGTATATGCATATTCTAGTTACTGGGTAGGATTAGTAACCAGATTAAATCGGGTACATTTTTTTTATCCAGACGTGCAAATGCTGCCCCCTAGCCCCAACAGGTTAATCACTCAGCCCACTGATCCGACTCACACAGAACTACCCTACGCTTTGACCTCTTTCTACCCCCTCTCTCCAAATGAAATCCTACGACTAGTTATGTCCAGCTGCCTGACAACCTGCCCACTTGACCCCATCCCCTCCTCCCTTCTCCAGACCATCTCTGGAGACCTTCTCCCATTCCTCACTTCCCTCATCAACTCATCCCTGACTGGTACTTTTCCAGTTACTCTTTGTGGGCTGTACAAGTACTCTAACTCAAGTAATTTTAGAAGGAAGTAACTTATTTTTTACTCT
The DNA here is from genome assembly GCF_965601325.2 of Salmo salar. NCBI lineage: Eukaryota > Metazoa > Chordata > Actinopteri > Salmoniformes > Salmonidae > Salmo > Salmo salar. The sequence continues at coordinate 48,034,208 of NC_138303.1, forward strand.
GTTGCATTTTACAAAATCACTTAATTTACAGAGATTTATATTATTATATATTATGTCATAGGGCTCGTCATATAGACTGAAAACTCTCCGGACAAGTCAATCATCCATGACAGTGACCCGCTTATCACACGTGGCAGCACACAACCTGAGCGGAATAGGCTACCATCTGTAGGGTAGCAGGAGCACACAGCCTGAGCGGAATAGGCTACCATTTGTAGGGTAGCAGGAGCACAAAGCCTGAGCGGAATAGGCTACCATCTGTAGGGTAGCAGAAGCACACAGCTCTCAACTGGTTGTCCTTGGAGCAGCTCACAAAAGAACAATAGTGGTCAGGTAGGTAGAACAGATGTTTGAACTTATATCTACCAGTAAATGGTAAGGCAACAATGGGTATGCAAAACGCTAAGGCTTTCCAAAACAACATTCCCAATGTAATGCTTACTGCAAAGTAGACCTAATTGGCAGAACGATATCATGATGATTTGTATCAGTCTGGCCAGCAATTGTTTTGCAAACTCTGCCATAGGCACATCGCTGTACATTGTAGCTTACATTAGGCTACAGAAACACCGCTAGCCAAACACAATGGTCTCTTGCTAGGTACACGATAGAATTAAAGTATGTAATGTAATGTAATGTATAATGTAATTAAAGGGATACTTCGGGATTTTGACAATGAGCCTCTTTATTTACTTCTCCTGAGTGTCATGACGTTGCCTCTCTCTCTGGGAACAGGGAGCACAGTTGACCCCCTCCCCCTTGCACCATCCCCCTACCTACCTCTCCCTACCCAGGCCCTGTGAAGGCGGTCGTACAATTCTAAAGGAGAATGTCCTGCCGCATGGCCCAGTTGAGACCGAGAGGGTTTTCATAGAGAGACAAAGGAAATTCTTCCAACTCACAGAATTGGGGAACCGAATGACATTTATGTTCTGGAGAAGGTATAAAATATCGGTGAAGAATCCAGCCACGAACTGGTCTGCTTGGTACAATTTTGTGATACCCATTGGAGACAATAGTACCATATTACCATACCAAGGTTTATATAATAGCCTCAGCTATGGGACTTGCATCTATATGGTTGTATACAATGATTTAATAAGATTAAAGCTATTTGGAATATGTTGAGAGGCTATTTACTGATGTTAATGTGATAGAATTGTATTTCTGTTCAAAGCTTAACTCAGTCATCGGCACGCCCCCAGGGACACAGACAAGACCTGGTGTCATGAGACAGCCTTTTTCTGTCATTCCGAATAAAACCCCCACCCAGGGTTACTTTCTTCAGACCAGGCCTCCACTCCATTACGAGTTGGCCAATAGGTTTGACCCTGCATCCCTCTACTTAATTTTAACCATACCACGTGGTTAAACTTTTAGACTATCGATACCGACAGAATAATAACAAGTCTTTAATATTAATTAATAGTCTGCAGCTAGAAATTCTATCATTGGACGCAAAGTCCGACGAAACATCCATTCTATAACGACATTAATGAATGTCGCTTTCAAAGATCCATTCTAACCGAGAGAGAGAGAACGCGGACAAAAACTCTCCAACAGGACAAAAACTCTCCAACAAGGATCCCGACAACACACTGAGCGTAAATATATATTGATTGCAATTGTTCCCGAATGAGTGAGCGTTCATGTGCAAAGCATTAGCATATCAATTGTTAATATTTATCAACTCTGTAGGGTCTTCTCAGCTGCCCTTTATGACCCTTTGTTTTAACAAGACACCAGCCATGCCTGTTTAGCCCACTAGGGCACATTACTCTACCAATTCTTTGTGACGATAATTACTGTTTGTATACTTTCTGTGAATTACTTTGTTTAGTAAATAAATGATTTTAAGACAGTTGATGTATGGATGATTTAGTAAAGGCTGGGTTCGTGCAGATACAACAATTTACGACGTTTGGAATGAGACTGGACGCGAGGTAAAATACACTATTTAAACCAGAAGATAATCGGCCTATACTATAATATAATATAATATATAATATTATAATATAGGAAAGTTATATTAGGAAAATTATAACTTTGTAATCTGAATATTTTCCTTGGTGCCCCGATCTCCTAGTTAATTACAGTTAAACGATTAATCAGTTTAATCGCGTGATAATAATTACAGGGAGTTATTTTGATAAACATGTCTTCAGTTAATGGTGCCCAAAGACACGACAGGTTACAGAAAGGAATTCAGAGTTAACCCATGGATACCATTTTTATGTCTCTGTGTCCAGTATGAGGGAAGTTAGAGGTAGTTTCACGAGCCAATGCTAACTAGCATTAGCACAATGACTGAAGGTCTATGAGGATTTAGCACTGTTATTATTGGCCTGAAGTATCCCTTTAAAGGGCAAATACACACGAATGCCATGTCATAAATAGCTTTTCAAGTTTTTCTGTCAAAATAGCTTACTGAGAGTTTATCTCTGAGGTCTGCCAACAAGTGGTGCTGGGCATGGTGCTGGCAGGCAAAAATAATATATTAATGTTAAATCAATTGCATGAAGTTATTGTTAATTTTATTTGCTGTCATAAACTCAGCAAAAAAAGAAATGTCCTCTCACTGTCAACTGCGTTTATTTTCAGCAAACTTAACATGTGTAAATATTTGTATGAACATAACAAGATTCAACAACTGAGAAATAAACTGAACAAGTTCCACAGACATGTGACTAACAGAAATTGAATAATGTATCCCTGAACAAAGGGGAGGTCAAAATCAAAATGAACAGTCAGTATCTGGTGTGGCCACCAGCTGCATTAAGTACTGCAGTGCATCTCCTCATGGACTGCACCAGATTTGCCAGTTTTTGCTGTGAGATTTTACCCCGCTCTTCCACCAAGGCACCTGAAATTTCTGGGGGGAATGGCCCTAGCCCTCACCCTCCAATCCAACAGGTCCTAGACATGCTCAATGGGATTAAGATCCGGGCTCTTCGCTGGCCATGGCAGAACACTGACATTCCTGTCTTGCAGGAAATCATGCACAGAACAAGCATTGAGATTGCCTGCAATGCAAACAAGCTCAGTCTGATGATGCTGTGACACCCACCACCGACCATGACGGACCCTCCACCTCCAAATCGATCCCGCTCCAGAGTACAGGCTTCGGTGTAACGCACATTCCTTCGACAATAAACGCAAATCCAACCATCACCCCTGGTGAAACAAAACCGCAACTCGTCAGTGTTGCCGGTGATGTCTGGTGAGGACCTGCCTTACAACAGGGCTACAAGCTCTCAGTCCAGCCTCTCTCAGTCTATTGCGGACAGTCTGAGCACTGATGGCGGCATTGTGCTTTCCTGGTGTAACTCGGGCAGTTGTTGTTGCCATCCTGTAACTGTCCCGCAGGTGTGATGTTCGGATCCTGTGCAGGTGTTGTTACACGTGGTCTGCCACTGCAAGGACGATCAACTGTCCGTCCTGTCTCCCTGCAGCGCTGTCTTAGTCGTCTCACAGTACGGACATTGCAATTTATTGCCCTGGCACATTTGCAGTCCTCATGCCTCATGCCTCCTTGCAGCATGTCTAAGGTATGTTCACGGAGATCAGCAGGGACCCTGGGCATCTTTCTTTTGGTGTTTTTCAGAGTCAGTAGAAAGGTCTCTTCAGTGTCCTAAGTTTTCATAACATAACTTTTTTGCGATGTTGACCAAACAAAATGTGTAATAAGTACAAGTAGCTTTCTGACAGGATACTTTTTTATTCTTACTTAATTTGTTTCTTAAGAGGGCTACTTTTACTTTTACTTGTTCATGCACGTATCCATGTGTGTGCATGTATGCATGTGTGTGTATGTGAGGATCATGATGGTCTATACGAGGTCTCCACATTCTCTTCTCTGTGGCCGTATAATTGCCTTTTCTCCCTCCCTGCTACAGATAGTTAACAGTCCCTCCTGTCTTTCCGGGCTGTTTATTCTACTCTGATTTCCAGCTCCTCTTGGTCATCATTCATCAGCTGCCCGTCGTCCCTGGGGAGATCACCCCCCCACCCACTCGTAACCAGGGGGCATATTTGATGGCCACACATTATGGGAAATGGGCTGCCCCTGTGGTGCGGCAGGGGTGGCAGTGATTATAATATCCTTCCAGATGATAATTTAAAACAAATTATCACAATGATCAATCAATCATCGCTTTTTTTACGGGCTGCTTTGCCCCTGAGCAGCGAATCTCGTCTGTGACCTGTAATGCTGTTCTTTCTGTCCCTTTATAAATGTAAGGGCATTTAAAAGAGCACATTTAAAGACTAAACTCCCTGGCTCGATAGAAAAAAATTGGAGGTCTGCAACACGCACATATGCATGCACACAAGCACACACACACACAGGCACTCACAGGCACTGCTAATCCCCATCCAACACTTCACCCCCCTAACATTTTTCCAACCAGAGCCAAAAACATTTTACTCCCAATCCAGCTAGCAACTAGGGGAACCTCAACCTTCAGAACAGACTGGGAAAGAACAACTAAAGGGTCACACAGTTCATAACAACCCCTAAACACAAACACACATAATGGATAATGGGTTTTTTCCCCACTGTAATATCTGTGGCTATTATCGATAGAGACGGACAAATAAAGTGGGGAACGTTTTTCTGCCTGGGTTCCTGTCAAATGAAGGCGATAGGTCGTTTGTCTCTCCCCCTTCAAAGCATCAAGAGTCCCGTTTTGGGGAACTATGCTTGCACCTATCATCTTAGACAAACAGAGAGAAAGGACTTACTATGTACATAGCAAAAATATCACTGCTTTATTTTTCCATCCACACCTTAAAAAGAAAAAACCCTTGATGAAAAAGAAAAACCCAATCCTTGCACCGTTGAAAGGATGGAAATAGATAGTGCTAAGGAATGTAAAAGAAAGAGAAAGAAAGAGAGAGATAGTGTCATTTGGGGTGAGGATCGGAGGTGACATAATGCAATTACAGAATATTGATTGCACTGTAATGAATGAGGGGGTCCATGTCTTAGTACTGCCTGCTTACGTGTTTAAATGCTTTCAAAAGACAGCGACACTTTTCTATTGGGGGGATTGACTGACACACACATGGACACACTCAGACATACACACAAACACACACGCTTCCCCGAGACCGGGCCAGTGAATGGCAGGTGGGATAAACAGACAGAGACAGATAGATAGACAGGTAGGACTGTCCAGAACCCAGCCACAGCTGATCCTATCAATGACCTGCAATGATAGGCATCACCATTTAATCTAATGCTACCACAAAGAGAGAGAAAGAAGAGAGAGCGAGAGCAGGAGGGAGAAAGGGTACAGAGAAAGGGAAAGAGAGAGGTTGAGGGAAAGAGAGGGATAAAGTTGCACCTCCTTCAGAGTCTGGGGAGTGAATGGAAGCCCCCTCTTTTACCTAGCTTTCGCACCTCCTCAGCACGTTTCACAAGGCCTCTTTGGAGCTACAATAACATCTTATTTCCTCTTTTATCGCTCCCTCTGTTTTCATTCTAGTCTCTCGCTTCATCTATCCATTTTGGGTTCTAGTCCGTCTATCTGGGCCCAAAGCCTCTTCTCTCTCTCTCTCTCTCTCTCTCTCTCTCTCTCTCTCTTTCTCTCTCTCTCTCTCTCTCTCTCTCTCTCTCTCTCTCTCTCTCTCTCTCATGGTTTCATTCCAATGGTCCGAGGTCCTTCTCTGTGAGTACACAGACAGGGACAGGGAAGAAGACCAGAGGGAGTGAGGGACGGAGACTCCACAAGACCCCAGCTGGTTCCTCGTCACCACGGAAAGGGATGGAGGATGGACTGGAGAGGGGAGCAGAGTCCCTTCTATAGTCACATTTGGACGTGTGCATACTACACTGATGTCCTCTCCCATTAGGATATGGTGACATATGGTTTACAACTTATGTTACGTCAAAATCATTTAGCCTACCTAGATGAATGATATCACCACAAAGTGACAGCATTGGATACGACACAGAGCTTAATGAGGTTTGGATAGGGCCATTATGATGCGCACAAAAACAATATGCACCACCAGGCAGTATTTGTCTGAGTTTCCCCGATACAATGTCAAATGCTGGAAATACGCTAGATAAATTCAATCCATTAAGAAAATTCTACATCACTTTTTAGTGGTCATTCACACACTATCGCCTTGAGGCACATATCTTACAGATCTGAAAAGGAGTGAATCGGTCCTATTGGAGTTCACTGTGTAAGAGGAAGTGTGTATGTGTGGACATGTTTACCTTATGAGTACCAGAAGTCCTCACAAGAATAGTAAACCAACTACAATTCAGAGAAATTAGGACATTTTGCCGGTCCATGACTTGTAAAAAGTCTATTTTAGGCTTAGGTTTAGGGTTAAGGTTAGAATTAGGGTTCGGGGTTAGTGGTTTCCTCACAAGTACAGTAAGTCCTCCCAAGTACAGTAAGACATAGCTGTAGTGTGTGTGTGCCTCTTATTGTGTTTTTCTTTATATTTTTTTTATTAAACCTTTATTTAACTAGTCAAGTCAGTTAAGAATCAATTCTTATTTACAATGACAGCCTACCCAGGCCAAACCCGGACGACGCTGGGACAATTGTGCACCGACCTATGGGACTCCCAATCACGGCTGGTTGTGATACAGCCTGGAATGGAACCAGGGTCTGTAGTGACGCCTCCAGCACTGAGTTGCAGTGCCTTAGACCGCTGAACCAGGGTCAGTAGTGAAGCCTCCAGCACTCAGATGCAGTGTCTTAGACTGCTGAACCAGGGTCTGTAGTGACGCCTCCAGCACTGAGATGCAGTGTCTTAGACCGCTGTGATGCAGCCTGGAATGGAACCAGGGTCTGTAGTGACGCCTCCAGCACTGAGATGCAGTGCCTTAGACCGCTGAACCAGGGTCTGTAGTGACGCCTCCAGCACTGAGATGCAGTGCCTTAGACCGCTGAACCAGGGTCTGTAGTGACGCCTCCAGCACTGAGATGCAGTGTCTTAGACCGCTGAACCAGGGACTGTAGTGACGCCTCCAGCACTGAGATGCAGTGCCTTAGACCGCTGAATCAGGGTCTGTAGTGACGCCTCCAGCACTGAGATGCAGTGCCTTAGACCGCTGAACCAGGGTCTGTAGTGACGCCTCCAGCACTGAGATGAAGTGCCTTAGACCGCTGAACCAGGGACTGTAGTGACGCCTCCAGCACTGAGATGCAGTGTCTTAGACCGCTGAACCAGGGTCAGTAGTGACGCCTCCAGCACTGAGATGCAGTGTCTTAGACCGCTGAACCTGGGTCTGTAGTGACGCCTCCAGCACTGAGCTGCAGTGCCTTAGACTGCTGCGCCACTCTGGAGCCCTGTGGTCAAGGTGGTCAAGTTAGCGTAATTGTAAGAATATGTGGCCGGGCACAACACTGAAAGCTACCTGTGGTCACTTGAAAAAGCAATGAAAGAGCTCATTGACCAATGCTCACTGACCAGTGACACTCTCCAACCCAGAGAAGCCCCTAAAATCGCCTAAAACCCTATTCATCCTATGTACTCTTTGAGGTATAGAGAGAGTTGGAATGAGTCCCAAAGGGCACACTATCCCTATAGATGGGTTAGCTGACAACGTCATGAAAACAGTGTGCTACCTTAATGGGGCCGAAGTCCGTAAGTTATTGTGATTCTGGATGGCCAGGTGGCTTGCAACAATGACAAGAAACTGCCACATGGGGAATCGTAAGTTATTGTGATTCTGGATGGCCAGGTGGCTTGCAACAATGACAAGAAACTGCCACGTGGGGAATCGTAAGCTATTGTGATTCTGGATGGCCGGTTGGCTTGCAACAATGACAAGAAACTGCCATGTGAGGAATCGTAAGTTATTGTGATTCTGGATGGCCAGGTGGCTTGCAACAATGACAAGAAACTGCCACGTGGGGAATCGTAAGCTATTGTGATTCTGGATGGCCGGGTGGCTTGCAACAATGACAAGAAACTGCCATGTGGGGAATCGTAAGTTATTGTGATTCTGGATGGCCAGGTGGCTTGCAACAATGACAAGAAACTGCCACGTAGGGAATCGTAAGTTATTTTGATTCTGGATGGCCGGGTGGCTTGCAACAATGACAATAAACTGCCACGTGGGGAATCGTTGCTCATTTCAGCTAGTTTAATATTTTTATTGATACCATGTCTTGTTTTGAGGTGTTTTGACGGATTTCATGTCAATGCTACTATGTAAAAAATATAGCTAGCTAGCTAGCTAACCAACAACTGTAACTATGTATTTGAGAGACAACAAGTGCTCATTGTGCAAATGTATTTATGTTTTTAATTAAAATTGCAGAGTAAATATTGTTTACAACCAACCAATCTATATATAGTGCTCTACTTTTGACCAGGGCCGTATGGGCCCTGATAAATAGGGATTAGGATGCCATTTGGGATGCATGACTGGAGTGCGTGGGCCGGACCATCGCTATAGGTTTCCATTGATTTTTCTAACAAGTGTACCTCCCTCTCTTCTTTCTTTCTCTCCCCAGCCATTGTTCTTTCACCATTAACTTTATACTTGAACTCTCTCCCTTTTCCGCCGTGACCTGGCAACACTGGCCGTAAAAGCCAACGGCCCGCCTCTCAATAAATGTATCACCTCATAAAGATGTGGCCAATGGTGTCGTGGTCAACAGGACGTATCGACAACACAAAAACCAATGATGGAGAATCTCTCTCCCTCTCTCTCTCTCTCTCACACACACACACACACACACACACACACACACACACACACACACACACACACACACACACACACACACACACACACTCCTCATTGCATCATTCACAGTCACAGCACGACAATCCACTGGTCATGTTATAGGAAGCTGGGCAGCCTGTATTCCAATTCCCAATGAATGGGAACATACCTGTATGTATAATATGTGGTTTGACACAGTCTTCACGTCTGAAATGATGGAGGTATGTGGTATCAAAGTGTCAGTGTGTGTCTGTGTACAATGACGACAACGATATACAGTAGGGTGACCTCAGGTGTGACAGCGTATGTTGACAATGTTGACACCTCTATGACCAAACAAAAAGCAGCAATACATCTCTATATGTCTTACCTTTTTGATGCAGCTCTCCGGAGAGGACATCACCTCGTGGTCATTCAGCATCTGCTGTGAAGACAACAAACAAAACATTTTACCACTCAACTCCAACAGAAATAACAGCCTCCTCATTCCTATGACACATTGACACAGCGCTCTGAACAACATCTGACCAAACACTACCATAATCTCTTCCACTAGTCATGACCGTAGCGACCTAATGGGCAGGGGACTCCATATACCATTGACCTACAACAAGACCAAGGACTCAAATTACGGAGCAACCTCCACCCCATCCCCAGGCCCATATTAAAACCTCTTAGATGTAAGGTCCCCTGTTTTGGGGACCTGTGTGGTTCTGGTACCGGTTCCGACCAACATTTTAGCTTATAAATCTATCTGTAGACAACGTAGATCAAAATGGCTGAGCCTGTGCGACGCAGGATGTGAAATGTGAAACCACTTGAAGCTGGGATGTCCCTCTTCCTGGCTGAACCCTACATCACAGCCACTGACAAAGCACATGCCTGCAATTGTTACATTGTAACTCAGCAGGGGAGCACATTTAGAGATCTATTTATAGCCATTCATTTAAAGCAATTTACATTTTAGTCATTTAGCAGACGCTCTTATCCAGAGCAACTTACAGTAGTGAATGCATACATTTCATAATTTTTTTTATTTTTATTATTAGTATTTTTTTTTGTACTGTGGCCCCCGTGGGAATCAAACCCACAACCCTGGCGTTGCACACACCATGCTGGCGTTGCAAACACCATGCTCTACCAACTGAGCCACAGGGAAGACTAATGAATATATTTTAAACAAAAAACACTTTCTGTTTGTCATGGACAGACAGTATTAATATGAGATGAAAGGTGAGTTCCTAACGATTTCAGGAAGCCAAGCTAGAGCTCTGGGAGACATTCACAACGATACAGGCAGACATTTTGATTAAGAGGGACCTTTAGAAAATATGCACATTTTGTCTAACACTAAACATACAATTATGTATTTTACAGTTGGAAGGTTACATCTGACAGTTAGCCTTTTACTAATTAGATCATGCTATATCTAGAACGCAAAAAAGTCATTTCAAGCCTTATTCATACAGTATTGTTGAATAGGAAATGCATCATATAAAACATTTCATATTGTTATCATATTTGTACTGTGTACTTGAGCTTGTGTCCTCAAAAGTGACTACACTTCAGCAATTTAACTCTTTTCTTTTTGCAGAAAGGTGAGATTTTAATCTTTCTTGGAGTATGCAGCATTGCTAGTTATTGTTTATTGCCCTCTCATGATAAATTATTAATTTGGGGGATTACGTAGATTGCATTTTCGATTACACACACGCGCACGCACACAAACACACATACGTGCACACACACAAGAACACACACACCTCCATCTCTCAAGCTCCCCCGCCACCCAACCCCACTGGCTCTATGCTCCCCCATATCCCCCTAACAGAGGGCGTGTTGTGTGGGGTTGCACGGTGATTACGTACCCATATATTAAACTTGATTTCTCTTTGAATGTCCCCCTCGATGATTTGAAGGGGGAACGGGGGAGGAATATGCAACTGTATTCCAAGCAGTTATCTCATATGGAGTCTGATCTGGGGAACTGTGATTGTTTGAGTCTTTTATGAATCAGGTTGAATGGACCTGCTCAAAGAGAGATTATGGTCTGTGTGGACGGTAAAGCAGGATCGAGGTTCCATAAACATTGCCGCGCTTTTTTCAATGGATGACTCTTCCCAACCCTAGCCACATTCGTTCTAATGGAGCGAGAGCTCGATTTCTCACACATTGGATTGTAAAAAATCGTTAAGTACATCACTAACTGTAAATCTCCAAGTCTCTTATGGTTTAATAATAGTAATTGTTTTGTCGATGTATCATGTGTGAGCATGGTTCTGACACTGCCTCTTGACCATCCAGGGCTCCATTGAAAGAGACTTGAAAGAGATCTCACATGGTTAAAAGCTCAATGCAGCCGTTTGTATCTCAATATCAAATAATTTCTGGGTAACAATTTAGTACTTGCAAAAGCAATTTCCCAAGCAAGAATTTTTCTACAACTGTCTGGGAGTGGTCTGAGTGGGGAGGGGAAAACTGAAAACTAGCTGTTATCGGCAGAGAGGTCTGGAAGTCTCTTTCTTATTGGTCTATTAACTCATTTATTCCCTGGTGATGTCACCAGGCCGGCCAAAACAGGTTGAAATGTCAGGCGGTCTTTTCAAACAGCTCGTACACTAAAGGGGAATTATTATCACTTTCACAATCTCACAGTATTATTCCAACCTCACAGTGTGGATACACTGTATATATTAAGCACAGAAACATCTTGTTTTTGCACTTGGCCTTTAAATAAAGACCAAATCAAATTGGAAATGTGATCAAGTATTGCCAATAGACCTCAGTGTCTCAAATGTTTTGCCAAGGGAGTCCGACATGTCACCCTATTCACCGCAGAGTGCACTACTTTTGACCAGGGCCCCATTTCAGAGAATAGGATGCCATTTCAGATGTGCTTCTTCAGTGAATAGGATGCCATTTCAGATGTGCCACTTCAGTGAATAGGATGCCATTTCAGATGTGCCTCTTCAGTGAATAGGATGCCATTTCAGATGTGCCACTCCAGTGAATAGGATCCCATTTCAGATGTGCCACTTCAGTGAATAGCATGCCATTTCAGATGTGCCATTTCAGATGTGCCACTTCAGTGAAAAGGATGCCATTTCAGATGTGCCACTTCAGTGAATAGGATGCCATTTCAGATGTGCCACTTCAGTGAAAAGGATGCCATTTCAGATGTGCCACTTCAGTGAATAGGATGCCATTTCAGATGTGCCACTTCAGTGAATAGCATGCCATTTCACAAGTCTGTATTTCAGACTCATCCATGTATGCTGCAGACAGACAGACAGTGCTGTGCACCAGAGCTGTGGTTCCCACCATTAAGCTATCAGTGGATCTCCCAGCACACTGAATGGAAGCAATTACAACACAGATACTTACAAGAGTACACTTACGCTACTTACATCTATAATTTAATCCTCAGCCTTATCAAAGCCATCCCGTCGTAAAAACAAAATCACATGGGCTGGCAGCGCATTTAAATGACACTATTTTAAACAAGCGTGGTCTCAGAAATCTAAACTGAGTGACTACAAGGTCTTTGTATTTGGTCCGCCGCAGCCCATGTGCAACTCATAAGCCCTCTTGGCCCATTACACATGTACACCAGCATCCAAATACACACTTTGTGTGTGATTTTTAATGGATGTTACACTACTCAGGGGCACGGCTTTCGGGAATGCCAGAGCCAGTCACCCAGCGAGAGAGAGAGAGAGAGAGAGAGAGAGAGAGAGAGAGAGAGGAGGCAGAGAAAAAGGAGAGAAAAGAGGGAGCAGGCTCAGTGGCCTGTGTGTGTTGCTGCATGTTTCTGTGTGTGGTGGTGGTGTTGCTGATAAGAACCTTCTTTCACATTCCGGGCCATCCTGTTCAGCTTGTGCTCCGTGCTCTGACAATAGTCCTTAGAGTGATGGGCACAGATAACAGAGAGAGAAAGACAGAGACTGAGAGAAGAGGATGGAGAAGGAGGAGAGAAGATAGAGAAAAAATAAATAGAGGATAGATAAAGAGCAAGAGGAGAAAGAGAGGGAGAGAGAAAGGAGGAAGAGGATAGACAGAAGAGAGAGGAGGGCTTTCCCCGCTATGGTAATATGTAGAGGTCAGCAATAATAGTTCACAAAGCAACAACTTGATTGGGTCTGCAAGACAGTATCAAGCACTCCAACAGAGTTAGGCCCGAGTTCCCTCACTCTCCCCACCACCCTATAGACACGCCAAACACAAATATGTGGATGTATCAAATTGTGTAACCTGAAACTGAAACATGCAAACAGGCACAAGCGGTTACTGCTTTAATGGTTTTCAGCTTTTGGGTTAGACACTCATTCCCTCCTCATCCTCCTCTGTCTCTGCTGGTGCTCTCAAAATTGCAAAATGACAAAATTTTACAAAAAAATATATTTTGTTCTCGTCTTGCATTGAACTTCGAAAACAAGCTGCCTTAAATGAATTGAAGCTGTAAATATCAAAACATCTCAGTTGAAGTTGGTGTGTACTCTTCAGAGCAGTCATCAATAGAGTCTCCTGCCCTTTAACATATGGGGTTATAGGTGTGATGTGCTAGGCCCAAGGCTGTCTCTCTCACTCAGCTCCTGCAGACAGACAGACAGACAGACACGTTTATTTTACTATCCTTGTTCAGACCAAACAACTGATTCCCATTAACCTTAACCTTAACCCCAACCCCAAACCCAAAACCTAACTCCTAAACTTAAGCCTAAACCTAACCCTTAACCCAATTTGTAACCCTAAACCTAACCTCTAGTCCTAAAATAGCCCTTTTCCTTGTGGGGACTGGCGAACTGTCCCCCTAGAATGTTCCTTGTTTAACTATTCTTAAGAGTACTTCTGGTCCCTACATGGATAGTAAACAGCATGGTCACCCGTGATAAAAGTCATTATTAGACGTCCATCTGAGGACGTCGGGAGATGATGTGGAAACCGGCCACTAGGGGCAACAGTGACCGCTGTTAACTTCAAGTAGGTTTCGGTTTTGCTAGGGCGTTGTGGCTGGATGACGGATGGGTGTAAGCATCTGCCTTTGATTACAAAGGTTGGAAGTTCAAATCCAGCAATGAAGTTGTTTCTGAGATTTTATTTTAAGCCAATCCCAAACCTTAACCCTTACCTTAACCATTCGGAGTTAATGCCTAACCTTAAGATTTTGGATTAAATGCCTTAAACACTTTGAAATTTGACGTTTGCAACAACTTTCATAATCTTTATGTCTTATTAATAAATTTAGAGTACAAATATAGTTTTCAGCACTTATATGCACAAATCATTTTTGGATTCGCTCTGGATATCATGCAAAGCCAGACGGATTACCAGGACGTGTACTCAAAGCATGTGCGGACCCAACTGGCAGGTGTCTTCAATGATATTTTCAACCTCTCCCTGACCGAGTATGTAATACCTACATGTTTCAAACAGACCACCATAGTCCCTGTACCCAAGGAAGCGAAGGTAACCTGCCTAAACGATTACCGCCCCATAGCATTCACGTTGGTAGCCATGAAGTGCTTTGAAAGGTTGGTCATGACTCACATCAACAGCATCCTCCCGGATACCCTAGACCCCCTCCAATTCGCATACCGCCCCAACAGATCTACAGACGACGCAATCTCAATCGCACTCAACACTGCCCTTTCCCACCTGGACAAAAGGAACACCTATGTGAGAATGCTGTTCATTGACTACAGCTCAGCGTTCAACACAATAGTGCCCACGAAGCTATTCACTAAGTTAAGGACCCTGGGATTAAACACCTACCTCTGCAACTGGATCCTGGACTTCCTGACGGGCCGCCCCCAGTTGGTAAGGGTAGGCAACAACACGTCTGCCATGCTGATCCTCAACACTGGGGCCCCTCAGGGGTGTGCACTTAGTCCCCTCCTGTACTCCCTGTTCACCCACGACTGCATGGCCAAACACGACTCCAACACCATCACTAAGTTTGCTGATGACACAACAGTGGTAGGCCTGATCACAGACAACGATGAGACAGCCTATAGGGAGGAGGTCAGAGAACTGGCAATGTGGTGCCAGGACAACAACCTCTCCCTCAACGTGAGCGAGACAAGCAGCTGATTGTGGACTACAGGAAAAGGCGTGCCGAACAGGCCCCCATTAACATCGACGGGGCTGTAGTGGAGCGGGTTGAGAGTTTCGAGTTCCTTGGTGTCCACATCACCAACTTACTATCATGGTCCAAACATACCAAGACAGTCGTGAAGAGGGCACGATAAAACCTTCTCCCCATCAGGAGACTAAAAAGATTTGGCATGGGTCCTGAGATCCTCAAAAGGTTCTACAGCTGCAACATCGAGAGCATCCTGACTTGTTGCATCACTGCCTGGTACATCAACTGCTCGGCATCTGACTGTAAGGCGCTACAGAGGTTAGTGCGTACGGCCCAGTAGATCACTGGGGCCAAGCTTCCTGCCATCCAGGACCTATATATGAGGCGGTGTCAGAGGAAAGCCTGTAAAATTGTCAAAGACTCCAGTCACCCAAGTCATAGACAGTTCTCTCTGCTACCGCACGGGAAGCGATACCGGAGCGCCAAGTCTTGGACCAAAAGGCTCCTTCACAGCTTCTATCCCCAAGCCATACGACTGCTGAACAGCTAATCAAATGGCCACCAGACTATTTACATTAACCCCCCCTCCTCCATTTGTTTTTACACTGCTGCTACTCACTGTTTATTATCTATGCATAGTCACTTCACCCCTATTTACATGTACAAATTACCTCAACTAACCTGTACCCCTGCATACTGACTCGGTACAGGTACCCCCTTGTATATAGCCTCGTTATTGTTATTTTGTGTTACTTTTTTAAATGTTTTACTTTAGTTTATTTGGGAAATATTTTCTTATCTCTTCCTGAACTGCACTGTTGGATAAGGGCTTGTAAGTAAGCATTTCACGGTAAGGTCTAGATTGTTGTATTCGGCGAATGTGACAAATAAAGTTTGATTTGGTATATTGACTAATTCGATATC
The DNA here is from genome assembly GCF_965601325.2 of Salmo salar. Classification (NCBI taxonomy): domain Eukaryota; kingdom Metazoa; phylum Chordata; class Actinopteri; order Salmoniformes; family Salmonidae; genus Salmo; species Salmo salar. The sequence goes on from NC_138303.1 coordinate 48,049,918, forward strand.
CTGAGAAAGGTCTACTCATTAGACATCCTGAGAATGGCCTACTCATTAGTTAACCTGTTAGGGCTAGGAGGCAGTATTGACACGGCTGGATAAAAAACATACCCGATTTAATCTGGTTATCACTCCTACCCAGTAACTAGAATATGCATATACTTATTACATATGGATAGAAAACACCCTAAAGGTTCTAAAACTGTTTGAATGGTGTCTGTGAGTATAACAGAACTCAAATGGCAGGTCAAAACCTGAGAGATTCCTTTACAGGAAGTGGCCTGTCTGACCATTTCTTGAACTTCTTTTCCATCTCTATCTTTTACTAAGGATCTCTGCTCTAACGTGACACTTCCTACGTCGTCCATAGGCGCTCAGAGCCCAGGAAAAACCTGAATGTCGTCATCCCAGCCCCAGGCTGAAACACATTATCGCCTTTCTCAAGTGGCCGATCAAGGGACTCTGGGCTTAGGCGCGTGACCTGACCGCCCCCGTCTTTGTGATTTTTCCTCTGTTTGCCGAAAAGGAGATTCCCGGTCGGAATATTATCGCTTTTCTACGAGAAAAATTGCATAAAAATTGATTTTAAACAGCGGTTGACATGCTTCGAAGTACGGTAATGGAATATTTCGAATTTTTTTGTCACGAATTGCGCCATGCGCACGACCCTTCTTTACCATTTCGGATAGTGTCTGGAACGCACGAACAAAACGCCGCTATTCGGATATAACGATGGATTATTTTGGACCAAAGCAACATTTGTTATTGAAGTAGCAGTCCTGGGAGTGCATTCTGACGAAGACAACAAAAGGTAATCAAACTTTTATAATAGTAAATATGATTATGGTGAGTGCTAAACTTGCCGGGTGTCTAAATAGCTAGCCCGTGATGCCTGGGCTATGTACTTAGAATATTGCAAAATGTGCTTTCACCAAAAAGCTATTTTAAAATCGGACATATCGAGTGCATAGAGGAGGTCTGTATCTATAATTCTTAAAATAATTGTTATGCTTTTTGTGAACGTTTATCGTGAGTAATTTAGTAAAATGTTAGCGAATTCCCCGGAAGTTTGCGGGGGGTATGCTAGTTCTGAACGTCACATGCTAATGTAAAAAGCTGGTTTTTGATATAAATATGAACTTGATTGAACAAAACATGCATGTATTGTATAACATAATGTCCTAGGGTTGTCATCTGATGAAGATCATCAAAGGTTAGTGCTGCATTTAGCTGTCTTCTGGGTTTTTGTGACATTATATGCTAGCTTGAAAAATGGGTGTCTGATTATTTCTGGCTTGGTACTCTGCTGACATAATCTAATGTTTTGCTTTCGTTGTAAAGCCTTTTTGAAATCGGACAGTGTGGTTAGATTAACGAGAGTCTTGTCTTTAAATAGCTGTAAAATAGTCATATGTTTGAGAAATTGAAGTAATAGGATTTTTAAGGTTTTGAAAATCGCGCCACAGGCTTCAAGTGGCTGTTACGTAGGTGGGACGAATTCGTCCCGCCTAGCCCAGAGAGGATATCCTGAGAAAGGCCTACTCATTAGATATCCTGAGAAAGGCCTACTCATTAGATATCCTGAGAAAGGCCTACTCATTAGATATCCTGAGAAAGGCCTACTGTATGTGAACATCTTATTTTCTCTATATGATGACAAATAATGACACTATTTTCTCAGTACATACAATGCATATGCTCTTGACGGAGGTCCTTATCAGGATCTTGATATGCTTTTTGATATGCTAAATAAGGACAAATTCTGATGCTTATTTGAGTTTTGAATGTCTTCAATAATTTGACAAATATTCAATCCATATAATTTTTTCAGACTAGCTAGAATTTTAGCATTCCCTCTGCATAAAGTCGTGTGCAAACTGCAAGCAAAAAGCACTGTAACTGGTAGCCAAACAACAAGAATCACGTACTAACTGGCTAGCTTGTTCCAATTCGTTTTCTCATCATGAATGAAGCAGGTAGAGTAGCTGTCTTGTGGTGTGGCTATGTGAAATGACAATATTTGATTTGATTCATGATATATGCATTAACAAGTCGGAGTGGATCACAGACCAATATTACCACTAAGATGGGTCTGGACTGCGAGGGACTGCCGCTGATGACCCAGTCTGCATCCATCACATTCATAATCCATAACAAACAGGGCAGGCAGGGGTATTGAGGGTATGCAACTTTTATTTTCTGTTAAATAAATAAAATACATTTTTAGCAGAGATTGGCTTACGTTTGCAACTTCACAGAAAACGAGTTGTGATTGGAGCCCTGGATTTGCTATGGTGCATTTTTTAAACAGAAATAGCAGAGATGTGCTTTGGAAATAGCAATTTGGATTAATTGTATATGGTGCAAATCTATGCTCCGACATGTCACATTCGTGTGAAGAAGCACAAGGATTTTTGGCGCCTGAACAGGTAAAATAATTTGGCCGCAGGACATTGCTCATGAGTTGGATTTAGCCCATTTTGATAACACATACGAGGATGAATAATACATATCTGGTAAGGATATCTAATGAAATTATGCATTTTTAGAAATACAGATATATAAATTATAAAGTAATTACGACAGATATGATACATTTCTGAAAGTATGTGGATTCGTTCATGCCTAAGTATAAAGGTTTAGATATGTCAGCATGTTGACACATACCCTTTCCTGAGTTAGAATATTTTACAAATACGTAAGCAGGTGCACGAGCATCTGGTGCATGTCTTGTACATATCTCACCCCAGATATCTCCCTGAACTCATACGGTAGCAGGGAGATTTCTGAGGTCCAGATTGGATGCATGTAGAAACTGGCCATTAAAAGAGAATATCCTAACTCCATATATGAACTTAAGGACATGTGTATCTGGAGCATGTCTACTCCTTATATCTAATAACATGTCAGATATCCAGACATATATCGATACAGATATCCTCTGATATTTACCCTTTTCACCCAGTGCGCACACACACACTCCTCAGCCTTACAGAGACCCCACCAAGCAAATAAATATCCTATTAATTAGAAGGGAAAAGGAGATTGGTCACCCTGACTAATACCAACATATGATTTATTGTCCTGTGTCACTAACATTTTAAAGTCACTTACGTTTCAAAGTCACTTTTCTCCATGTCAGATGGAACACTCAAAACAGAGGAGTGCTTATTTCTGGATCCTTTGACAGAACTGTTTAAAATTGTAGGGTAGGGTGGGGTAAGTTGAAAAATGATTTAAATTCAGCATCACTCTGTCAAGGGAAATATAGTATTCTTTCTAACAAAGATATCTACATATAATTCAGGATGTTGTGTATCCTTGGAAACAAATCAAGGTTTATGTAAACATTACAGTTTTGAAAACATAGCTTGTCCAAAATATGGTATAGGGTAAGTTGAGCCGCAGGATAAGTTAAGCCAGTACAGTACAGTACAATACAGTACACGTTTCTGTACTAAATGAAATATTAGCACTACACTCTTCAAAAAAAGCATTCCAAAAGGGTTCTTCTGCTATTCCCATAGGATAATCAATTGCTGTTCCAGGTAGGACCCTTTTTGCTTCCAGGTAGAACCCGTTTGGGTTTCATGTAGAGCCCTCTCTGGAAAGGTTCTAAGTGGCACCAAAAAGGGTTGTGCTTGGAACTCAAAGCATTGTACCTGTAACTAAAAAGGGTTCTTCCTTTTAGGTTCTAGATAGCACCTTTTTTTCTACATTTTAAAAACCATGTCTATAAACACAATCACAATTGATTTGTCTTAATTATTTTAAGCACATTAACACAGTCTTAACATCTAACAAACACTTTGTACTTTTCTAAACACTTCTATTATCGGCCCTGTTGTTATCTCATATCCCAGCGATATTACATTACATTACTTGCATTACGCCTGTGAAGAAAACACTTAAATTTGCTCAACTTGCCATTGGCTCAACTTAACCCAAGGCAAACATTTTGACTTTATTAGCCACAGCTACAATGATGCACTTTCATGCTAGGTTTATGACCTCATGTTGAAGCTTAACTTATAAAGACCCCTTAGATAATCTACTTCGGATTAGATACAAGCATCATGGATACTCAAACACAATAAATTCATTTGACTTGGAGAAAAGCTTTTTTGGGGACCTAAGGTTTCAAAGAAACAAGGGTGGCTCAACTTACCTTTTTGGCTCAACTTACCCCACTCTCCCCTACCCTTGTTGTCCTATCTGCGCTAAGCTAACTTGCACTAACTTGTTAATGTCCCTTATGGACATGACAAGCAAAGAAACTATGGCAAACTACAACAATTATTGATGGTGTCATGCAGACAATGGAAGGAGTGTATCTGGGCACAAAAGCCCTCTTTAAGGCGTGTGTGTCTTTTGTACGACTACAAATGTAGCTGTTTCACTGCCACTTTAGCATAATTTGCAGTGACACACCATGTTGATTGAGCACACAAAATAAAACGTAGCGAATAGGCCGGATGTGTTGTTACAGCCCCACATCGTTGCCAGCCAGTCGCAGGAAATCGGGCACAGTAATTTTCAGAACTACGAGCAACGTATTTGATTTTTATTTTCTCTACCTCTCAGAGCACATGTGGTTGTTTGCATTCAAAACTTCAGCAAACCTTTGAGAATAAGCCCTTACCATATTGCAAGACACAATCAAAACTCTACCCATTGCAAGTCCAGCTGTACAGAAGTGGTAGAGTAAAAATAGAGTGGTACAGCAACAGAAAAAGAGAGACCACTTTCAGAGTTTCGCTGTAGGAAAATGTTGGCACTTATTGCCAAAAACAATTCTCATTAAGTCTGGATAATATGAGGTAATATAGGAACACGGCCAATGGACGGTTATGGGTGCAAGAAGCCACAAGTTTCTATAATAAAAAACCACCAGCAAACAGACCTCAAGGCCTTTTGAATCGACAGACTCACAACCCATTGTCTACAGGAGCCACACCAAGAATGCCACAAAATGGACAGTTAATGAGAACTTTCTCGGATGCTGGCACCCTGACAACAGTTAATTGTAGCATTGCCTGGGACATTATTGATTTCTTAACGTATAGATTAGTGCGGATGCGGTTGTGCGCAGCGCATTTGCGAGTTGCATAATAAACTTGCCTGTGAGAGAAAGAAAGAAAACAACCTCTGTTTTTCACTGCTCTGCCATCTAAACTGCTCTCTAAAGGGCCCTCCACTCTGATTTCAAAGTCTACACACACGGAGTTAGGGGAGCCACACAAAAATACAAAGAACTACATTGATATTGAGTTGCACCCCTCCTTTTGCCCTCAGAACAGCCTCAAAATCCATTGGGCCATGGACTCTACAAGGTGTAAAAAGCATTCCACAGGGAGGCTGGCCCATGCTGACTCCAATTTAATTTTACATTTTATTTATTTTTATTTAACCTTTATTTAACCAGGTAGGCAAGTTGAGAACAAGTTCTCATTTACAATTGCGACCTGGCCAAGATAAAGCAAAGCAGTTCGACACATACAACAACACAGAGTTACACATGGAGTAAAACAAACATACAGTCAATAATACAGTAGAAAAATAAGTCGATATACAATGTGAGCAAATGAGGTGAGATAAGGGAGGTAAAGGCAAAAAAAAGGCCATGGTGGCGAAGTAAATACAATATAGCAAGTAAAACCCTGGAATGGTAGATGCTTCCCACAGTTGTGCCAAGTTGGCTGGATGTCCTTTGCGTGGTGGATCATTCTTGATACACACAGGAAACTGTTGAGCGTGAAAAACCCAGCAGCATTGCAGTTCTTGACACAAACCAGTGCACCTGGCATCTACTACCATACTCTGTTCAAAGGCACTTAAATATTTTGTTTTGTACATTCACCCTCTGAATGGCATACATACAAATTCCATTCCTCAATTGTTTCAAGGCTTAAAAATACTTCTTTAACCTGTCTCCTCCCCTTCATCTACACTAATTGGTGGATTTAACAAGTGACATCATTAAGGGAGAATAGATTTCACCTGGATTCACCAGGACAGTCGATCAGTGGAGGCTGCTGAGGGGAGAAGGGCTCATAATAATGCCTGGAACGTTATTCCGGTCCAGCCACTACCACGAGCCCGTCCTCCGCAATTAAGGTGCCACCAACCTTCTGTGCAGTCTATACCATGGAAGGTGTTTTAAATGTTTTGTACACTCAGCATATATAGAGCCTTTCACTAGCATGTCAAATCACAGAAAATCAATCACTGTGACTATCTCCAGCACCAGCCTCTCTCAACCCTTCACAGCCGACACGCTTCAAGACAAATATTACTAGTCTGCAGTTTTTTCAAATGAAATCCCATTGTTAGCCCTCATGCAAAAACAGGTTTTCCCTTTCTCCCTCTTGCTCTCTCCCTTCCTCTCTCTTTCTCACTCTCTCACTGTTGTTCTCGCTCCAAAATCAGCTGAATCTTGTTTGAGTAAAGATACTATCTGACTTTTTGGACTCAGTTTGTGTTCCCGGGTCATTTGTCCTCAGCAGGGTGTAAAGGGGCTATTTTGGGACTTCCCAACACCGATACGACGAGGGAGCCGACACAAAACAAGTCGCTGCTCTATCACTACTTAAAACATATTTCAACAATGAGCCTGCTCAAGAAAGAACACGGTGAAAGAGGGAGGGAAATCCTCCCTGCTAAATACCAGGAAGCTAGGCGGCGATCTGATAGAATATATTTATGAGGACTTTAATAAGCTGAGGACTTGAAGCCGTCTGCCAAGGCAAACATCAAGGCAGCCCTGATAGCAAAATGCTCCGCAGCTATTGATAGGGAGGAAGGGGGGCAATTAAAAGAATGGCTCACAGCTTAGCATTGTTTGATTCCATATTACGGCCTTATCAACGTCTTAGACTTTGGCTGTCAGTTGAATGTGTTGAAGGCATACAGACCGTGGCAGAGGATGGCACTAGTCTTATTGTGTAGGCCCAACACAAAGGTGAGAGAGATCAGAGATTGGTTCAACACTTATCACATTGGGGCTAAAGCTAACAACGTTATTACTCAATGTATCGGGATGGGGTGGGTGTTGGTTGGCGGAACTGAAACCTTGGGAGAGTGGAAACACAAAGGGTATTTGGCAGGTGAACACATGGTGCCATTGTGTAGGGACATCACAGCCACTTTTCAAAAACAAAATGCATGTTTACGCTATGAGCAATGACCCTGGAGTCCTTTAAGAGTTCCCATGATTTATGCTCGGGCAAATGTCACAATAAAATATATTACGGGAGCTTTTCAATAAAACCTGGGATGATTTGCCTCATCATTTCAACGTGCAGTACTGTATGATTTGTATCTAAATATTATCCATACAAGCGACATAAGATGTACAGTGCCTTCAGAAAGTGTTCATACCCCTTGACTTAGTATACTTGCTACAGCCAGTAATTTCTTCTCACCCATCTACACACAATACCCCATAATGAAACCATGTTTTTATACATTCTTGCACATTTATTGACAATGAAATACAGACATATCTCATTTACGTAAGTATTCACACCACTGAGTCAATTATTTGTGGAATAACCTTTGGTGGCGATTACAGATGTGTCTTTCTGGTTAAGTCTCTAAGAGCTTTGCACACCTGGATTGTATAATATTTTGCCATTATTCTTAAAATTCTTCAAGCTCTGTCAAGTTGATTGTTGATCATTGCGAGACAAACATATTCAAGTCTTGCCATAGATTTCCATGTCGATTTAAGTAAAAAGTGTAACTAGGCTACTCAGGAACATTCATTGCTAAGCAACTCCAGTGTAGAATAGACCTTGTGTTTTAGGTTACTGTCCTTCTGAAAGGTGAATTTGTCACCCAGTGTCTGGTGGAAAACAGACTGAACGAGCTTTTCCTCTAAGATTGTGCCTGTGCTTATTGCTGTTTTCCGTTTCTTTTTATCCTAAAAAGAACTCCTTTGTCCTTGCCGATGACAAGCAAACCCATAACATGATGCAGCCACCACCATGCTTTAAAATATGAAGAGGGGTACTCAGTAATGTGTTTTGTTGGATTTTCCCCAAACATAATGCTTTGTATTCAGAACAAAAAGTTAATTTCTTTGCCACATTTTTTGCAGTATTACTTTAGTGCCTTGTTGCAAACAGGATGCATGTTTTCGGGTATTATTATTCTGTACAGGTGTCACACCCTGACTGTAGAGATCCTTATTATTCTCTATGTTTGGTTAGGTCAGGGTGTGACTCGGGTGGGGAAGTCTATGTTTTTTGTTTCTTTGTTTTTGGGCCGAGTGTGGTTCCCAATCAGAGGCAGCTGTCTATCATTGTCTCTGATTGGGAATCATACTTAGGCAGCCTGTTTTCCACCTGTGTTTGTGGGAGGTTGTTTTCTGTTTAGCATCTGAGCCTGACGGAACTGTTCGCTTTCGTTTTTGTTGCGTTTGGTTTTTCTTGTTTGAATGTCTCGTGAAATAAAGTATCATGAACACTCACCACGCTGCGCCTTGGTCCACTTCTCCTTCTAACGACGAGCACTACAACAGGCTTCCTTCTTTTTCAATCTATAATTTAGGTTAGTTTTGTGGAGTAACTACAATGTTGATCCATCCTCAGTTTTCTCATATCACAACCATTAAACTCTGTAACTGTTTTAAAATCATTTAAAAAACACCATCCAAAGCTTAATTAATAACGTCACCATGCTCAAAGGGATATTCAGTGTCTGATTTTTACATGTTTACAGATCTACCAGTCGGTATCCTTCTTTGCAAGAGATTGAAAAACCTCTCTGTTCTTTGTCGTTGAATCTGTGCTTGAAATTCACTATTCAATTGAGGGACCTTACACATAACTGTATGTGTGGGGTACAGAGATGGGGCAGTCATTAAAACAAATGAAATTATGTTAACCACTATTATTGAACATGGAATGAGTCCATGCAACTTATTATGCGATTTGTTAAGCACATTTTTACTACTGAACTTATTTAGCCTTGCCATAGTAAAGGGGTTGAATACTTATTGACTCATGACATTTATTAATAAAAAATATAAAAAATACAAACAAAATTCCACTTTGACATTATGGGGTATTGTGTGTCGATCAGTGACACAAAATCTCAGTTTAATAAATGTTTTATTCAGGCTGTAACATAACAAAGTGTGGAAAAAGTAAAGGGGTGTGAATACTTTCTGAAGGCACTGTCTGTCTTATTCGGCTAATATTCCACAACTAAATATACACCAAATACACTGACAGGCTAAATTAACACTTCTTGCTTATTGGAAGTGGATTGTTCTCTTCAGGAGAATAATAGTGCTGTTTGAAGGGTTCGCGGTTCACACTTGCTCAGCAAATATAACTTGACAGAGGTACATTATATTATGTGACTGGGAAGAGAGAAATCGACATTGTGCCTCAGAGTTGTAAAAAAAAGAGAGAGGGCAGGAGAGGTAAAGAGTGCTGCATCCATCACCTTATCATTGAGCCTCTATCCTTTCAAGCCGAGACGTGGAACTTCATATTGACAGAGCCATAGAGATATATTAGCCGGCTGGCCCACTTTATTGATAAGTCATTTGGGAGGATGATCAGTAATAGCAGTGATGCTTTGACAGCCGTACGGATGCCGACCAATAAATAATGCTTCCTTGGCGGCTAAGGGGACTGTACACAGCATCGTTGTCGGGGTGGCTTTCACACCATGAAAGTCATGATAAGTCATCGATGGTCAAGGGGAGAAATATCTCCACCTCTTCTCTAATAATCACATAGGGCCTCTTGGAACATGTATGAGGGGCATTGGGGGACGTTGGAGAGAGACTTAGAGCGTGTCCTGTAGGCTGCATAAATTGGATTGAGGGTCAATCCATATGATATATAGATGCTTTTCATTTCTCCCGGCAAACATTGGGTTTGAAAGATGGGATGTCTCGGTAGTTTATTTAGGTTTAGGTAGCAACATGCTTTTCATTAGCAACATGCTTTAATCTGATCAATCTGGTATTGGTACTCTGGATTCCAGTATTCCAGTATTCTGCCATCTAAATGTTTTCCCTCTGAGTTGTATGTGTGTGTAAGAATACACATTGGTTCAAATGTCTCTCTCAAACCAATGAAGCCTGTAATTCAAACCAGGGACCCCTTTCTATGCAAAGGATAACATACTTAAGAGTCCAGATCTGTCATCGGAAGAGGTTTTTGGAAGCGGACCATGGGTATATTGGCATGTGATGACGGAAGATGCCTGGCTAAATGACGTATTGTTTTTTGGGGCTCGAATAAATATTTACAGCTTTTGCATATATCGCCGTCAATATGCAGAGCTTTCCTCACATCACCTCACACTGGTCTGACAAGTCCTGCCTGCCAGAGGGCCCGTGTGCGAGAGAGAGTGAGACAGAGAGGTATTTAAAGTGAGCTATACACTAACTTTGAGATATTTCGACTCTTAGGGAAAGGGTGGGGTGGTTTTGAAGCTTAGTCGGTCACTCTCCTCCCCTTAGATACGGGCTTGTGGCTTTTCCACATATTGACGCGATGAGGAGAGGAGGAGAGGGGAGGGCAGGCTCAAGGCCCTAACATGAAAGGGAAAGGTGTCCCTTGAGTTGGGGCTAAGTGCACGTACTGTCCTTGTGGGTCGGGAGAGCACAAGCTTTCTTTGGGCCTTTTAGTTTAAGCTGGGGTCAGTTCCAGATGATGCCTTCGAGAGAGAGAGACGAGGAATGAAATGACTCACTGATGAGAGTTCTTCCCCCAGATAAATAAATACATTGACCAGTGTATTTCCTGCCTGGCTGAGTGCAGTCAAGTCTGACGGAGGCAAGAGGGAAGGTGAGGGGTGGGAGGCGGGCAGGAGTGGAAGAATTGCTTAAAACACTGTTGCATGCCCCAACACACACACAAACACACTCCTGTGTTTGAAGGAGACAGACAGAATAGAGCCATTTAAGTGACGAGGGAGCCGACACCGACACCGGAAGAGGCGTTCACCCGCCAACTCCTCAAACTGGTCCAACGCTGCATCTCCCTCTCTCCACACGGCGTTGGCCCAATCCAGGGCTGTCCCAGTGAGGCATGAGACGAGGGCAGACACCCTCTCACGGCCCGAAGGAGCCAGGTATAAGTCTAGCTGCAACAGGAACCCCTTGCAGTTCACAGCCGTCCCATCGTATTCCTGGGGAAGGGAGAGACGAATCCCACTGGGACCAGGAGAAGGAGGGGCGCGTAGTGGAGACCCTGGTTGTGCTGGTGGAGGCGCTGGGCGCTCCCTGTCTCTCCCTGTCTCTCCCAGCGGTCCATTGTCTGAACAACGCGGTCCATGGCGGTGCCAAGATGGTGGAGCATTGCTGCGTGCTCCGGACGCGCTCCTCCACCCCTATACCTGGGGTGCCTGCTCCTGCAGACTCCATAAGTTTGGTCCGGAATTCTCTAGGGGGTGCGTACTGGCGGCAGAGAAGTTTTAGGAGAACTAAAACTGATTTACAACGGCGCAGTTTAACCTGTTGGGGCTAGGGGGCAGTATTTTCACGGCTGGATAAAAAAACGTACCCGATTTAATCTGGTTACTAATCCTACCCAGTAACTAGAATATGCACATACTTATTATATATGGATAGAAAACACCCTAAAGTTTCTAAAACTGTTTGAATGGTGTCTGTGAGTATAACAGAACTCATTTGGCAGGCAAAACCCTGAGACATTTTCTGACAGGAAGTGGATACCTGATGTGTTGAATTACCTTTAAGCCTATGCCATTGAAACACACAGGGGTTGATTAATGTTTTGGCACTTCCTATTGCTTCCACTAGATGTCACCAGCCTTTACAAAGTGTTTTGAGTCTTTTACTGTGAGATCTGACCGAACAAGAGCCATGGAACGGTGATGGCCGATTAGACTCTGGCGCGCGAGTTCATGTTGGGTACCCTCGTTCCAATACGTTATAAAAGAGAATGCATTCGTCCACCTTGAATATTATTCATGTTCTGGTTAAAAAGGCACTAATGATTTATGCTATACAACGTTTGACATGTTTGAACGAACGTAAATATATTTTTTCCCCTCGTTCATGACGAGAAGTCCGGCTGGCTTAGATCATGTGCTAACAACACGGATCTTTTTGGATATAAATGATGAGCTTTTTTGAACAAAACTACATTCGTTATGGACCTGTGATACCTGGAAGTGACATCTGATGAAGAGAATCAAAGGTAATGGATTATTTACATAGTATTTTCGATGTAAATCTATAATTCTTTAAATGACAATATAATATTTTACCAATGTTTTCTAATTTTAATTATTTAATTTGTGGTGCTGACTTGACTGCCGGTTATTGGAGGGAAACGATTTCCTCAACATCAATGCCATAGTAAAACGCTGTTTTTGGATATAAATATGAACTTGATAGAACTAAAAATGCATGCATTGTCTAACATAATGTCCTAGGAGTGTCATCTGATGGAGATTGTAAAAGGTTAGTGCATCATTTTAGCTGGTTTTATGGTTTTGGTGACGCCTGTCTTTGAAGTGACAAAACATTACACACAGCTATTGACAATGTACTCTCCTAACATAATCTAACTTTATGCTTTCGCCGTAAAACCTTTTTGAAATCGGACAACGTGGTTAGATTAAGGAGATGTTTATCTTTCAAAGGGTGTAAGATAGTTGTATGTTTGAAAAATTTGAATTTTGACATTTATTTGGTTTCAAATTTGCCGCTCTTGAAATGCACCTGCTGTTGATAGGGTGCACCACGGGTGGCACGCTAGCGTCCCACATAGCCCCAAGAAGTTAATAAATAAAACCACCGTTAACCTCTTGGGGCTAGGTGGGACGCTAGCGTGCCACCCGTGGTGCACTCCATCAACAGCAGGTGCATTTCAAGAGCGGCAAATTTGAATCCAAATAAATGTCCAAATTCAAATTTTTCAAAAATACAACTATGTTACACCATTTGAAAGATAAACATCTCCTTAATCTAACCACGTTTTACGATTTCAAAAAGGTTTTACGGCGAAAGCATAAATTTAGAGTATGTTAGGACAGTACATTTACAAGAGTTGTGTGTAATGTTTTGTCAAGTCAAAGACAGGGTCACCAAAACCATAAAACCAGCTAAAATGATGCACTAACCTTTTACAATCTCCATCAGATGACACTCCTAGGACATTATGTTAGACAATGCATGCATTTTTAGTTCTATCAAGTTCATATTTATATACAAAAACAGCGTTTTACTATGGCATTGATGTTGAGGAAATCGTTTCCCTCCAATAACCGGCAGTCAAGTCAGCGTCAGAAATTAAATAATTAAAATTAGAAAACATTGGTAAAATATTATATTGTCATTTAAAGAATTATAGATTTACATCTCTTGAACGCAATCAACTTGCCAGATTTAAAAATAACCTTACTGGGAAATCACACTTTGCAATAATCTGAGCACTGCGCCCAGAAAAATACGCGTTGCGATACAGACTAGACGTCATGTTGGGGAGATCTAAAATCGAAAATACTATGTAAATAATCCATTACCTTTGATTCTCTTCATCAGATGTCACTTCCAGGTATCACAGGTCCATAACGAATGTAGTTTTGTTCAAAAAAGCTCATCATTTATGTCCAAAAATCTCCGTCTCGTTAGCACATGATGTAAGCCAGCCGGACTTCTCGTCATGAACGAGGGGAAAAAATATATTTCCGTTCGTTCAAACATGTCAAACGTTGTATAGCATAAATCATTAGGGCCTTTTTTAACCAGAACATGAATAATATTCAAGGTGGACGAATGCATACTCTTTTATAACGTATTGGAACGAGGATACCCAACATGAACTAGCGCGCCAGGTGTCTAATGGGACATCACCGTTCCATGGCTCTTGTTCGGTCAGATCTCCCTCCAGAAGACTCAAAACACTTTGTAAAGGCTGGTGACATCTAGTGGAAGCAATAGGAAGTGCCAAAATATTCCTAAACCCCTGTGTTTTTCAATGGGATAGGTTTAAAGTCAATACAACACATCAGGTATCCACTTCCTGTCAGAAAATGTCTCAGGGTTTTGCCTGCCAAATGAGTTCTGTTATACTCACAGACACCATTCAAACAGTTTTGGAAACTTTAGAGTGTTTTCTATCCATATATAATAAGTATATGCATATTCTAGTTACTGGGTAGGATTAGTAACCAGATTAAATCGGGTACATTTTTTTTATCCAGACGTGCAAATGCTGCCCCCTAGACCCAACAGGTTAACAGAACAATAATTCAATGGGTAAACAAAACCCGTTACATAGCCAGCATTACGTGCACAAGCACTACAATAAACAATTCCGGACAAGGACATGGGTGGAACAGAGGGTTAAATACACAACATGTAATGATGGAATTGAAACCAGGTGTGTGTGAAGACAAGACAAAACAAATGGAAAATGAAAAGTGGATTGATGATGGCTAGAAGACCGGCAACGCCGACCGCCGAACACCGCCCGAACAAGGAGAGGAAACAACTTCGGCAGAAGTCGTGACAATGGGAGAAAAATACTTCTGGACGAAGCATCTTTCACATGTTCCATGTTGAGGTGTGTGTGTGTGTGTGTGTGTGTGTGTGTGTGTGTGTGTGTGTGTGTGTGTGTGTGTGTGTGTGTGTGTGTGTGTGTGTGTGTGTGTGTGTGTGTGTGTGTGTGTGTGTGTGTGTGTGTGTGTGTGTGTGACAGACAGTGTCCTGCAGCTGTCAGCAGAGGGAGAGGAATGGCCTTGTTACAAATCACCAGACATGAGCCAGGCTGTTGGCGACAAGAAGGCAAGCAGTGTGTGTGTGTGTGTGTGTGTGTGTGTGTGTGTGTGTGTGTGTGTGTGTGTGTGTTCTTGCTTGTGTGTGTGGTAGTAACTCAAGACACTCAGGGTTGAATTTCAAAGAGACACCAGCTAGATGTGTATTTCTGGTTTAGTGCAGTAATTGAGTTGTATAGTCTACACATATCCCATTTTGACCAGAAAACACACTTATTTTAGGCTAAATGTAGATCATTGCTCAGTCAGCAATTTATCCCCCTCAAAAGTCTGTCCAGTTTTTGAAAACGCTATTAATTACTCACAATCAAACTCAAATTCTTGCATTTCCCATCATTTCAAGTTCAATGCAAAACACAATTACCTCTGAGGATAATTGAAGCAGTACAAGCACACAGTGATAAAAATACCAGCCGTAATAACAACATAATAGTTATAATGGCCAGACATTAGAATTTGTATCATTTCAACGCCAATCTGGATATAAAAAGCGCTTGTGTATGGCAAATGGACTGTAGCTCCACAACTGTTTACCCTGGGATTTGATGAGCGTCCAATCTGATTAATTACGTCTCGGAACAGTAAAAAAAGTCAAGGAGTTAAGTCAGCCACTACTGCCAAGAGACACTGTCTGGTGATACACACCAATCAGGCCTCACTGTCCCAAGATCATAGCTGATGTCCAGTAGCCAATCAGAAAACTGACTGCAATGTCAATATCTAGTATATCGTCAGGGAGATACTTTGATAATCTGTTAAAGTGGCTAACTGATAATCTGTTGCCAGTTTGCTATTGCTCTCAATATCCTATAAATAAAGGCAACCACTAAATAAGTATACTGTTCAGTCAATATACTAATCTGAAGTCAACAAGACTTTCATGCAACAATGAGCACATATATAGAATCTGTTAACTTCATTGCATGTAGAAAACACAGTAGAGCATGTCTACATGGACATCCAAAAAGCTCCATAAGGAGACAATCTACCGGTGGGTGTTGTAAAATGTACCCATAAAAAGCTCAATTGATAATACATGAACGTGCTATAACAGCATGTTGTCTTGACAGTTTGCAATGGTAACACCGTGACATCGACTGACGTTCGTCACACACTACCTTTACAGTTTGCTAACATTAGTAAATGTACATTTTATGGATGTGTTTCATCACATAAAAAAATGGGCTTACTCCACAAGCCGTTTCACTCAGACATTGTCATTGGATATTGTCGTGAAACAATGTCGTTAAAATACAACGCAGGACAAATCATTCTGAGTAAAACAACCTGCAGTGTTGTTTCCTTTAAACATGGTATCACAGAATACGTATAAAAAAAGCAATATTTGTAGATATACGTCACCTATTGTCATGACTTCCGCCGAAGTCGGGTCCTCTCCCTGTTCGGGCGGCGGTCGACGGTCGGGCGGCGCTCGGTGGTCTTCTAGCCATCATCGATCCACTTTTCATTTTCCATGTGTTTTGTCTTGTTTTTCCTCACACCTGGTTTCAATTCCCTCAATTACTTGTTGTGTATTTAACCCTCTGTTCCCCCATGTCTTTGTGTGGGATTGTTTATGGTAGTGCTTGTGCACGTTCCCCGTGAGCTCACAACGGGTTATTTTCGTGCCCATTTATCTTGTTGTTCTGGATGCCGTTGGTTTTGCTTAATAAATCTCCGGTTATTACCCAGTTCTGCTCTCCTGCGCCTGACTTCTCTGCCGCCAATTACGCACCCCGCAACACCTATGTTGATGTCACCTATGCTGACGTATTTTATATAAGTCACCTTTGCTGACGTATTTTATATAAGTCACCTTTGCTGACGTATTTTATATAAGTCACCTATGCTGACGTATTTTATATAAGTCACCTATGTTGACGTATTTTATATAAGTCACCTATGTTGACGTATTATATGTATGTCACCTATGTTTACGTGTTTTATATACCCGAGCCACTGCCTGTTCACCCCGTTATCATCCAGAAGGTGAGGTCAGTACAGGTGCATCAAAGCTGGGACTGAGAGATTGAAAAACAGCTCCTATCTCAAGGTCATCAGACTGTTAAATAGCCATCACTAGCACATAGCGGCTGCTGCCTATATATATAGACTTGAAATCGCTGGCCACTTTAATAAATGGAACACTAGTCACCATAATAATGTTTACATATCTTGCATTACCCATCTCATATGTACAGTGAGGGAAAAAAGTATTTGATCCCCTGCTGATTTTGTAAGTTTGCCCACTGACAAAGAAATGATCAGTCTGTAATTTTTATGTTAGGTTTATTTCAACAGTGAGAGACAGAATAACAACAAATAAATCTAGAAAAACGCATGTCAAAAGTGTTATAAATTGATTTGCATTTTAACCTGTTAGGGCTAGGGGGCAGTATTTACACGGCCGGATAAAAAACGTACCCGAATTAATCTGGTTATTACTACTGCCCAGAAACTAGAATATGCATATAATTATTGGCTTTGGATAGAAAACACCCTAAAGTTTCTAAAACTGTTTGAATGGTGTCTGTGAGTATAACAGAACTCATATGGCAGGCAAAAACCTGAGAAGATTCTGTACAGGAAGCGCCCTCTCTGACCATTCCTTGGGCTTCTTGACTCTTTTTATTGAAAACTTAGGATCTTTGCTGTAATGTGACACTTCCTACGGCTCCCATAGGCTCTCAGAACCCGGGAAAAAGCTGAATGACGTCTTTGCAGCCCCTGGCTGAAAAACATTAGCGCCTTTGGTAAGTGGTCTATCAGAGGACAATGAGACTGAGGCGCGTGCACGAGGCGACCCCATGTTTTTATTTTCTCTCTCTTTGAGCTAAAACACAGATTCCCGGTCGGAATATTATCGCTTTTTTACGAGAAAAATGGCATAAAAATTGATTTTAAACAGCGGTTGACATGCTTCGAAGTACGGTAATGGAATATTTCTATTTTCTTTGTCACAAAACGCGTCGGGCGCGTCACCATTCTTTACACTTCGGATAGTGTCTTGAATGCACGAACAAAACAGAGGATATTTGAACATAACTATGGATTATTTTGAACCAAACCAACATTTGTTATTGAAGTAGAAGTCCTGGAAGTGCATTCTGACGAAGAACAGCAAAGGTAATAACATTTTTCTTATAGTAAATCTGACTTTGGTGAGGGCTAAACTTGGTGGGTGTCTAAATAGCTAGCCCTGTGATGCCGGGCTATCTACTTAGAATATTGCAAAATGTGCTTTCACCGAAAATATATTTTAAAATCGGACATAGCGAGTGCATAAAGGAGTTCTGTATCTATAATTCTTAAAATAATTGTTATGTTTTTTGTGAACGTTTATCGTGAGTAATTTAGTAAATTCACCGGAAGTTTGCGGGGGGTATGCTAGTTCTGAACGTCACATGCTAATGTAAAAAGTTGGTTTTTGATATAAATATGAACAAAACATGCATGTATTGTATAACATAATGTCCTAGGCGTGTCATCTGATGAAGATCATCAAAGGTTAGTGCTGCATTTAGCTGTGGTTTGGGTTTATATGCTAGCTTCGTCCCACCTTCCCTAGAGAGGTTAATAACCTGTTGGGGCTAGGGGGCAGTATTTGCACGGCCGGATAAAAAACATACCTGATTTAATCTGGTTACTACTCCTGCCCAGTAACTACAATATGCATATAGTACCCAGCCAAAAAAAATCACACTGCCATTTTCAAAGCAACTAGCATGCATCACAAATACCCAAAACACTGCTAAATGCAGCACTAACCTTTGACAATCTTCATCAGATGACACTCCTAGGACATCATGTTACACAATACATGCATTTTTTGTTCGATAAAGTTCATATTTATATATAAAAAAAGCATTTTACATCGGCGCGTGACGTTCAGAATTTTTTTCCCCTCAAATGCTTCCGGTGGATCAGCGCTACAATTTACAAAATTACTATTCGAAAACATTGTTCAAATGTAATATTGTCATTCAAAGAATTATAGATTAACATCTCGTGAATGCAACCGCATTGCCAGATTTAAAAATAACTTTACTGGGAAATCACACTTTGCAATAAACGACGTGGTATGCTCAGAAAAATAGGCTAGGCGATACATGTTAGCGCCATCTTGGAACCATCTAAAATCAAATATACTATTGTAAATATTCCCTTACCTTTGATTATCTTCATCAGAAGGCACTTCCAGGAATTCCCAGGACCACAACAAATGAAGTTTTGTTCGAAAATGTTAATAATTTATGTCCCAATAGTTCCTTCTTGTTAGCGCGTTCCGAAGGCTACTCATAATGTACTGAAGCGTGCGGGACTTGTCGTCACGAATGTGCAAAAAAATATATATTTACATTCGTTCAAACATGTAAAACGTTGTATAACATAAATCTTTAGGGCCTTTTTCAACCAGAGCTTCAATAATATTCAAGGCGGACGATTGCATTGTCTTACTAAACATTTCGGAACAAAAGGGTTCCCATGGGCGCCCGCGTCATAGTAGTAATAGCCCTCCCCCTGTGACCAACTTCCCAAGCCTCTCTTTGGGTCAGTTTCTACCATAGAAGACTCAAACCACTTTGTAAAGACTATTGACATCTAGTGGAAGCCTTAGGAATAGCTAAATGATTAATAAGTCCCTGTGTGTTTCAATGGCAAAGGTTTGAAGTGATTCCACACATCTGATTTCCATTTCCTGTTAGGATTTGTCTCAGGGTTTTGACTGCCATATGAGTTCTGTTATACTCACAGACACCATTCAAACAGTTTTAGAAACTTTAGAGTGTTTTCTATCCAAATCTACTAAATATATGCATATTCTAGTTACTGGGCAGGAGTAGTAACCAGATTAAATCGGGTACGTTTTTTATCTGGCCGTGCAAATACTGCCCCCTATCCCCAACAGGTTAATGACAGAAATAAGTATTTGACCCCCTCTCAATCAGAAAGATTTCTGGCTCCCAGGTGTCTTTTATACAGGTAACGAGCTGAGACTAAGAGCACACTCTTAAAGGGAGGGCTCCTAATCTCAGTTTGTTACCTGTATAAAAGACACCTGTCCACAGAAGCAATCAATCAATCAGATTCCAAACTCTCCACCATGGCCAAGACCAAAGAGCTCTCCAAGGATGTCAGGGTCAAGATTGTAGACCTACACAAGACTGGAATGGGCTACAAGAACATCGCCAAGCAGCTTGGTGAGAAGGTTACAACAGTTGGTGCGATTATTCGCAAATAGAAGAAACACAAAAGAACTGTCAATCTCCCTCGGCCTGGGGCTCCATGCAAGATCTCACCTCGTGGAGTTGCAATGATCATGAGAATGGTGAGGAATCAGCCCAGAACTACACGGGAGGATCTTGTCAATGATCTCAAGGCAGCTGGGACCATAGTCACCAAGAAAACAATTGGTAACACACTACGCCGTGAAGGACTGAAATCCTGCAGCTCTCGCAAGGTCCCCCTGTCCAAGAAATCACATATACATGCCCGTCTGAAGTTTGCCAATGAACATCTGAATGATTCAGAGGACAACTGGGTGAAGGTGTTGTGGTCAGATGAGACCAAAATGGAGCTCTTTGGCATCAACTCAACTTGCCGTGTTTGGAGGAGGAGGAATGCTGGATGGGTATTCCAGCATGACAATGACCCAAAACACACGGCCAAGGCAACAAAGGAGTGGCTCAAGAAGAAGCACATTAACTTTTTAGGGTATAGGGGGTAGTATTGTTAATTTTGGATGAAAAGCGTGCCCAGGATAAACTGCCTAATACTCAGGCCCAGAGTCAAATATTTGCATATTATTAGTAGATTTGGATAGAAAACACTCTGAAGTTTCTAAAACTGTTTGTATGATGTCTGTGAGTATAACATAACTCATATGGCAGGCAAAAACCTGAGAAAAATCCAACCAGGAAGTGGGAAATCTGATGCTTGTAGTCTTTTTAAGTCATTGCCAATCTAACACACAGTGACTTAGGGTTCATTTTGCACTTCCTAAGGCTTCCACTAGATGTCAACAGTCTTTAGAACCTTGTTTCAGGCTTTTGCAGTGAACAGAGAGCGAACAAGAAGGCCGGGAAGTTGGTGACTCAGAAAATGACATGACTTCAGTGGCGCGCATTCACGTGATGAGGTAGCTGTGTTCCATAACGTTTTTCAAGACATTGGAATCGTCCAGTTGGAATATTATTGAAGTTTTATGTTAACCTGTTATGGCTAGGGGGCAGTATTTTCACGGCTGGATAAAAAACGTACCCGATTTAATCTGGTTACCACTCCTACCCAGTAACTAGAATATGCATATACTTATTACATATGGATAGAAAACACCCTAAAGTTTCTAAAACTGTTTGAATGGTGTCTGTGAGTATAACAGAACTCATTTGGCAGGCAAAAACCTGACAAGGTTTCATGCAGGAAGTGGCCTGTCTGACAAGGTGTCGTTCTTCTTGTCTCTGTTTATTGAAGAGTGAGGATCCTAGCTGTCCCGTGACACTTCCTACGGCTGCCATAGGGTCTCAGAAGGCGGTAAAAAGCTGAATCGTGGCTTTGCAGGCTCTGGCTGAAAAAAAGTAGCGCATTTGAGTAGTGGCTGGTTACAGTACTGTGAGACTCAGGCTCGTGCCCGCGTCGACCGAAAGCTTTGTTTACTTTCCTCTGTTTAGCTAAAAGGAGATTCCCGGTCGGAATATTATCGCTTTTTTACGAGAAAAATGGCATAAAAATGGATTTTAAACAGCGGTTGACATGCTTCGAAGTACGGTAATGGAATATTTAGATTTTTTTTGTCACGAATTGCGCCACGCGCGCGACCCTGATTTACCATTTCAGATAGTGTCTGGGACGCACGAACAAAACGCCGCTATTCTGATATAACGATGGATTATTTTGGACCAAACCAACATTTGTTATTGAAGTAGCAGTCCTGGGAGTGCATTCTGACGAAGACAACAAAAGGTAATCAATCTTTTATAATAGTAAATCTGATATTGTTGAGTGCTAAACTTGCCGGGTGTCTAAATAGCTAGCCCGTGATGCCTGGGCTATGTACTGAGAATATTGCAAAATGTGCTTTCACCAAAAAGCTATTTTAAAATCAGACATATCGAGTGCATAGAGGAGTTCTGTATCTATAATTCTTAAAATAATTGTTATGCTTTTCGTTATGCTTTTTGTGAACGTTTATCGTATGGTTTTTGATATAAATATGAACTTGATTGAACAAAACATGCATGTATTGTATAACATAATGTCCTAGGGTTGTCATCTGATGAAGATCATCAAAGGTTAGTGCTGCATTTAGCTGTCTTCTGGGTTTTTGTGACATTATATGCTAGCTTGAAAAATGGGTGTCTGATTATTTCTGGCTTGGTACTCTGCTGACATAATCTAATGTTTTGCTTTCGTTGTAAAGCCCTTTTGAAATCGGACAGTGTGGTTAGATAAAGGAGAGTCTTATCTTTAAAATGCTGTGAAATAGTCATATGTTTGAAAAATTGAAGTTTTTGTATTTTTGAGGAATTTGTAATTCGCGCCACGCCTATCATTGGATATTGGAGCAGGTGTTCCGCTAGCGGAACGTCTAGATGTAAGAGGTTAAAAAGGCCCTAAAGATTGATGCTATACAATGTTTGACATCTTACTACGAACGTAAATATAACTTTTATTGACTTTACGTCATGAAATGTTCGGCGCGCTTCCTACATTTGGAGTAGCTTACTGAACGCGTAAACAACAAGGAGGTATTTGGACATAAATGATGGATTATGGACAAAACAACATTTATTGTGGACCTGGGATTCCTGGAAGTGCCTTCTGATGAAGATCATCAAAGGTAAGTGAATATTTTTAATGCTATTTATGATTTTAGATGACTCCAAAATGGCGGGTATCTGTATTGCCTGATGTATTTTTCTGAGCGCCGTACTCAGATTATTGCAAAGTGTGCTTTCCCCGTGAAGCTTTTTTTAAATCTGTCACAGCGGTTGCATTAAGGAGATGTTTATCTATAATTCTTTGAATAACAGTTTAATATTTTATCAACGTTTATGATGAGCATTTTTGTAAATTGTTGTGCTGATCCACCGGCAGTTTTGGAGGCAAAATATTTTCGGAACATCACGCACCAATGTAAAATGGGGTTTTTGGATATAAATATGAACTTTATCGAACAAAACATACATGTATTGTGTAACATTGAGTCCTAGGAGTGTCATCTGATGAAGATCGTCAAAGGTTAGTGCTTAATTTTACCTGTATTTCTGTTTTTTGTGACCCCTCTCCTGCTTGGAAAATGGCTGTGTGGTTTTTCTTGTGTTGGCACTGTCCTAACATAATCTAACTTTATGCTTTCGCCGTAAAGCCTTTTTGAAATCGAACAATGTGGTTGGATTAAGGAGAGGTGCATCTTTAAAATGGTGTAAAATAGTTGTATGTTTGAGAAATTTGAATTATGACATTTTGTTGTTTTGAATTTGCCGCCCTGATATTTCACTGGCTGTTGAATAGTGTGAACCGTGGGTGGGACGGTAGCGTCCCACGTAGCCCTGAGAAGTTAAGGTCCTGGAGTGGCCTAGTCAGTCTCCAGACCTTAATCCCATAGAAAATCTGTGGAGGGAGCTGAAGGTTCGAGTTGCCAAACGTCAGCCTTGAAACCTTAATGACTTGGAGAAGATCTGCAAAGAGGAGTGGGACAAAATCCCTCCTGAGATGTGTGCAAACCTGGTGGCCAACTACAAGAAACGTTTGACCTCTGTGATTGCCAACAAGGGTTTTGCCACCAAGTACTAAGTCATGTTTTGCAGAGGGGTCAAATACTTATTTCCCTCATTAAAATGCAAATAATTTTATAACATTTTTGACATGCGTTTTTCTGAATTCTTTTGTTATTATTCTGTCTCTCACTGTTCAAATAAACCTACCATTAAAATTATAGACTGATAATTTCTTTGTCAGTGGGCAAACGTACAAAATCAGCAGGGGATCAAATACTTTTTTCCCTCACTGTATCTACTGTATCCTATACTATTCTACTATATCTTAGTCTACGCATTACCCATCTCATATGTATATACTGTATCCTATACTATTATACTGTATCTTAGTTCATGCATTACCCATCTCATATGTATATACTGTATCCTATACTATTCTACTGTATCTTAGTCTATGCATTACCCATCTCATATGTATCTACTGTATCCTATACTATTCTACTGTATCTTAGTCTATGCATTACCCATCTCCTATGTATCTACTGTATCCTATACTATTCTACTGTATCTTAGTCTATGCATTACCCATCTCATATGTATCTACTGTATCCTATACTATTCTACTGTATCTTAGTCTATGCATTACCCATCTCATGTGTATCTACTGTATCCTATACTATTCTACTGTATCTTAGTCTATGCATTACCCATCTCATATGTATATACTGTATCTTAGTCTATGCCGCTCTGACATTGCTCGTCCATATATTTATATATTTTTAATTCCATTCCTTTACTAGATGAATGTGTATTGGGTATATGTTGTGTACTTGTTAGATATTACTTCACTGTCGGAGCTAGAAGCACAAGCATTTCGCTACAGCCGCAACAACGTCTGCCTAACACATGCATGTGACCAAGATGATTTGATTTGATCTTTTGACTTGGTTGGGCCAGAAACAATCCATTTTAATAGTTTAATAGTAATGGTGCAACTTTTTCTTTAAGGCAATCCTGAACAATGGGAAAGCGAAGCCTTGTCATTAAAACAATTATTATCTGGGAGATTCTTTCCTAGTCGCACAGTGCTCCCAAAATAAAACTTGTCGTCACAGAAAAATATTTTGTTGCATATGTAACCAAATTGGTCGCACTTTAGTGCCCTGTACGTGGGACAATCGGTGTATCCGGTGATAACAACTGCTCAGGTCTCTGTCATCCCCCCAGTCCATGTTCTCTCTCTCTCTGCCTATCGCTCTCTTTTTTTCTCTCTCTCTCTTTCTGCTCCAAGTCCACAGAATCAACCCATTATCTCTACAATAAACGTCAGGTTGTGATGATTGATGCAGTTAAATAAATTGATTGGGACATTGAATTCACATGATTCACTGGTTCCTTGTTTACTCAGAGCAAGGATGAGGAGGAGCGAGAGCTGACGGAGAGATGAACCTGGCGACGGTGAGGCAGAGATATGGCAAGGGATACGAGGCCCGCTCGACACAACCGGCAGAGACATCTGCAGAGAGATGAGAGACTCTCTTTTCTTTCTCTCTACTTTATGATTGACCTTGGCGATGGATGGGGAGAGTCATTGAATAAGATATAAAATAGCAGAGATTGGCTGTTGAATCGGATGAGTCATCTAGGGCATGAAAGGGATGGCCCCGACTTCAAAAGTGGCATATGCTACAGTATGGTGATAGAACACCTAGTAATAATACAGCTTGGCTATTGTCACTTCTAGTAACATTTTACAATACCCATCCTAAACATTGAGACACAATCGTCAGTCCCTGCAGACAGACAGACCATCACAACCCATCCCTGCCCATGCCACTACAAATCACTATCACCCCAATGCCGCCTCTATTTCATGCCAAAAAAGTGCTTTCCAGTCGGGATGGGAGGTCACGGCAGGTGGAATCTGCTGTGGAGGCATGCATCGGAGAGGAGAACAGGCTTGGCTGACCTTCGGGCTCATCAGAAATTACTTTATTAGCGGGCAAATAAGAGTACGCCTTTAGGAGGCCTTTCCTGCCCTGTCAGCGAGAAGGACCCCACTATCTCCGCTGGGGAGATTGATGTCCCGGGCTTATCGATTAGCCACTTATCAGGAAGAACTTTCAGACGGATATTAAAAGCAATTGACTAGGGCCTGCTAGTCATCAAATACTGTCCTCAGCACTATAGCCTCCAAAGTGACAACCCCTTTCAATGGTTATTGATAATCAGTGGTGTCATGCAAATATCTCATCTTTGCATTCAGTAAATAAGTCTAACGATGTTTTGAGAACTGTGCTTGACGTTGTTGTTTCCGTGCCACAAAATGCGTGATGGAAGGTAGATAGGGATCCACTCCTTTTAACCTGTTAGGGCTAGGGGGCAGTATTTGCACGGCTGGATAAAAAAAATGTACCCGATTTAATCTGGTTACTAATCCTACCCAGTAACTAGAATATGCATATACTTATTATATATGGATAGAAAACACTCTAAAGTTTCTAAAACTGTTTGAATGGTGTCTGTGAGTATAACAGAACTCATTTGGCAGGCAAAACCCTGAGACATTTTCTGACAGGAAGTGGATACCTGATGTGTTGTATTACCTTTAAACCTATCCCATTGAAAAACACAGGGGCTGAGGAATATTTTGGCACTTCCTATTGCTTCCACTAGATGTCACCAGCCTTTACAAAGTGTTTTGAGTCTTCTGGAGGGAGATCTGACCGAACAAGAGCCATGGAACGATGATGGCCCATTAGACACCTGGCGCGCGAGTTCATGTTGGGTACCCTCATTCCAATACGTTATAAAAGAGTATGCATTCGTCCACCTTGAATATTATTCATGTTCTGGTTAAAAAAGGCCCTAATGATTTATGCTATACAACGTTTGACATGTTTGAACGAACGTAAATATATTTTTTCCCCTCGTTCATGACGAGAAGTCCGGCTGGCTTAGATCATGTGCTAACAAGACGGAGATTTTTGGACATAAATGATGAGCTTTTTTGAACAAAACTACATTCGTTATGGACCTGTGATACCTGGAAGTGACATCTGATGAAGAGAATCAAAGGTAATGGATTATTTACATAGTATTTTCGATTTTAGATCTCCCCAACATGACGTCTAGTCTGTATCGCAACGCGTATTTTTCTGGGCGCAGTGCTCAGATTATTGCAAAGTGTGATTTCCCAGTAAGGTTATTTTTAAATCTGGCAAGTTGATTGCGTTCAAGAGATGTAAATCTATAATTCTTTAAATGACAATATAATATTTTACCAATGTTTTCTAATTTTAATTATTTAATTTGTGGTGTTGACTTGACTGCCGGTTATTGGAGGGAAACGATTTCCTCAACATCAATGCCATAGTAAAACGCTGTTTCTGGATATAAATATGAACTTGATAGAACTAAAAATGCATGCATTGTCTAACATAATGTCCTAGGAGTGTCATCTGATGGAGATTGTAAAAGGTTAGTGCATCATTTTAGCTGGTTTTATGGTTTTGGTGACCCTGTCTTTGAATTGACAAAACATTACACACAACTCTTGTAAATGTACTGTCCTAACATACTCTAAATTTATGCTTTCGCCGTAAAACCTTTTTGAAATCGTAAAACGTGGTTAGATTAAGGAGATGTTTATCTTTCAAAGGGTGTAAAATAGTTGTATGTTTGAAAAATTAGAATTTTGACATTTATTTGGATTCAAATTTGCCGCTCTTGAAATGCACCTGCTGTTGATGGAGTGCACCACGGGGGGGACGCTAGCGTCCCACATAGCCCATAGAGGTTAAATCAGAACTCTGGTTTATAATCTGTCTCGGCCAGATGGATCTCTTTATGGTGGGATTTGAACTGCCATGACTCGACTGGAACTTTCCATTAGTCATGTAAGTAGATCAATCAGCCAGGAAAATGTTTGCAAAAGCCCACAACCTGTCTGTTGTTTTTGCGTCGACGACCGAGCACACCCACACTTACTATATTCCTCAACTAGCGAAAAAACAAAGTGCGTGAAAAACCAGCCTGACAGCGAGCCAAGACGTGGTGAGAGAGAAGTCGTCCGTATGGACAGGCCATGAAAGAGCACAGTGCAAGCTTTATTCGCCGCCTCCACTTCATCGTTAAAGACCGATGACACACTCCTCTAGCTGACATTAATCTTGAACAGTGTGATTTCTAAAATAACAAAAGTCTTTCCCACCAAGGCATGGGGGAGAGGAGAAAGCCCACTCAGTCTGCAGGGCTCTCTCTGCGGTGGGATATTTTTTCTTCATCTTTTCACCTTTTTAATATTGGACAGCTTCGCAGAGAGAGAGTGAGACTGTTAGAGACCGAGAAACAGAGAGATGGTATGTGTGCTGGGTTGAGAAGCAGAAAGAGAGACATAAACCAAGATACAGAGAGAGATGGTACGTGTGCTGGGTTGAGAAGCAGAAAGAGAGACATAAACCAAGATACAGAGAGAGATGGTACGTGTGCTGGGTTGAGAAGCAGAAAGAGAGACATAAACCAAGATACAGAGAGAGATGGTATGGGAGGTATGGGAGATGCATGGTTCGAGTGAGATGTCAAAAGCCTTTGACCCCATCTGCTCAGTCACTCCTAGTGATAGGAGGCAGCTCTCATCTCTGAAACTCCTGCCACACATTAGCCTTGTTAACAGTGTTATTGCCAAGCTGGGCCACCCTGCCTAGATAAGACACACCACTACCGCTGCTGATGGGTTCTGAGGGAGGGAGGGAGGGAGGCTGGACATGAGATGTAGGGGAGTACGGGGCAAACTACGGGAGTGTCAGTGTGCTACTGCTTCCATCATACCAGAGGGCAGTGAAAGAAACACAGAGACTGAATTATACTAGCCATGTTGTCCAATGGGTGTGTGTGTTTGCTGCACAGGGGACATAGAAAACAGTGCCACTAATGTTGTCTGGGTTTGGGGGGCCAGACAGGAATCCCACTTTATCAGAGCTCAGGGAGCAATCTGAGCTGACCCATCCCCTCAGAGTATCCATTACAGGCCAACAGACAGATAGGGCATATTTCTGCTGCTCATTGTTTCCCATGGAGGGAGGGAACAGAGAAAGAGAGGGAGAGAGAGAGAGAGAAGGGGGAGGGAGAGAGCGAGAGAGAGAGAGAGAGAGAGAGAGAGAGAGAGAGAGAGATTAAAAAAACTTTATTGGAACTGGGAACCCACAACACAATAAACACTCAAACAAACAATAACATGGTTTATCATCAATTAATAACACAACACCACATCTTCATCCACAGTAACTAAACACAACAACCTCTAAATACCACATATGCTCATAAACAGCCCAATGTTATTAACCAGTTTGTAATAGGCAAACTCAACCCTCAGTCTCGCTGCCAACATCCCCTCTAGCATGCCTACCCCCTCCACAGACCCCTGTCCTCGAATACTGTTTTTCTGTGTATTCCAAATTGTTAATTTTGCTGCCCCTGACACAAAGTTAAGCAAGAGAACTACACCCCTTCGACTAAACCTGTACTTTGGCCCAAATATAAACAGTTGGGAAGAGAAAACCTCTTCCAGAGCTGAGAACCAACCAGTGATCAGGCCAATCATCCCGACCAACCTGGGACACTGTAAGATTCAGATGTTCCAGAGTTTCAGACTCAGCACAGAATGGACACCCTTCCCCAACAGGAGGATCCAGGTGTACCAGATGCATTTTGGTGGCTATGGCTGCATGTATTATCATCAATTGGAGGTCAGCTGTCCTCTTATCAATAGGCAGTTTATATAAAGACTGCCAACAGCCTTATGGGAAGGCACCTGGACCAAACACAACCGCCCATCACGCCGATTTGACCCCTTCCAGGGAAGAAGCACGGGACACTTTTACACATATTATCTACATGGCCTTCTTTCCCAGCAGCTTGAACTCCCCCAGCTCCGGGGTATGGAATGCCCCCGTCGCAGCACTAACATTCAGCGCAGGGAACACATCA
The DNA here is from genome assembly GCF_965601325.2 of Salmo salar. Classification (NCBI taxonomy): domain Eukaryota; kingdom Metazoa; phylum Chordata; class Actinopteri; order Salmoniformes; family Salmonidae; genus Salmo; species Salmo salar. The sequence goes on from NC_138303.1 coordinate 48,079,392, forward strand.
TCCAGACCCTCTGTCCACCGATCAGAGTTGGAAGTATCAGTCACATACTGCCGATGAAGTACCTCAGCTTCGACCGTCCTGAGTAGGCAAGATGATCGGATCCTCGCTCTGTCTCCCAGATCTGCTTCTGCTCTGCATCAGATGACCCAGCCTGGTACACCCCACACCTAACAGGCATGAACGTAGGCTGGCTAAACCCACGGGACTGGATGACAGTGACATGCATCAGATGACCCAGCCTGGTACACCCCACACCTAACAGGCATGAATGTAGGCTGGCTAAACCAACGGGACTGGATGACAGTGACATGCATCAGATGACCCAGCCTGGTACACCCCACACCTAACAGGCATGAACATAGGCTGGCTAAACCCATAGCACGGGACTGGATGACAGTGACATGCCGGCCTTATGTGACATGTCCAAAACTCTCCAAGCCTGCATAACAGACTCATAGAATGGAGTCAGGCCAGACAAATCACCCTCCTCTAGCTTTAAGAGGAATAGGTGCTTGTCTAAGCCCAAACAGCCCACTCTCCTCATCAATGTGTAGGCTGCATCCTTCCCCTATAAGACAGTTGGGGTAGCACCCATTTCCACCTAGACAATCTGGCACACACCTTCTCCACTACACCCTCCCAGTTGTTTTTTTGAAAGACATCGGAGCCCCAAAAAAAAGTCTTCATCTCATCTCTGCCCCACTGAAGCCCCTGGTAACCGTGAAGTGGGCCCCGTCTGAAGCTGACCTGCCCACAGCGATTCACTCTTTTCCCCAAATCACTCTTCCTGTGGAGGCCCCCTCATATACATTTACAGCGTTTGAGAGAACCTTTACATCCTCACCCCCTGTAATAAAAACGGTCATGTCATCTGCATATACAGACAGTGCTTTCGTGGAACCCTTCATAACCCCTGGCACAAAGAAACCAGTAAGCCTCGGTCTTAAAAAATAAAAACATTGGTTCAATTGCAAGACAATATAGCTGTCCTGAAATTGGGCATCCCTGCCTGATGCCCCTTTGGACGGGGATGGGGCAGCTCAAACCACCCCCCACCTTCACCATACATGAGGCCCCAGCATACAGTAAACTCATCCAAGACAAAAAAACATCCCCAAACCCAAAGGCTTTCATTGTTTTGAACAAGTACCGGTGGTCCACACAGACAAAATCCTTCTCTGATCCAAAGAAATAAACCCACATTCACATCAGACAGTTTACAAATGTCTAAAACATCTGTTATTAGAAACAAGTTATCAACTATAGAGAGGTCAGATACACAGTAAGACTGGTCCTTGTGGACCAACAGCCCTAGATATTCTTTCAACCTGTTTGAGTGACTTAAATATAATTTTCGATTATGCACACAGCAATGCAACAGATCGCCAGTTGTTTAAAAGAGCCAAATCCCCCTTTTTTGGCAACAATGAAAGCACAGCACGTTGACAGGATACAGGAAGAGAATCCTCATGAAAAGATTCACACACCACTTCATAAAAATCCCCCCCAATAGACCCCTAAAAGTGCTTCTAGAACTCAGATGGTAAACCATCAACGCCAGGGGCTCGGCCTGTTGAGAGCTGCATAACTGCAGTGGACAGCTCCTGCAGAGTAATGTCAGAGTCCAAAGCAGCTCTCTGCTCAGGGCCCAATTGAGGAAGTCCATGTAACAACTGTTCAGCAAACAGAGGATCACAATCATTTGCCTTATAGAGGGCAGAGTAGAAATACATGGCATGTTGACGCATCTCACCGTCATCCGTGGTCACCTTCCCATCAGGGAGACAAAGGCACACGATCTGTTTGCGTTGTAATGTCGACTGCCCTAGGTAAAAGAAATGCTAAAAGCATCCACATCCTTGAGGGTAGCAAAGTGAGACCTAATCAAGGCACCGTTCACTCTTTCATGTAGAAACGACCTCAGTTCATGTCTCTTGTCCTGTAAATTCATGACTAATCCGGTGTCATTCTGAGTAAGCATCTTCAATTCAATAGATTTGATGACCTGTTCAATGGCCCTGTTAGTCTCTTTAACATCAATAATAAGCAGTATACTCCTTACGTATATGGGCCTTCCCAACATCCCACCATTGTTTCAAGGACTCAAAATTCCATTTAATAACCCTCCACTTTTCCCAAAACAACAAAAACTTTTCACAAAACATGGCGTCATATAATAACTTAACATTAAAATACCAATAAGGTGATGACCTCCGTGGACAGGAGTGAATATTAACAGTCAATCAGTGCTGTAAAGTACTTAAGTAAAAATCCTTGAAATTACTACTTTAGTACATTCAAAATCGTAACCCTTGTTGATGGAGAAAAAAGCGCCGTAACTTGAATAAACATACCTTTGAGAAGTACACCATGCTCAACCATCCAATCAACAAGACTCTCTTCTTTAAGAAGTACACCATGCTCAACCATCCAATCAACAAGACTCTCTTCTTCAAGAAGTACACCATGCTCAACCATCCAATCAACAAGACTCTCTTCTTCAAGAAGTACACCATGCTCAACCATCCGATCAACAAGACTCTCTTCTTCAAGAAGTACACCATGCTCAACCATCCGATCAACAAGACTCTCTTCTTCAAGAAGTACACCACGCTCAACCATACGATCAACAAGACTCTCTTCTTTAAGAAGTACACCATGCTCAACCATCCAATCAACAAGACTCTCTTCTTTAAGAAAAACCACCAACGCTTTATTAATCCGCGACGCATAACCAATATTTTCATAGCCTACCTTCTCTCCTACGGTGACCAGAATCTCCTCCACAGAGACAGTACTATAGCTTCAGTAATACACCTAAAGCTGTGCCGAAGTGACAGGGACTGTGTCCCCATGTGGGTCTCCATCCCCACCAAAACCAGGGCAATTCCAACAAGAAATACAATATACTAATTGTACCGAATGCACTCATGTATAGAAAAAGGAAAACGACCAAGAAAAGGAAACAAAAAAGAAGGAAATCTAACTCCAAACACCACTTGCACTCTCTCATACAATTCCCAGCATGCATCAGCACTCCCAGCATGCAGAGAGAGAAAGAGAGAAAGAGAGAAAGAGAGAGAGCGAGAGCGAGAGACCTCTGTCGCCAGACAGACAGACAGACACAGACAGACAGACAGACAGACAGACAGACAGACAGACAGACAGACAGACAGACAGACAGACAGACAGACAGACAGACAGACAGACAGACAGACAGACAGACAGACAGACAGACAGACAGACAGACAGACAGACAGACAGACAGAGAGACAGACAGACAGACAGACAGACAGACAGACAGACAGACAGACAGACAGACAGACAGACAGACACTCATACCCGGCCAAAACCAATATCATCCCATAACATTCATTCACTCAGCATCTTGTCTTACAAAACTGAACACTGGTTTCCAAACTCATATTTAAAAGACAACTTTACATTATAGTTCATTACATGGACAGGCAATCTGGTGCTGCGGGCCACACTACTGCTGCTGCTGATGTGGAGCGAGGGCTCTCTCCCTTTCTCACCCCTCTCCTTAGCTTGCCTCGTCTGTCCAACCATTCAAAAGCTTTCATCGTCTTCCATTCTTGCTTTCCCTAACTTTGTGTCTCTTTATCCTGCTTTCTCCCTCCCTCCCTCTCTTTCTTCTCTTTCCCTTTCTCTCTAGAAGTCTTTCTCGCTCCCACTCTCTGTCTCTCTGGGGTCGTGTCTGTGTCTGTGTGTGTGTGTGTGTGTGTGTGTGTGTGTGTGTGTGTGTGTGTGTGTGTGTGTGTGTGTTAGTAGTTTGTGGGTGGGTGTGTGAAACGAGTCCTTTCAACTGCACTGACACTTTGCAGATTGAGACGTCAGGGCCCTGTTCCGGCTGCGGCAAATGAGTGATTCCGATTCGAAAATCAGAATCAAATAAATGAAAATCCAAATGTTTTGCATGTAGGGGTGGATGGAGGGGAAAGAGAAGAGCTATATAGGAAGGCAGTCTTTGGCTGAGTGGAGCGGGATATGGATGACAGGAACCATTTCATATTTGAATATGTTTATGTTTTTTCCTATAAAAGCACTTTGTGACAACTACCGATGTAAAAAGGGCTTTATAAATATCCGATTGATATTGAGTTTTTACATTCACTTGCACTCTCAACAGGGAATTCATATCAGCACAGAGGTGCATGCCTCCAGTAGGTGTCAGAAAGTACACGAGAAAGAGGTACATAAGAGAGCTTTTTCCTGTCTAGATATGCCTAAATGATCAGAGTACCAGTAACATGCGCTGTCTCTAACTCGCATAATATGCAGTCCCCAAAAAACATGAATTACACGGCTACATTTACATAATTCAAAATAAAATATGAATGAAAAAAATTGCAGTATCGCTAATTGACTAATTCATCATGTGTCTTGTCGGTAAACGCTGTTCATTGTTCCCTGCTTGAGCAGGTTTGTGCAAATGAAAACATTAGCATAGCAGTGTAGCTTAGTGCCATCATTTCCGTGTTCAGAGCAAAGGGGGAAAAGTCTGTGGAATAAGAGAGCACACACACACTCTAGAGGTAGAGAGAAGCAAACAAGCATACTGTGTATAGGAACCCCCGAGTATTGGGTTTATGGAGTCTAAAATGGAGTGCCACTCTTTCGAAGAGAATGAGTTATTGCCGGGCATCGCTGTCATAAAACCTCTATATTCTCAGTCTGATGATCAGCACTAGAACAATAATAGCGTGGAAAGCAAACCAAGGCTCAAAAGGCATTGCCTTATGTGGGAGGACAAAGGAAGTGAGATGTACTTGCAATTTACAAACTACAGTCTTTTATTGTAAATGATACAACGGTAAAATAATAACAAATGCCATTGGTGTTTCCATTCCCTATTTTCTCACACAAACTCATTTATGTGAGTCATTTTTTTCAGCCGTGATTCTATGTCTACTCCCACAACACGCATTACTACAGTATTCCTTACATTTACACTCTGGCCACTGCATCCAGACTAAGATCTGAAACATCAGACTCTGATTGACAATGTCATTTTCACCACAGAATGCGCCCTTGAAATATTCTAAGTCTAAATGGTGTGATTTTTCTCCTTTTGTGAGGAGGTGTTGTTTTGCGAATGTTAGCTAGCCGGGCTGGCCCGGAGTCCTTTCCGGGTGTGGATCTCACCGTTGTTGATGGAGAGTCCGAGGTTCTGGGAAAGAGCGCAACACATTCAGGCAGAATGAAGCATTATGGGTAACTGTGCGATGAGCCTAAAGACACCTTTCCAGATCCTCTCCTTCCTACTCTGGCACACACACACACGATCCCAAATCTACGCCGTCTTAAGAAACAACAGAGGAGCAGCTAATGGGAAGCTTAGTTTCACTTTGGCCACGGCGCAACAGCTAAACACTGTGATTTATTTATCTTCTCCCTTAATTGGCAGCCGCAGATTTTCTCTCTCTTTCATTCTCTCTCTCTTTCTCTCTCTCTCAATATGAATAACACGTCAAGCGTCTGAAGCCAGATTTCAGCCTCACGCCTGTTTATTTATCTATTTCCATGATACTCTGAACAAAAGGAGCCGGGAATGGCAATTGACAGCCATGTCTAATATTCTCTTTCTGCCAATTCAGCCCGTTTTCTTTTTTCTCCTCCTTCTCCCCGTCACTTGATGTCTTTATGCCTAGAGGGAGAGAGGTTGAGAGTGCAGCAGTATGAAAGGGGGCTGGGGTGACCGGAGAGACTGAACCTGCAGGAGGAGAGTATTAAAAGCATAAAGTGGAAGGAGAGAAGCAGGGATGGGCGGGAGGGACGGAGGGAGAGTGAGGGCACCCCGCCTGGGCCCAGGCCTCTCCGCTGGCAGCACACATCTTGGCTTTAGATGGCTTTTGTCATGTGGGAGAAAAAGAGGGTCTCTTCTTCACTTGGGCATGGAACAATGAGGGTTTTGTGCCGTCCGGGCTGGGGCGCTGGGTAGAGGAAGAAAGCCAAGGGTCCATCTTCATGAGGAGTAGCCCTTTCTGGGGGCCCGGCAGATGTTGAAATGAGGATGATTTATTAGCCCTGAAGTGTCCTTGGTGGCACTTGGCCCAAGTCCCAGACTTAAAGAAGGAGAGACAAGGGGAGAAGGAGGGGGGCAGAGGAGGAGGAGGTGGCCATGGATCAGAGAGACAGAGACATCTTAACACCTTCGATGGTTTTGGAGGCGCTTTTTGCTCTCCGACAGTCATGGGATTTTTGCCCAATTTCTCGGAGAAAAAATAACTGGGTCCGGAGTCATCTGCATCACTGAGCCAGACATTGTAACTCGGCGCTAACCTCCCACCCAGCCTGCTCTACCCTCCACTACCCCCTCCATCCGTCCCCACCAGCACAACACCCTACTCTACCTCTCCAGTCTTCTATAAAACGACAGATGAGTCAGTCATCATTCCCAACGGCCGCTCCCAGAATGTTGGAGGAAGATACCTGCCAACTAACAGGTGCTAGACTGCAGAAGAAAGGAACCAACACTGTGTGTGTGAATATGTCTGTGTGAATATGTCTGTCTGTCTGTCTGTCTGTCTGTCTGTCTGTCTGTCTGTCTGTCTGTCTGTCTGTCTGTCTGTCTGTCTGTCTGTCTGTCTGTCTGTCTGTCTGTCTGTCTGTCTGTCTGTCTGTCTGTCTGTCGTGTGTGTGTGTCACCGAACAGACTCAACTAGGCCCTGTGGCCAGTGCCCAGTATGTGTTGTAGGCGCTCTCCTTCCATTAAAGACACTTCTTCCAACTCCTGACTCTCACCCTCTGCCCCCCTAAGGATGTTTTAATCTCCTGTGTTGTTTTTCCACACTGAGTGTCAGACCCCTCCTAATAGACCACTGTGGAAGAGGTCAGTTAAAAAGGGAGGGAGCAAGTTTGTTTTTCAACCAGGGCCACTGGGAACGATTGATTGGCAAGACAATTTACTGCCCAGCGATCGTACCTTCTTCTCCTCTCTCCTTCCACCTTCCACCTTGCACCTCCCCTTTCCAGATCCATACCTGCCTAGAGGAACAGTATGTGGATGTAGGGGTGTAGTAGTCAGGGGTTTGGGGGTTTCGCTGGAGCAACAAGGGGAAAAAAGACTGATTGCCTGTGGTTTTCCCGAGACAAGAGGGGTCTATTGGCCAGACAGCACAATGCGGCATGTGACCATGTGACTGGGGTCAGGGAAAGAGCCTTTGACATGAATAAGAAGGGGGGGGCATGTCTGTCATGTGTCACCGCTATTTCTCCTCTCCGTGTCGTGCTTGTACTCCCTCCCCACCTCCACTTCTCTTACTACCCTACCACAGAGGCCCGCTGACAACGCGTTGAAACTTTAGTTCCGTTTATTAGTAGAACAAATATGTACAGACACCGCAAACAGAGCCTAAAGGTCGAACGACAGCACATAGATATATGACGGAGAGACGAACACCCTGGAGTGTTAGCCATGAAAATATAATCTAGATTCTATTTATTTGGTGTTAGCCAGGAAGTGGTGGCGAAGTGAGAACAGCAGAGGGGCTGATCTGTAAGTGCTGAAAGTGCTGCTTTTATAGCTGGGCTTAGCACGTCACTGTGTATGTGTGTGTTTGTCTATGTAAGAGACTAAGTCTGCTTGCCAAACTCAGCAATAGGGCTCTCTCTCTCTCTCTCTCTCTCTCAATTTAATTTATGCAAAACCCCCACGGCCAGTGACAAGCCTTCAAACATTGTCCAGATTAATGACTCCTTGCTCTCAGCTGTCTATCACGGCATCTACATCAGCAGAACGCTGCTAAAAAACCAATGGCATATTTTTCTCCCTCAAGACATGATGGGAGAAAGACATGATTGGGGGGGACACAAAGGCTGGCATACAATGTCCTCATCTTCATCAATGGCCTTTCTCTCATTGCTAGTATAGAACAAGAAGGGCCGCACACTGTTAAAGCTCCCAAGGCATTCTTGTTCTATACTAGTATTCTTTATTAGCCCAGCACCTATGTTTTTAAGGATGTGTGCATGACCAAACTTACATTTTTGTAATTGCTCCCATTAATTATTTAACCAATCATCTCTTCTGAGCTGTCCCAAGTACCACACTGAGAAGAGTATTGCTCTCAGAATGAAAGATAGAGAGAGAGTAAAGAAAGAAATATCTCCTCTTTTCCTATTTTCTCCTCTCTTTGCGTTTTCTGCCTCTTCCCTTTTAATTTCGCTGGCTCTCTGGCCATGTGAATGGGTGGAGTGGGGACAATGACATATACGAGGGGCAAAGGGGGCATGGAGGGATGCTGGGGGAAGAATGCTGGCCTTAATGTTAGCGGACCCCGACGCCTTGACGTTGATTAATGAGACTGATGACATGGGCAGAATGGACGAATGGGGGGAAAGTAGGGAGGCGAGAGGTGTGGTGGCCACTATCGAAGGGCCAGGAAGAGAGTACGAGCGCGGTGAAGAGAAACATGGCACAGGCACGGCCCACCAACCAGGAGGGAAGACAATCCAGGAGAGAGAGAGAGAGAGAGAGAGAGAGAGAGAGAGAGAGAGAGAGAGAGAGAGAGAGAGAGAGAGAAACCATGACACAAGCTATCTGCAACTTCCTTGAACTATATAGCAGATCTGCCAAAGCCCAAAGCCTCCTGAACCTGAATATTGCTCCCCAAACTCCTGCTAAAGTATTCTCTCCTCTCTCTTCTCCCCTTCTGTCCTCCTGGCTCAAACACCCGAGCACGGCCTAAACGGAGGCGAGGGAGAAAGAAGCAAAGAAGCGGGAATAAACTGACGTCCAATTTTCTCTTTCCTTGAACCACAGCAGACCTGGCTCGCTTCCCGGCGTATCGCTCCCGCTCTGAATAAGGTCCATTGGTGCTTCTGGTTGCCGCCACTTTTCACCGGGCTTGGCTAAATGGTGTTTAAATTAGCCGGAGCTGTCAGAAGTCGCCTTCTGCGTGTTTCGCGGCCGACAACATCATGGAAGACACAAACAAGACAGACCATGTTGAGTCAATGGACTTTTGGGATAGGTGAGGGCCTAGAGAAATAGACAAACTTTTAGATACAGCAACAAACCTATACACAGTAATACTGTTGATACTTTGACTGGATGTTGTCGGTCGCGGTTCAAACCCAAGGTTAAGCCAATAAAACAGAGTGATGTTCCTGATATGAAATAGTCAGGATAAAAGAAGAATAGACTGACTTTATTTGACAATATGTCACCCTCACTCAAAAGATCACTTTGGCTTTCAAACGCTCACACTATATGAAGACATCTTGTACGTGATTATACATGATCAACAAATTGGATACTTCTGTGAACACAAAAACAGAACAGGTCATAATATAGTCATACATTCTGTATAATCGGGTCACATATGCATGTTTTAACACTTTGTTATACTTTACACATACAGGTAATGCGTAATGTATTATACGCCTTGCATTATACGTATCTATGAACTGCTTACAATGTGTTAGTATCATTGTATAATACACATTAATCATGACAGTCCTGTTGCTTTTATTCCAGCCCTTGCTGACAGAACACTTAGTTTGACCTTTCCACTCGGGGACCGCAAACTACCCATACTGATCTGTAGCCGCTGGGTATCCACTCCCATTGTCTAGCCACTCATCTATAGGTAAACAAGGCACAAACCCCCCAGCCGCTTCAAAACTCGCCACAATGGCCAGATTTCCTCCCAATTTGCTGGTGGAGAAAGGCCGGATCAGGGGCCTTTCACAGACTCTGAATGGAGGGCCTAATTCAGACTCAATCTGAACCTAACCCTTCATTTCCCCATCGGCACCCCAGCCTATATTTAGGGGGCTCCTGACTGGCGTAGTCGTGAACAAATGAGGAATGAACAGAGTTCGCACACGGATGAACATCACGCATGCAGACACACACATACGCCTCAAGTTCTCATCCACAGACTCCTCTCTCTTTATCCCCCTTTCTAATTAGGCAAGCACACGGCCGAGTTCCACTACGTCTCTTTGCCCCCCCAACTCCCATTTCCCCCCAACTCTTCACATATTTGTATTCCCTTTTCCTCTGACACACATTAGACAACCTAATCCTTACGACCACATAGCCCTGCGTCCCCCCTCCAACTCTCCTTATGTGTTCCTTCTCAGCACTGTGCCTTAAAGAACTGCTACCTTCCAGGTTGAAATACTGTAATAAAAGCAATCAAGACCTTTCCTACAGATAGGTCAAGTGCAAGGTGCCTCACATGGGGGATCTGGGGATTTGAATTTCTGTCAGCGGAAATAGGAAAGATGCAGACTTCCGACTTCAGAGACGTGGGGTTGGAAGTTTATGATGTGGACCTGAAAACCTTTAAATGGTGGAGCTTCGCCTGAGCTCCAGTCCCTTTCGGGGACTTTTAAGATGGAGGGCGGAAGGGAGAAAGGGAGACAGGCGTCGGCCATTAAGGAAAGGACTACAGGCCTGGTTGAAGGTGTGTGTTTCTGCACTCTGTGTGTTCGGCAGTGGCACCACCAGATCAGCTTTCCTCCACTCTCCATTCAGTCTCTACCGGCTCAGGATACTGAGACAGGAAGGAAGAGATGAGATATATAGAATTTGGAGTAGGAGGGTGAGGAGGGGTGGGGGGACCAATGAAAGGAGCCTGGGACAGGTAGAGCATTGTAACCGTAGAGCTGAAGCCATGCATGTGTGTGTTCTTGTGTGTTCTGCAAAAAGTGGCCCCATTGTGAAATAGCCATGCTCTCCTCAATAAATGCTATAGCTACTTTAATATGCATCTGAGTGAAATAACTATGCCCTCTCCATGTGCTTATTATCACTGTGGTAATTAGTTCATTACAGGTATTTCTCGAGATCCAGAGACCTATAAAAAGTGAGATCCAACAATTTTGGTGGTTATACAGCACGTCAATCACTTTTTGGTATTTCCAGGTTACCTAAATCATCTATTTAAACATGGCAACCAAAAAAACAGTGTACAAAAATGCAGTGACCCAGGCAAGAGGGCAACAAAGCAGTGTTGAGGTAGTGTAGGAACTAGGAGGTGGTGTGGGCTGAAAGGTAACACCCTGCTGTCCAGCCACTCTGCCTTGGCTCTGCCTAGGCTCTGCCAGGGAGAGGAGCGGTATTAGATGGCCACAGTACAGGGGAGGTCTGGTGGCCGATATGCCACTGCCAGAAAACCAACCCAATCTCTCTGAGACCGTTTGCTTTGATTTCCACTCTTTTCTCACAGTGCAAACTTAGAGAGGCGATTCATCAGCGAGGGAAAGCGCGGGTCGACGGTTTGAAAACTAGAACTTTACGTCGGTAGAGGTTCTGTGACAACAACAAAAAAGTGTGACTTCCCTTCTAAAGAAGTGTAAATGAAGTGTGCCGTGTAAGAAATATTGTTGAAAGACAGATGTTGTTACATACAAATGGAAGATGTTGTGTGGTAGAACCTGAGTGTGTATGCAATCTGCTGCAGTGTTGAAGTGTGAAATTGTGTAAAATGAACCTGTAGAAGACACAGCAGTCAGAAGAGTCACATTTGATTTGGATAGTCCATTATAGGTGATCTACAGATGGTCATACTATCAACAAATGATCTGTTGATAAGCAACTGCTTGCTAAGGTAACGGTTAGGGTTAGGTTTAGTGGATAGTTAGATTAAGGTTAGGTTTAGTAGATAGTCAGATTAAGGTTAGGGTTATGTTCAGAATAAGAGTTAGATTAAGGTTAGGGTTAGGTTTAGGGTTAGGATAAAGGTTAAGGTTAGGTTTAGTAGATAGTTAGATTAAGGTTAGGTTTAGGGTTAGGATAAGGGTTAAGGTTAGGTTTAGTAGATAGTTAGATCAAGGTTATGGTTAGGTTTAGGGTTAGAATAAGGGTTAAGGTTAGGTTTAGTAGATAGTTAGATTAAAGTTAGGTTTAGGGTTAGGATAAGGGTCAAGGTTAGGTTCAGAATAAGAGTTAGATTAAGGTTAGGGTTAGGTTTAGGGTTAGGATAAGGGTCAAGGTTAGGTTCAGAATAAGAGTTAGATTAAGGTTAGGGTTAGGTTTAGGGTTAGGATAAGGGTTAACGTTAGGTTTAGTAGATAGTTAGATTAAGGTTAGGGTTAGGTTTAGGGTTAGGATAAGGGTCAAGGTTAGGTTCAGCATAAGAGTTAGATTAAGGTTAGGGTTAGGTTTAGGGTTAGGATAAGGGTTAAGGTTAGGTTTAGTAGATAGTTAGATTAAGGTTGGGGTTAGGTTTAGGGTTAGGATAAGGGTCAAGGTTAGGTTCAGAATAAGAGTTAGATTAAGGTTAGGGTTAGGTTTAGGGTTAGGATAAGGGTTAAGGTTAGGTTTAGTAGATAGTTAGATTAAGGTTAGGGATAGGTTTAAGGTTAGGATAAGGGTCAAGGTTAGGTTTAGTAGATAGTTAGATTAAGGTTAGGTTTAGGGTTAGGATAAGGGTTAAGGTTAGGTTTAGTAGATAGTTAGATTAAGGTTAGGGTTAGGTTTAGGGTTAGGATAAGGGTTAAGGTTAGGTTTAGTAGATAGTTAGTTTAAATGTTATTGAACATCTACTGAACATCTACAAGCCATCTACTTGGGACTGTCCATATAAAGTGTTACTGTCAGAAGTCTACAACATCCTCCTGTCATTTTCTCATACATCTCAGGCCTATTTCAGTGACATGAGCCAACAATCTGCATCAGCAGAAGCCACCCACATCTCTTGACAGGGAACATAAGCACAGCTGAGAGCATGGAACAATTTTGGTCATTCTACACCAAGTGGGGATTTCTTAAAAAAAAGACAGACAAAAGACACCCTATATCCTAAATCCCTCTTTCAGGGCCATCATGTGAAGAATTCTTCCCTCCCCTCCTCTCTCCTCCTCCTTCCCTCCCTCATTTCCTCTCCTCCTCTTCTCTTGAGCTTTTTAAAAAAGCCGTCAGGGATGTCTTTCCAGGCACAGCCCTCCCTGCCATGTGAAAAGTGAATCCCTCATGGGCTTCCGCACGCCGCTCATCTCCCTGGGAACCCCCGTCGTCTCGTCGCCTGGCCCGGCCGGTGCTCAAGGGCAACCCTGACCCAGGCCTTGGAGTGATGGTGTAGTGGAGTGGGCGGCCGGAGGTATGGACGACCCACTTCAACCCCCACAATCTTTTCATGTCTTCTCTCCAGCTTGATCGACCTCTCCCCCTCTTTTCATCCTTTCAATTCTTATGTATGATGTATGATGTCATTTTCTTTTTAAAGAAAACATCTCTTAGTTACTCAAAATGACGACGCCGAAGCGGCCACAACTTTTGACTGTGGTAGAGTCTGTATGTTTGTTGGTGATACTAATTTGGACATGTCCTTGCACTTTGAAAGCGAGGATGTCGAGGTGAGTGAAATAAGTAAACAGCAGATATATGTTTGGTGTTGTTGATGTTTGATGCTGTGAGGGAATAGCTCTCAGATTAGCAAATCCTGTCATGATCACTTGGTTCGTACAGGCTAGCACATCAGCGGTGGAGCAGGAATGAGAGCTCTCTGTCTCATGGAAATAGTTGCAGTTCTATACATATATATTATATGTATATAATCAGCTAACAAGTTGGTTGTTTGTGCTGTTTCTCCCGATGTAATTCATATGGAAACGGCCCAAACTTCTTGCTATAGCTAGCTACTTTGTCAGGCAAGAAAAGTTGTGTGTGGCGGAAAATTGGCCTGCGCTTGTGAAGCGTCAACCTTACCTGTCACTTACGCTAGCTAGCTATACAGACAGCCAGCTAACTAGCCACCGATTACAGTAATTTGTGTGTATCTGTTGGGTTCAGGTTATGGTTTGTCATGTTTGCTAGGTAGAGATATTCATAGACTATACATTGCCTCGTTTTTCTATTATTTGACAGCTTAGCTGTCGTGTTAGGGTAGATGTCCACGCAGTGGAGCTCACATGATATTGAGTTGCAGTGGTATTTGTTTACATAGCCAGGTAACAAGTTGCTTATTTTGTCCTGTTTCTACCGATGCCTTAATGGTTATAATCTGACCCAGGCTTTGGAGTGGTGGTGGGGTGTAGTGGAGTGGGCGGCCAGGGGCTGACAGTTCAACCCTCCTGCCCCTCTCCTGACGGACAGATGCTGGGATTGTACATCTTGGAGTGCTCATCAAGGTTGTTTTTCTTTTTTTTAAGGATGACAGTGGTTCAGAAAGAGATGCACATCTTTTCATGTCTTCTCTCCAGCGTGCTCAATCTTCATCCTTCAATTTACTGACAATATCTCAAAATGTACTTCCTTGGCTAAATTGCAGTGTCATCTTTGTAATCTTTTACTATCAACATCCTAAATGAATAAACAATAGTTGATGATGTTTTGAATTTGCAAACCATTGTGCCACATACCTTGACATCAATGAAAACTAATCTGACCATGGGTCTTGAAGTGCGTGAACGTCTTTTTGTGTATTCTATCCTGTCTGATTATCCATCAGTCTGACATACAGCACACCATGAACTGAGAACCAATCTGTATACTAACGGCTTCATAAAAAAATGGTGTTCCGGAACTCCAATTTGAGCAGCAGCAGCTGAAAAATGAGCTCCTACAAATATTGAAATTTACATGGTTTTTAGAGTGAAGTACATCGGAAAAAAGCAAAAGAAAACTGCAAGACTGAATAGGAGAAAAAACAAGCAACAAACAAAGAAGATAGGCTTTTGAAAAATAACTATTTTTCATAAAATTGTAGTTATCTTAGCTAGCTGAATTGTTTACCAGTTGCTAAGCAGTTGCTAGGGACTCTTTTGGAAGAAGCTAGCTAGCTAACAAAGAACAACAAAGAATATCTAGTTAACAGAAGAAAAGAAAGAGAAAATCAGGACAGAAGAAAAAGGATATCAAAGTGAAACAGTTCTCTAAAGACACAGGAGACAATAATACAAGAAACAACACTTCTGTAGCTTGTCAACTATGTGTCTGTCTATCCCTGTTCTCTCCTCTCTGCACAGGCCATACAAACGCTTCACACCGCGTGGCCGCTGCCACTCCAACCTGGTGGTCCCAGCGCGCATGACCCACGTGGAGTTCCAGGTCTCCGGCAGCCTCTGGAACTGCCGGTCTGCAGCCAACAAGGCTGAGTTCATCTCAGCCTATGCTACCCTCCAGTCCCTAGACTTCCTGGCGCTGACGGAAACATGGATTACCACAGATAACACTGCTACTCCTACTGCTCTCTCTTCGTCTGCCCACGTGTTCTCGCATACCCCTAGAGCATCGAGCCAGCGGGGTGGTGGCACTGGAATCCTCATCTCTCCCAAGTGGACATTCTCTCTTTCTCCCCTGACCCATCTGTCTATCTCCTCATTTGAATTCCATGCTGTCACAGTTACCAGCCCTTTCAAGCTTAACATCCTTATCATTTATCGCCCTCCAGGTTCCCTTGGAGAGTTCATCAATGAGCTTGACGCCTTGATAAGTTCCTTTCCTGAGGATGGCTCACCTCTCACAGTTCTGGGTGACTTTAACCTCCCCACGTCTACCTTTGACTCATTCCTCTCTGCCTCCTTCTTTCCACTCCTCTCCTCTTTTGACCTCACCCTCTCACCTTCCCCCCCTACTCACAAGGCAGGCAATACGCTTGACCTCATCTTTACTAGATGCTGTTCTTCCACTAATCTCATTGCAACTCCCCTCCAAATCTCCGACCACTACCTTGTATCCTTTTCCCTCTTGCTCTCATCCAACACTTCTCACTCTGCCCCTACTCGGATGGTATTGCGCCGTCCCAACCTTCGCTCTCTCTCTCCCGCTACTCTCTCCTCTTCCATCCTATCATCTCTTCCCTCTGCTCAAACCTTCTCCAACCTATCTCCTGATTCTGCCTCCTCAACCCTCCTCTCCTCCCTTTCTGCATCCTTTGATTTTCTCTGTCCCCTATCCTCCAGGCCGGCTCGGTCCTCCCCTCCTGCTCCGTGGCTCGACGACTCACTACGAGCTCACAGAACAGGGCTCCGGGCAGCCGAGCGGAAATGGAGGAAAACTCGCCTCCCTGCGGACCTGGCATCCTTTCACTCACTCCTCTCTACATTCTCCTCTTCTCTCTCTGCTGCTAAAGCCACTTTCTACCACTCTAAATTCCAAGCATCTGCCTCTAACCCTAGGAAGCTCTTTGCTACCTTCTCCTCCCTCCTGAATCCCCCCCTCCTCCCTCTCTGCGGATGACTTCGTCAACCATTTTGAAAAGAAGGTTGACGATATCCGATCCTCGTTTGCTAAGTCAAACGACACCGCTGGTCCTGCTCACACTGCCCTACCCTGTGCTTTGACCTCTTTCTCCCCTCTCTCTCCAGATGAAATCTCGCGTCTTGTGACGGCCGGCCGCCCAACAACCTGCCCACTTGACCCTATCCCCTCCTCTCTTCTCCAGACCATTTCCGGAGACCTTCTCCCCTTCCTCACCTCGCTCATCAACTCATCCTTGACCGCTGGCTACGTCCCTTCCGTCTTCAAGAGAGCGAGAGTTGCACCCCTTCTGAAAAAACCTACACTCGATCCCTCCGATGTCAACAACTACAGACCAGTATCCCTTCTTTCTTTTCTCTCCAAAACTCTTGAACGTGCCGTCCTTGGCCAGCTCTCCTGCTATCTCTCTCAGAATGACCTTCTTGATCCTAATCAGTCAGGTTTCAAGACTGGGCATTCAACTGAGACTGCTCTTCTCTGTGTCACGGAGGCTCTCCGCACTGCTAAAGCTAACTCTCTCTCCTCTGCTCTCATACTTCTAGACCTATCTGCTGCCTTTGATACTGTGAACCATCAGATCCTCCTCTCCACCCTCTCCGAGTTGGGCATCTCCGGCGCGGCCCACGCTTGGATTGCGTCCTACCTGACAGGTCGCTCCTACCAGGTGGCGTGGCGAGAATCTGTCTCCGCACCATGCGCTCTCACCACTGGTGTCCCCCAGGGCTCTGTTCTAGGCCCTCTCCTATTCTCGCTATACACCAAGTCACTTGGCTCTGTCATATCCTCACATGGTCTCTCCTATCATTGCTATGCAGACGACACACAATTAATCTTCTCCTTTCCCCCTTCTGATAACCAGGCGGCGAATCGCATCTCTGCATGTCTGTCAGACATATCAGTGTGGATGACGGATCACCAGCTCAAGCTGAACCTCGGCAAGACGGAGCTGCTCTTCCTCCCGGGGAAGGACTGCCCGTTCCATGATCTCGCCATCACGGTTGACAACTCCCTTGTGTCCTCCTCCCAGAGTGCTAAGAACCTTGGTGTGATCCTGGACAACACCCTGTCGTTCTCCACTAACATCAAGGCGGTGACCCGATCCTGTAGGTTCATGCTCTACAACATTCGCAGAGTACGACCCTGCCTCACACAGGAAGCGGCGCAGGTCCTAATCCAGGCACTTGTCATCTCCCGTCTGGATTACTGCAACTCGCTGTTGGCTGGGCTCCCTGCCTGTGCCATTAAACCCCTACAACTCATCCAGAACGCCGCAGCCCGTCTGTTGTTCAACCTTCCCAAGTTCTCTCACGTCACCCCGCTCCTCCGCTCTCTCCACTGGCTTCCAGTTGAAGCTCGCATCCGCTACAAGACCATGGTGATTGCCTACGGAGCTGTGAAGGGAACGGCACCTCCATACCTTCAGGCTCTGATCAGGCCCTACACCCAAACAAGGGCACTGCGTTCATCCACCACTGGCCTGCTGGCCCCCCTACCTCTGAGGAAGCACAGTTCCCGCTCAGCCCAGTCAAAACTGTTCGCTGCTCTGGCACCCCAATGGTGGAACAAGCTCCCTCACGACGCCAGGACAGCGGAGTCAATCACCACCTTCCGGAGACACCTGAAACCCCACCTCTTTAAGGAATACCTAGGATAGGATAAAGTAATCCTTCTAACCCCCCCCCCCCCCCCCCCTAAAATATTTAGATGCACTATTGTAAAGTGGTTGTTCCACTGGATATCATAAGGTGAATGCACCATTTTGTAAGTCGCTCTGGATAAGAGCGTCTGCTAAATGACTTAAATGTAAATGTAAATGTAATAAAAATAAAAATTTTGATTGATTGAAAGTACTATATATCACCCCTAATTACACGAGACAGAGGCCCACCTCCGGGCGGGAGTGGGTGAGAGTGGGGAGGAGGAGAATGAAGACAGCATAATGTCCCCATCACGGTAAGGCCCCTGTTCTATGGGGATCGTTGTCAATCAAATACCCTATTTGTGTAAATAATATTGCTGAGTATAATATATTACATTTGGGACAACTGGAGCTCACTGTATGTGAGGATCCCACCTCAGTCGCCCACCCTAATGCACACAGCTGGATGCTTTGCTTGAGGAGCATTTATTTTGGCCCTTTCCCCAAGTGCCACTGTAAAATACAGACAAGGCCAGTCAGGCATCCTAATCACTCTTCCCTGTCCCTCTCACGTTCGCTCAAGCCTCTCTGAACTACACCCCTCGCCAACCCCTCTCCGCTCCATCTCCCTCTCCTCAGGCCCACTCAAACCCTCCAGAAATGAGTTTGGAAGAGGTGGGGTGGGGGGGATCTGGGTTTGTTAAAGGTCATGCAGACTTTGATCCATCTGAGAGTTTATCTGGGCTAGAGCTGCGCGGGACAATAAGGTGTTCGCTGCGTAATAGAAACCAAGCTATGCCGGCTAAATTACTTCACTGATGAGGCCGAATTAGAAGATCCTGGAGCCCAGGAGAAGATCAGGAGGCAGGAAGGGAGAAAAGAAGGAGAGAGTGGCCAAGGAAAAGCGGAGGAGGAGGAAAGAGAGCAAGGGTGGGGGTGTGGGGGGGGTCAATAAAGAATGTACCCAGAAGGAGGCAGTGCCTCTTAAAAGAATCAAGTGCGTCCTCTCAGTGTCTTGATGGCAACATTCCACAATCACCATTTTGGAAAAGATCAGCCACTCAGAACTACACTATATATGCAAAAGTATGTGGACACCCCTTTAAATTAGTGGATTTGGCTATTTCAGCCACACCCGTTGCTGACAAGTGACAAGTGCACCTCACTAATGCTCTTGTGGCTGAATCGAAGCAAGCCCCCGTAGCAATGTTCCAAAATCTAGTGGAAAGCCTTCCCAGAAGAATGGAGGCTGTTATTGCATTAAAGGGGGGATCAACTCCATGTTAATGCCTGTGGTTTTGGAATGAGATGTTCAACGAGCAGGTGTCCACATACTTTTGGTCATACAGTGTATTTTATCAAAGTACATGTTGACCATCAATGTTGAACAAATGTAATTCATATTTATATCATATGTGTGGCATCAGAAAGTTGCAATGACACCTTGATGACTTTTAGGTGTGTGTGTGTGTGTGTGTGTGTGTGTGTGTGTGTGTGTGTGTGTGTGTGTGTGTGTGTGTGTGTGTGTGATGCGTGGGGCTGGTAGTGATGCATGGGGCTGGTAGTGGAGGTACCAGCCTGGAGACACGCACCTCAGGGCTAGTGCGGGGAGCCGGAACAGTCCGAGTTGGACTGGGCTGACGCACTGGAAGCCTGATGCGTGGGGCTGGTAGTGGAGGTACCAGCCTGGAGACACGCACCTCAGGGCTAGTGCGGGGAGCAGGAACAGGCCGAGTTGGACTAGGCTGACGCGCTTGAGGCGTGGTGCGTGGTGTGGGTACTGGACGTGCCAGACTAGGGATTCGCACCTCAGGGCCAGCACGAGAAGCAGGAACCAGATACATCGGGCCATGGGTAAGCAATGGAGGTCTGGAGCGCACCTCTTGCACAACCCGTCCTGGCTGGATGGTAATAGCAGCCCTGCACGAGCAGAGTGCTGGTACAGGGCGACCTGGGCTGTGCAGAGGCCTGATGGTTGCCGTGCGTAGAGCAGGCGTAGGGTAGCCTGGGCCTAGGAGGCGCACTGGTGGCCAGATGCACTGTGCAGGCATCCTCCTTCCAAGCTCGATGCCTACTCTAGCAGGGCACTTGTGAGGGGCTGGGATCGCTCGCACCGGACTGTGCGTGCACATGGGCGAGATCGTGCGCACTACAGCATACTCCGGCGCTCTCCACTCCAAATGCTTCCCATAATAAACACAGGGAGCTGGCTTAGGGATCACCCTTGGCCCAGCCAAACTACCCGTGTGCCCCCCCCAAAAAAATTATTGGGGGTACCTCTCGTGCTTCCCCATCGGTGCGTACAAGGCCTCATATCGGCGTCACTCCGCCTTGGCTGCCTCTATCTCCTCCAGTGGGCGGCGGTATTCCCCAGCCTGGTGCCAAGGTCCAGCCCTGTCCAGAATTTCCTCCCATGTCCACGATTCTACTGAGTACTGCTGCTGCTCCCTCCTCCGCTGCTTGGTCCGTTTTTGGTGGGAGGTTCTGTCACGGTAATCGTAGGGTTGAGACCAAAACGCAGCGGGTATATGTACACTCATCTTCTTTTATTAGGACAAAGAAGGGAAACCAAAAACAAACACGGATACAAAAACACAACGCCGAAAGACAGTCCTGTAAGGCATAACGCTAAACACGGAAATACAAACACAAGAACATACCCAACACCCCGGAACACATAAATCAAATACCACTCTACAATACACACACACCCCGAACCACCTAAATCAACTACCCCCTCTACATCGACACTTACACCAATAAACCCCAGAAACACTCTACACAAAATATCCCTCTATCTAAACATATACACAAAACCATGAAAACAAATACCCTCTGCCACGTCCTGACCAAACTACAATAACAAATAGACCCCTTTACTGGTCAGGACGTGACACAAGCTTTAACTTCCTGAATGATGTCTTGAGATGTTGCTTCAATATGTCCACATAATTTTCTGTCCTCATGATGCCATCTATTTTGTGAAGTGCACCAGTTCCTCCTGCAGCAAAGCACCCCCACAACACGATGTTGCCACCCCCGTGCTTCACGGTTGGGATGGTGTTCTTCGGCTTGCAAGCCTCCCCCTTTTTCCTCCAAACATAACGATGGCCATTATGGCCAAACAGTTCTATTTTTGTTTCATCAGACCAGAGGACATTTCTCCAAAAAGTATGATCTTTGTCCCCATGTGCAGTTGCAAACCGTAGCCTGGCTTTTTTATGGCGGTTCTGCAGCAGTGGCTTCTTCCTTGCTGAGCGGCCTTTCAGGTTCTAGGACTCGTTTTACTGTGCATATAGATACTTTTGTACCTGTTTCCTCCAGAATCTTCACAAGGTCCTTTGCTGTTGTTCACTTTTCACACCAAAGTACGTTCATCTCTAGGAGACAGAAGGCGTCTCCTTCCTGAGCGGTATGACGGCTGCGTGGTCCCATGGTGTTTATACTTGCGTACTATTGTTTGTACAGATGAACGTGGTACCTTCAGGCATTTGGAAATTGCTCCCAAGGATGAACCAGACTTGTGGAGGTCTACAATTTTTTTTCTGAGGTCTTGGCTGATTCCTTTTGATTTCCCATGATGCCAAGCAAAGAGGCACTGAGTTTGAAGGTAGGCCTTGAAATACATCCACAGGTACACCTCCAATTGACTCAAATTATGTCAATTAGCCTATCAGAAGCTTCTAAAGCCGAGAGAGAGAGAGAGAGAGAGAGAGAGAGAGAGAGAGAGAGACAGAGAGACAGAGAGATAGAGACACAGAGAAAAAGAGAGAGAGAGACACAGAGACACAGAGACAGAGAAAAACAGAGAGACACAGAGACCCAGATACAGAGAAAAAAAGAGAGACACAGAGGAAAAAAGAGAGACAGACAGAAAAAAAAGAGAGACACAGAGACAGAGAGACACAGAGAAAAAAGAGAGAGAGACACAGAGACACAGAGAGACAGAGAAAAAAAGAGACACAGAGACAGAGACACAGAGAAAAAAAGAGAGAGAGACACAGAGAAAAAGAGAGAGAGAGACACAGAGCCACAGAGCAAAAGAGAGAGCAGAGACACAGAGAAAAAGAGAGAGACACAGAGACGAGCAGAGAGAGAGAGACACAGAGAGACGAGAGAGACACAGAGCACAGAGAAAGAGAGACAGAGAGCACAGAGACGAGAGAGAGACAGAGACAGAGAGAGAGAGAGAGACAGAGAGACACAGAGACACAGAGAATAAAGAGAGACAGAGAGACACAGAGACACAGAGAATAAAGAGAGACAGAGAGACACAGCACAGACAAAAAAGTAGAGCGAGACACAGAGACACAGAGAAAAAAGAGAGAGAGAAAAAGACTGTATAGGCAAATCTACCCCCTCAATGACAGTGTAGGAGGATATGACCATAAATCAGTCGACCGACTCTGCACCCTTTCCAAAATAAAGACCAGTTTGACACTTCAACAATTCAACACTGTTTTTCAAATGGTATATCGTCATTACGCTTTGCTTCTCGGGCCGTGCTGTTATTCTAAATAGTCAACTTGAGGAGAGGTCTGTCTGTTTTCCAGTGTGTGTGTGGACACTTGGAGAGTGGTTGTTTTAATTAAAACAAAGTCCAAGATCCCCAACATGGTACAACAATGCATTCTCACTTCCGTCATCTAAATCTTCCGTTATTGCGACGTTGTCGGTGTTATGCGTGGTGATCAGAAGGCCACGGGTACCCGATTAATAGGCTAGCACCTCTATTCCCTTTCCTGGAAATATTTAAGAAATACTTCAAGCCCATAAAAGCGGGTTGTGTGGGGACTGAAAGTTAAACTCTTTCTTTAATTTGGAGGAGACAGGGTGGTTAGGGGAACAACAGAGGGTTTGTCTGGGGGCCTGGGACAAGTCTGTCCCTGTACGGGCAGTAACTGTGGTGGTGAGGCAGGTAAGTGAGTTGTCTGTTGTGTGTGGCACTTTAAGCTGGGTAAGCCCTCGCCGTATGGCTGTGCCAAACCCTACTCTGACACCTCGCCTTCCACTAAAACACATATGGGTGTCACTCTCTCTCTCTTTCTCTGTTTCTCTCTCACACACACACACACACACACACACACGCACGCTTTCTCTCATACACACACGCACGCTTTCTCTCATACACACACGCACGCTTTCTCTCATACACACACACACACACGCTTTCTCTCATACACACACACACACTTTCTCCCATACACACACACGCTTTCTCTCATACACACACATACGCTTTCTCTCATACACACACACACACACACACTTTCTCTCATACACACACACACGCTTTCTCTCTCTCATACACACACACGCACGCTTTCTCTCTCTCACACACACACATGCACGCTTTCTCTCATACACACACGTACGCTTTCTCTTTCTGTTTCGCACACACACACACACACACACACACACACACACACACACACACACACACACACACACACACACACACACACACACACTTTTCCACATGGAAAACATGCTGGGAAAGCAACCAAGCAAGCAGGTGAGCCGAGAAGAAAATGAAAGCCGCTTCATGGCTAATTCATGAAATGTTTGGTGCTAAAAGGAGAGGTGAATGGAGAGTGGGTGAATGCTATCATGCAGTACCAAGTCGCATTTCCAAATGTAAGCATCAATCTAATTAACAACGTAAACAGTATTTTCTGGCCCGGCAACAGAGGAATACCATTGTCTACTATGGCCCGGGGCTAACGCGGACATGAAGTGGCTATTCATCAAGACAGCCATGAATGATGGGTTTTCACTGGGATACAGACGAGGGAGGAGGTAGGGGAGGAATTGGGCAGCAGTTACCTGCGTTTGGCCACCAAGAACATGGGAGAACACCCGTGTCCATGGGAGAACAGCCGTTAAATGAATGTTTAGGAACACATAAGCACCTGAGCATTAGCTAAAGCATGTCTCTGCTAGGTACGCGCAGGGGCAAATAGAAGGTAAAGAGACTGGAGTGGAGAGACTGGAAGGGCTGGAGTTTGAAGCAAGACAAGAGACTATTGAGAGACAAAGTGTCTCAAAGTCCGCGAGAGCGCAGGAACCAATTACTGAATAATAACATCAACAACTTGGAGGGACAATATTTATAGAGCTCGACTACTCCATCAAAGACTGATGACTTTCTCCCCCGTTCACTTCCTCCTGAGAAACTCTTTCATTTCATCTGGGGGTCTAGAGATGAATTAACAGATGCTGGTAATGAGTTATGAACAAATGATAAGGCATCAGTGTTCTAATCAAACCTGACATTTAATTTCCTGCTTGCTTTCTCGTTATCAATTACCATGTTCGGGGGCATAATTGACATCGGTTCGAGAGGACGAGAGATGTAAAAACAAAAAGCGTATTTCTTTAATACCTCCTAAGTAACTGCGGTGCTGTTTCTATGGCAACAGTGCCCATATGTTCAATGTTAGTTCTAATATGTTCCACTGGAGTGCTCCGAAGGCTGGGGAAATTGGATTAAATTGGCTAATAGCATGTTTAAAACCTACATAAAATGAACGTGAATGGAAGACATTACAACCTCAGGACTGAAGCTGCTGTATTATTTTTCATGTGTAAACTTGGGTTTCTTTTAAACATATATAATCATGATATAGAAAACCACAGTGTTGGTAAATAGGGTTGTTAAATACCACAAGATTAATATTCATTGCATGGTGCTATACAGTGGGAAAGGAAACACAATTTCCAACATTACTCCTCACAATTTGTCAATGGAACATTAACATTACCATCTTAAAAAGAAACCTGGAGATAAACGTATAGAAACAAACATTTAGGTAATATGAATATGAATAATAATAATTAACTATTGAAGTCATTGTAGTGACCCAATTGAGATGGCTTGATATGAAGGAAAAACAGCCAACAAGTGCTCAGCATATGTGGGAACTCCTTCAAGACTGTTGGAAAAGCATGTGTGCAAAGTGTGCAAAGCTGTCATCAAGACAAAGGGTGGCTACTTTGAAGAATCTCAAATATAACAAATATTTTGGTTTAAAATATATTTTGATTTGTTTTTCTACAATGTAGAAAATAGTAAAAAATAAAGAAAACCCTTGAATGAGTAGGTGTGTCCAGACTTTTCAATGGTACTGTATATATAAAAATAATAATCAAATATATGTAATTCCAGTTTAATTTAACATGGCGGTAATAAACAATTACCCTTTCCAATGCTTTTTCCTAAATATACATGAAATACTTAATCATTCAGCTTTTTCCCTTTTGGAGTGGCCTTCAGAAGAGCTGCTCTTTAGACCTCGTCAGAGTCAGGCTCTGATGTGATTAGTAAAATACTATGCTAATGACCCATTAACCTGAAGAGCTGCTCTTTAGACCTCGTCAGAGTCAGGCTCTGATGTGATTAGTAAAATACTATGCTAATGAGCCATTAACCTGAAGAGCTCAACTCATGTGGCTTCTTCTTCTTCAGTCTACCAGACCAGGGTTCATATAGTATTTAAAAATTTTCCTTTTATCATATGCTCTAGTCTGCCTGGAGTGTCAGATGGGCGGGGGTTGCACTCTTGAGACTATTCTAGCTCAATCACGGACAATGTATTTGAAATGGCTGGAAATGTTACTGATAGTCTTTAGATCAGGGTTGTCGAAATCATTTTGCCCTGGGGGCCGCATTCGGTCTCCAAAGAGGTCCGGAGGGCCTTACTGAAAATTGGTTATATTTCCTTGCATCAAAATTGGCAAAAAATGTGTCCTCTATCGATAGGTTTTGGAATATGAGATGGTTTGGGATGAGTTGGACCGCAGAGTGAAGGAAAAGCAGCCAACAAGTGCTCAGCATATGTGGGAACTCCTTCAAGACTGTTGGAAAAGCATTACAAGTGAAGCTGGTTGAGAGAATGCCAAGAGTGTGCAAAGCTGTCATCAAGGCAAAGGGCGGCTATTTGAAGAATCTCTAATATAAAATAGATTATGATTTGTTGAACACTTTTTTGGTTACTACATGATCCCATATGTGTTATTTCATAGTTGTAATGTCTTCACTATTATTCTACAATGTAGAGGATTGTAAAAATAAAGAAAAACCCTTGAATGAGTAGGTGTTCTAAAACTTTTGACCGGTAGTGTAGCTTTGGAAAGCATCTGCGCTTGTTTGATTTGGAGCTTTGCTAATTTCCATCTGCAGTCTGAGACAAAACAAAGATATTTGATTCTGTTCTCTTACAGTTTGGATCACGGACATCTCTCCCTTTGTTTCAATGCTGCGACATCCTTCTGTAAGTCTTAGTAGGTGGATATGGGGCTTACACATCCTTAAACACACACACACACACACACACACACACACACACACACACACACACACACACACACACACACACACACACACACACACACACACACACACACACACACACAGAATGTATATGGTAAACACACCACATGCTTTCATAAAACCAACACACACACTTGACACATACAATATCTATTCATGCAACACCACACATGCTTACCAACACACACACCCTTATGAAAAAATAGACACTTCCTTTTGTCCTCTCTCACAGTGCCCTCCACCTTCCCCTTTCTCTCTCAGAGGGAGTTTGAACTGACAGTGTGCTACAGTGTGCTGGGGGTGAAGAACAGGAGAGAGGAGCAGCAGTGAACATCCACCTGTACGCCCACCTGTTCCTGTCAATACCTGATCCATGGCCAATCACTGCACTCACAATAAATCGTTTCACTCTGTAGGATCCTTCCCCTTCTCTCCTGTCCCCTAGCAGAGAGGGCTTCCAGGCAGGGGCCTGTGCTTGTGGCTTGATTGAAATGGCCCTTGTGCGGAGACAGGGAGTTATATTATGATGTGATAAAGAAGAGCATAACAGCTTTTAAATGGATGACTGCGGGTGGCTCTGCTGTTCCAGTGGGGGGAGCAGAGAGACAGGCTGAATGGACGTTGCCCCAAGCTAAGCATCTCCTAGATTGAGCTGTCCGTCTCGGGGAAATGCATCTGAGTTCAGGGGCGAAAATCTGATATCAACTTTGGGGGGGACAATTACATGAAATTTTCTCAAGAGCAATTCCTGAGGGGGACACCAAAAGTAGTGCTGTAACACATAGCCTACATTGTAATATGGTAAATGTATATTGAGGAACCAAAGAAATAAGGTGTTTGCCGTACTCCTAACTACCGGTACCCAAAACTACACAACTACTCACAACAGCAATACCATTGCCTTTAACAAATCTTAGTTCAGTCACCAGTTTAAGTTGAGAGTGGGGGTATCCATGGCATTTTCCAATTATGTTCCTATTTTACAAGTAAAAAAAATGGAGAACCTTTCATAATGTTGCCAAACAAAGACTCAACAAACTTACCTGAGACTCCCTGTCTCTGCCAGTCTGTCCCTGCATATCTGTCCCCAACTCTGCTGTCTGTGTGCCATCTGTTGCCTGCTCTGCCTAATGACATCATTGTGAAACATTTCCATTAGAATTTCATTTCTTTCTTATGAACATTTTATCAACTAGTCTTTGAGATATTAGGCTACTAGGCTTCTTACTTTGCCGTTTGGTGTACTGAAAAATACTCTGATGTCCGTCTTTTATTTTTCTGCCATTTTTCTACCTGGCTGGCTGGCTACACACACACACAGTGTGTAGGTTATTTACAGTAGGAGATGGGCTTCTATCATCTTATCTTTTATCATTCTATTTGGGCTTCGATCTAAAAGGTAGCTAGCAAATGTGAAACGGATTAAAATGACAAGAGTTGACAGCTGTATGAGTTCACCATTTACACAACATATGCTGCAACCTTTTGTAATTTTAATAGTTTGTTTCATATTGGCTGGCTTCCAACAATAGCTGAATTTGCAAAGCTAGCGAGCACCAATTCAGTTTCAGTGGTGTTTGCTATAATCTTTGCTACCCGGGTTAAATAAAATAAATAAATAAAAGTTCCCTTGCGACAATTTAGCTTTTGCAACGAGACCATTAAATATATTTAAGACAATGGTAGAAGAGAGTGTAGTTCTGTTCAGTTTGGACTTCAGTTTATTGCTAACCTTATCACAGGGACTTTGAAGCACTAACTTACATCATCTGCATGCTGATCTCGGAATAAATTGACGATAGCAAAGATTCCATCTTTGACGAGGCCACATAAATGGAATAGGTACTAGCTAGCTTAATAGTTCATATTTGCGCGCTAGCTCTGCATATTCAGCTAGTGTGTGTGCGCGATTGACTGGATTAACTTTACATCAGTTACGTTCATTGAGTGCCTTTCAGACAGTGGCTACGACCCCTCTGTTACCTTGCCAGTGGATCAAACCATTGTGAGGAAAAGGGTGGGGGGGTCGCAATCTTTTGAAACTTAAAAACGCGCTATTAAGTGTCTATAATCAGCACAATTGCTTTCATTGCGTATTATTAATATTATTTAAATTACATAGTTATGTTTCAGTGATATATTGGGGGGGACAAATGATATTTTTCCCAGGATGGGGGGGTCGTGTCCCCCCCGTCCCCCCCCCGCGATTTCCGCCCCTGTCTGAGTTAACACCTCGCCATCGCCCAACGCCCTGGGACAGACAAGACTGGACTTCCTTCTCTTCTCTCTTCTGGATCATTCTAATTATCCAGGAATGGATGGTGGCGTTGGACTGATCACACACAGACTTCAAGAGACATACACACACACACAATTTCTAACACGCACACATAAACTCATATACACACTAAGACACACACAAACACACTAAGACACACAGACACACACACCTGAGCTTTCACCCATTGAGCCCCATTCACACTCAGCGTATTAACTCTCACGGCCCACGCTTACAAAAAGATTGCTGGTTTGAAACTATAGTAAAAGTGTGAAGCATTTATTTGGGCTGTCGACTGTGTTATTTTGGATAGAGTAATTGCAGAATTGAACTAACTGCAGTTACACTGCATAATTACTGCAGTAAAAAAGAAACAACATTATTTTTGTTGCGGTATTTGCAGCACACTGCAGTTATACAGCACTCTAACTGCAATATTTTTTTGTATGGGCAATTACACACACACACACACACACACACACACACACACACACACACACACACACACACACACACACACACACACACACACACACACACACAGCACACACACACACACACACACACACACACACGCACACACACACACACACACACACACACACACACACACACACACACCAACCATACTTCATCTTAACTCCACATACTACCCACACCGATATTATTACACGCCAGTCTGTGCTATTACTCCAACCAACACTCATTCTATAGGTGGATCCATATCCACACTACACCTTACAGTATATACACAATCCATTCAACTCCCATTCAATATTCCCACAATGACGACTACTAGCATTAAAACCCTCCACTGAGCATTGGGTATATAGGATCACATTTAGACAAACATGTCCCCCGTTTAGTTGGGGCTAGAGGGGACAGACAGACATATAGACAGGGGGCCTCCTCCATCAAGGCCCATTAACAGCCCTAACCCCTGCTTTCTTAGGGCCCCATCTCTCCTGTCACTCTACCATCACTCTCCCTCTGTTCCCTCCCTCAGTCTTCCTTCTCTCACTCTTTCTCCCTTTGTTCCCTCCATCCCTCTCTCTCTAGGCCTGTATATTTATCTTAGACCAGTTTGGGGAGGGTTCCTGGGGGAGTCTCATGATGGCTATCGATGGCTAGGCTGTTATGACTATCTATGATAAGAGCCTTTTGCTCTGAGCCCCGCTGAGAGAGAGAGAGAGAGAAGCCAAAATAATTGACACTCAATGAAATATATATTTAGAACGGGGTCCTGACTAGATCTCACAACTAGCTCCGTTATTGGCTTACTGCTATTATAGTATTATATTATAGTATATGAAAGACACAGACAATGATCTCTGACTGGAGTCTGACTTAGTTATGGAGCTATCAGACCTCTTTAGGCAGTACTCTCGCCAGCGAGCAGCAGGCCATAAGCCGAGCCCTCCAAATCAACGTGCTGAGCGAAGCAGTCATTTTGAGCCTGAAACATGAGTGTTGTACAGGGTCAGGCAGGAGCAGCGAGGCTGATGACTCCCAGCCAAACTGCTTTGAGAGAGACAGAGATGGATTGCATGGGCAGAATGCTGGGGATAATCAGCCTCACACACACAATTCACAGGATTGAGCATGCATGTGACCCTCACCGACACGTTTACTGAAACGTTGAAGCATGTCAACTGTCCCTGTAAATAGGAAAATAAACTCAAACATTGCAGGGAGCGCACACGTCTGCTAGTGTTACACAAGACTATGGTTATACCCAGCAACTGCATACTGTGGTTGGCTCAGCCAGCCTACATACTGTACAGTACACCCTGTCTGAAGTGGCTACCTCCAAACTATACCCAACCTTTTAGTGACGTGATGTGTAATTACATGTGAAGGTAACGCTATAATATCAGACTATACAATATATGTGAATTACCAAAATGGCAGTCTGCTGAAATGAGAAGCAGGCCTGGACCATTCTACTAGAGAGAGAGAGAGAGAGAGAGAGAGAGAGAGAGAGAGAGAGAGAGAGAGAGAGAGAGAGAGCCCAACTTCAATATCCTCTAATGTCATGTTGAAATGAAAATGTATAGTTCAATACAAACTAGCTGCAACGACCCTGGCTGCACGCTTCTTCGATTTCCATATCGTGTGGCGTGACCAAACGGGTGAGCTCCGGCAGACCGACGGGGGGAGGCGGCACCGAAAAGCCGATACCTCCATTAATCAGTTAGATTTTCCAACATTGGCGACTGATTGAATTTAAAGAGAGGGTGCTGGGCCGGTTCAAAGATGACATCCAATGGTAGTATGAAATGCAAACGGAAAGAGCGTCTTCATTTGGCAGCTAGGTGGTTGCATTTGGCTAAGGAGCTAACAACGAATCATTCCTAGTGCCGTTCACTTCAAAGGTTGCACCTCAGAAAAAGACCCTTAATTTGCAATTTTGTCATTTCAGACTGTGTCCGAATATTTATCACTCTTTACAGGTACTGTAAAGCTACCCAGCAAGCCGGGAACATTTCCCCAGAACATTATCTAAGATTCCCATTCAGTTCTACTTAGGGTTTAATCTAATATCCAGCAAACGTTTTAGATTAAATATCCCTGGAATGTTCTGCTAAAGTTCACTAAAATGTTTTCCACAACATCTGTAACAACCACCACAGAACATTCCCCAAACGCTCTTCTTATGTTTCCAGGTAATGTAATAACACAATGTTCTTAGAACATGCAGCAGCAACAAAATGTGGGAACAATAGAAGTGATTCTGAGGAAATATTATAGGAACATTCTGCTAATGTTGGAGATATTACTACTAAAACCTATAACAACAAACAAGAAACATTCCTGGAACATTCTGCTAATGTTGATGGAGATATTACTACTAAAACCTATAACAACAAACAAGAAACATTCCTGGAACATTCTGCTAATGTTGAAGACATTACTACTAAAACCTATAACAACAAACAAGAAACATTCCTGGAACATTCTGCTAATGTTGATATTACTACTAAAACCAATAACAACAAACAAGAAACATTCCTGGAACATTCTGCTAATGTTGATATTACTACTAAAACCTATAACAACAAACAAGAAACATTCCTGGAACATTCTGCTAATGTTGATATTACTACTAAAACCAATAACAACAAACAAGAAACATTCCTGGAACATTCTGCTAATGTTGATATTACTACTAAAACCTATAACAACAAACAAGAAACATTCCTGGAACATTCTGCTAATGTTGATATTACTACTAAAACCTATAACAACAAACAAGAAACATTCCTGTGAGTCTGTTAATAAGTTATTCTGTAAGGATATGACATGATGATCCAGATTGGTTCTAAAAACATTACTTCCACGATAATGCAAATAGTTCTGTGTCGAATGTTTTATACAAACTTTGTATAATCATCAGCACAACTGTCCAGTTTTTGTGTTATGAGAACATTTGCAACAACCTAATGAAAGTTCTTGGAATTTTCACAGAACCAATGTTGGTTTGCTGGGTACAAACTGGGTGTGAGAGCTAAATCACATAGTAAAGACATCTACAGAATGCCTACAGAACAATGACCTACCTCCCATCCGAAGGAGCTGTCTTTGACCGTGGCACTCTGCAGTGCGCTGTGAGGTCCAAAGTGCTCTCCCATCCCGATCCGGGTTTTGGCCCATATCCCCAGGCCTGCTCCGGGCACCGAGGACTCGCGCAGCTCCAGGTCGCCGGGAATGTCGCCGGGCACCTTGTAGGGCGAGCCTTCCCTGGGCGTGAAGGGGATCTCGTGGTGATGACGGTGGCTGGGATGGTGGTGGGGATGGTGGTGGTGGTTGTTGGGGTGCGGGGACAGGGGTCCTACGGAGATGGGGGACATGATGCTATCCTCGGTCTCCTCCTCCCCACTATCAACCCCTCCTGCCGGGAGGTGGGCCTCTGTCTCGTACATGCTGTCCACTGGCTCAATGTCATCTGAGACAGGAAGGGAAAGTGAGAGAGTTAGTTTATGTACAATATCTTAAATATTCAACCATTGATTAACTACACACGTCAATTGAGAATCAAAGAGGGAAAGGAGAGCGAGAGAATGACTACAAAGTATATACGGAATACATGCCTTCAGAGTGAGAAAGAGATGCTTGACATTCACTCCAGTATCTTGGCCTATTCTCTGCAATCAGTCCATTTTGGCAGTTTATACCAGTATCACCAAAAGATTGTACGTTGTATAGACAGGACTTTTACACTGTAGACATTATCACCAATAGAGCTTAACCATACCGGGCCACTCTAGGACTGATCTACTAACTGACTCATACAACCCAAACAAGCGAAAGACGGAAAACCTAAAAAGCCTTCAGACCCAGGTATTCCCAGTCAAAACATTCCCCACCGTCAGAGGAAGCCCTGATTGGACATGGTGTTCCATTCAGTCACAACCACTGCCATTTCCTGCCAGGTCATCTTACAGATAATGGGGGAGAAATGACCCAGGCATTGACAGTCACTCGCCAGTTTAGATTAGTCATCTATGCTTGTCACTGTTCTGTGGCTGACAGCGTAATTGTGGTGTTCAGGTTTCCACCGTTCAACGATAACGACAAAGACAAAGAATTAGAAAGGCACGAGCCTAGCTAGACACACCATCTGCCTCAACTCCTAACCTCCCTCTCGCACAGTCATGGCCAGATCACTTGGAGAAAGTCAGATGTACACTATACAGTTGAAGTTGGAAGTTTACATACAACTTAGCCAAATACATTTTAACTCAGTTTTTCACAATTCCTGACATTTAATCCTAGTAACAATTCCCTGTTAGGATCACCACTTTATTTTAAGAACGTGAAATGTCAGAATAATAGTAGAGAGAAGATTTATTTCAGCTTTTATTTCTTTCATTACATTCCCAGTGGGTAAGAAGTTTGCATACACTCAATTAGTATTTGGTAGCATTGCCTTTAAATTGTTTAACTTCGTTCAAATGTTTTGGGTAGCATTCCACAAGCTTCCCACAATAAGTTGGGTGAATTTTGGCCCATTCCTCCTGACAGAGCTGGTGTAACCGAGTCAGGTTTGTAGGCCTCCTTGCTCGTACACGCTTTTTCAGTTCTGCCGACAAATTTTCGATAGGATTGAGGTCAGGGCTTTGTGATGGCCACTCCAATACCTTGACTTTGTTGTCTTTAAGCCATTTTGCCACAACTTTGGAAGTATGCTTGGGGTCACTGTCCATTTGGAAGACTCATTTGCGACCAAGCTTTAACTTCTTGAATGATGTCTTGAGATGTTGCTTCAATATATACCCATAATATTCTGTCCTCATGATGCCATCTATTTTGTGAAGTGCACCAGTCCCTCCTGCAGCAAAGCACCCCCACAACATGATGCTGCCACCCCCGTGCTTCACAGTTGGGATGGTGTTCTTCGGCTTGCAAGCCTCCCCCTTTTTCCTCCAAACATAACGATGGTCATTATGGCAAAAGAGTTATATTTTTGTTTCATCAGACCAGATGACAATTCTCCAAAAAGTATGATCTTTGTCCCCATGTGCAGTTGCAAACTGTAGTCTGGCTTTTTTATGGCGGTTCTGGAGCAGAGGATTCTTCTTTGCTGAGCGGCCTTTCAGATTAGGTCAATATAGGACTCGTTTTACTGTGGATATAGATACTTTGTTTCCTCCAGCATCTTCACACGGTCCTTTGCTGTTGTTCTGGGATTGATTTGCACTTGTCACACCAAAGTACGTTGATCTCTAGGAGACAGAACGCATCTTCTTCCTGAGCGGTATGACGGCTGCATGGTCCCATGGTGATAATACTTGCGTACTATTGTTTGTACAGATGAATGTGGTACCTTCAGGCGTTTGAAAATTGCTCCCAAGGATGAACCAGACTTGTGGAGGTCTACAATTTTATTCTGAGGTCTTGGCTGGTTCCTTTTGATTTCCCCATGATGTCAAGCAAAGAGGCACTGAATTTGAAAGTAGGCCTTGAAATACATCCACAGGTACACCTCCAATTGACTCAAATGATGTCAATTAGCCCATCAGAAGCTTCTAAAGCCATGACATAATTTTCTGTAATTTTCCATGCTGTTTAAAGGCACAGTCAACTTAGTATATGTAAACTTCTGACCCACTGGAATTGTGATACAATGAATAATAGGTGAAACAATCTGTCTGCAAACAATTGTTGGAAAAATTACTTGTGTCATGCACAAAGTAGATGTCCTAACCGACTTGTCAAAACTATAGTTTGTTAACAATACATTTGTGGAGTTTTAAAACTGTGGAGTTTTAAAACTTCTGACTTCAACTGTATATACAGAATTATGTGGACACCCCTTCAAATTAGTGGATTTGGCTATTTCAGCCACACCCATTGCTGACAGGTGTATAAAATCTAGCACACAGCCATGCAATCTCCATAGACAACAATTAGCAGAAGAATGGCCTTACTGAAGAGCTCAGTGACTTTCAACATGGCACAGTCGTAGGATGCCACCTTTCCAACAAGTCAGTTTGTCAAAATTCTGCCCTGCTAGAGCTGCCCCGGTTAACTGTAAGTGCTGTTATTGTGAAGTGGAAATGTCTTGGAGCAATAACGGCTCAGCCACAAAGCGGTAGGCCACACAAGCTCACAGAATTGAACCACCGAGTGCTGAAATGCGTAGCACGTACAAATCGTCTGTTCTCGGTTGCAACACTCACTACCAAGTTCTAAACTGCCTCTGGAAGCAACGTCAGCACAAGAACTGTTAGTCGGGAGCTTCATGAAATGGGTTTCCATGTCCGAGTAGCCGCAAACAAGCCAAAGATCACCATGCGCAATGCCAAGCGTCAGCTGGAGTGGTGTAAAGCTCACAGCCATTGGACTCTGGAGCAGTGGAAACACGTTCTCACTCTTCACCATCTGGCAGTCTGACGGATGCAACTGGGTTTGGCGTATGCCAGGACAACCCTACCTGCCCCAATGCATAGTGCCAACTGTAAAGTTTGGTGGAGGAGGAATAATGGTCTGGGGCTGTTTTTCATGGTTCGGGCCCCTTAGTTCTGGTGAAGGGAAATTTTAACACTACAGCATGACATTCTAGACTATTCTGTGCTTCCAACTTTGTGCCAACAGTTTGGGGAAGGCCCTTTCCTGTTTCAGCATGACAATGCCCCCTGTGCACAAAGCCAGATCCATACAGAAATGGTTTGTCAGATCG